>NW_028141174.1:1450198-1619842 GCF_030444845.1 Prenolepis imparis
AAATTCGGTCATTATCGCGCCGTTGTTTTCGTCTTTCATTAGACCGGGTACCTTTTTATTCACGAGCAGTATACCGTACGCATTGTCCACAGCGTAATCGCTCGTATCAAATTTGCTCACGTCGCGCTTCATATTCTCATATACATCTTCGCATTCAATGTGATATATTAGGCTGTCTGTGTCGGTGTACATTACCCGGCATCTGTCACGATACAGCGGTGACATGTACTCGTGATGAAATTCGTATAAACACGTTTTGGAGATGTCGAGTACGCACATGTCGACATAGATTGGTTTATAAAATTTTACCTCGAGTTTGCGTAATTCGACAGCGATTAGATTTTCAGAAAAAATGCTTCTACTGTGAAAATTTGGTTTCGCAATCATTGCCTCTGCACCGTATCGTCCATCCCAATGTGTGATGAGTTTTACATCGACATGATTATGCACATTTTCCATCGTCTTGCCAAATACCGCATTATTCATAATTTGTATAAATTTTTTTTTTCAAAATCATTTTTCGCGTGTGTTCGAAATTTTGTATTAAGTTCGATATAATTTTGGACCCATGGAGATTGAGTGAATTGTAATACGCGATGTATTTTTGTAACGTGAAGGCCGTGTCGCATACATTGCTGCAGGTTGCGGTAGTGTATGACATAACGCTTCTTATCATATAGCGTTGCGAGAAGCTTATCTTCCCGCTTGCCGGGCGGTTTGTCATGTGTCGGGCAAAACGGTAGGTCAGTGTGCGTGTCGTGAAGATGTTGTGGATACTTTAAATCTACTTCGAGGATATAGCCTGTATGCGAATCGAGCGCTATTGATGAGATGTTGAAATTAGATACGTCGTCGACCCATTGAAAATCTGCATATGGCAATGGTTGGCACATTGCCCATCTGTATAAATTATTTACATCAAAATACATGAGATATGATGATGGTTTCGATGGATCGTACGACTGCATGTACTTGTTATTAGCATGAGCGTATCTGTTGGAACATTGACTTAGACCGCCGCGTATACCACGTTCGATAAACATAACCATGTCGATATCGGTTAGCAATTCGAACGTAATATTTGTATGTTTTAACATGGCGTCCCATGTATACCCGGGAAGAGTATGATAATACGCGGGGTCGAGTCCATAGCTTTTGATACAACTATCGCGAAAATTTTCAAAAATATCTACTAATAACAAGACATCAATTTTTAAATATAAGTCGCTATATTCACCTAGCGTTCGAATGGAGAACCGCTCCCATACGTTTTCAGCGTGCGCGTAATCGTTCTCGGATACTGTGTCACCGGTCAAGGAACTGTAGAATGATTCGCGCGGCGGTAAACACGTATCTTG
The DNA here is from genome assembly GCF_030444845.1 of Prenolepis imparis. NCBI lineage: Eukaryota > Metazoa > Arthropoda > Insecta > Hymenoptera > Formicidae > Prenolepis > Prenolepis imparis. The sequence goes on from NW_028141174.1 coordinate 1,451,557, forward strand.
CAACTTGTCGACACAGTCTATATATTCGTACGGAAAGACGCCCTTCCGTGTTAATAGATTGAAATTTTCAATCGGTAAATTTTGAAATTCCGAATGTACAATTTTGAAATTCCGAATGTACAATTTTGAGTTTGTCTTTATCCAAAAAAAAAAAAAGGTATCAATTTATCGAGACTTGTCGTGAGAGATTTATATGAATCGATGAATCGTAATTTTATGCAAGCTTTCCAATCTTTGTCATCGTTGGTACTATTGACAGTTTTTGTGAATGATATATATTTTTCTTTAGTTATCGGAAGTAATTCAATGCTCCCTTCAAACGCTGTAGCTATATCCTCGATAATGAAATGTGTGTCATAACTTGATAAATTGTGAAAAACTATCGGAATACAAAAAGATTCTTTATAATTTAGATTACAATTTGAGTGCGCGGGACCTCTGTACCGCCCGGTCAGATGGTAATGATCACGTACGCGTGTATCGTCATCTTGCATGAATGGTTTCTCACATATATGACAATGCGTCGCGCTATGAAATTTTTCCCACACGTCAGATGTTAAATTTACCATGGGGACGTTAGTTGCTAAAATATTCTTTACGCGTATCGCTAAATTTTTAAGTTGTTCGGAAAACCACGAAATGCAATCTACACTACGGCGAGAATAATACTCGGATAACGAATCGTCATATGAGCAATGTACATAATATGCTATACTAAATACTTGGTGATGTTGGTATAAATTCTTTTCTTCTTCCTTCTTATTCGTCTTTGTCAGCACACATTCGAGGTCTGCGTATACGACAAAAGGAAGTCGTTCTTTGCGATTAAAGTTGTTGAACGCGAGCCACTTGTCCTTATCGCTCGGTAACCGGATAGCGCAGTCATTCATCTCTCCGCAGTCTACCATATGTGTCTGCAACTTGTCCTCAGACCCGAAATAATGCAAGCATCTGTAAAAGATAATAGCAATTATAAACACTTTATAATTATTTTATGATTATTTAATATATAATTTGCAATAAATATACATACCGATCACAGATATATGTCTTGTGACCATGTTTGCTCAATTGCGAGCTGACAAGCTGGGGTAGATTCTTTATCCAGGCGAAATGTTCAACACTATTGCTGTCTTGCATGTACAACAAGTTGATGTGTCTTTCTTTTCCTCCCCGAGAGACGTATCGGGACAATGTTCTTTTCTTCGATACTGTACACATTTATCAAAATGTCATTATGATGTTCAAATTTTTTAATTTGTTTCAACGTCATCGGAAACTCAATGTCCTGGAGTTTCAACACTGTTGTGTAATGTGGATACATAGATTTGCGATCCGCGTTTCTTTCAGCGGGATACAGTGCAGCGACCACATCCCACGCAAAACATGCAGTGTCTTTTGATTTCACGTTAATCACTGCTCTCTTCATCATTATTTCTCGCGGTAATTTAATGTGACATCCCGCACGCATTGGATTATACTTGTTTATATTTACAATTAATTGATTATTCGCGACACTGCCCAACCACTATCATGTTCTTGAAACTCTTCGAGAGATGCTAGCGTGGTCTCCATAGCGCGTTGATCGTACCATTCGCGCAAATCAGACGTGCGAAAGATTTCACAGTTTTTCGTATTGATAGTTTTATTAGCGCGTTTATCACCCGACACAAACTCGCCATTAAACATAATGTTCACTTTCACACTAGTGTGTTTTTGCAACACTTTTTGCACGTGTCCGATCACAATGTCTTTGGCCTCCTCTAGAAATTGACGAGGTTCAATGTGATTATAGTTTATTACCGCACCAGTCAAGATGCGGCTCTCGAACGCCGTATCAATCTCTCGCCATATGAGTCCGACGTCTCGCGAACTGCACCTTCCAGCACCTGCGTGTATAAAACGTCTGCGTACCGAATTCTTCAACCCTTCGAGACGCGCGATTTGGGAGACAAGCGATTGTCGAACTCCGATCGGTAATCGTGGACGTTTTATTCGACTTTGTTCTTTCAGTGATTCGATGTATTCGTCACATTGCTGCTCCCACACAATATATTTTTCCACCGAATTCACCCTTGCGGATTGCTCTAACAAACTTGCTTCCAATTGTGCCATATTTCTTTACTTGAGATGTACTTCTTGAACCTCTGACAAAGATATTGACATAGTATGCCTCTTTATCATCATTTTTATTTAATCGTAGAGATCATTGGCACTTGAGTATGTTGCACTTTGTGATTTTGTTGCGTACGAATGATGTATCGACCTTGAAATTGATACATTTTTGCACATTTCGCGAGATTCATCTCAAGATGAGAGCGGCCATACATTGGCGCTCGAAAATTTTAATTATGTCGCATTTTCTTGTGATTTTGTTACATATGTTTTGAACACCTGGGGATGATATCATAGCAGCCGTACATTGACGCTTGAAATTTTGAATATGTTGCATTATTTTACATTTAATATTTCATTGAGAATGATGTCATAGCAATCGTACATTGACGCTTGAAATTTTGGATATGTTGCATTATTTTACATTTAATATTTCATTGAGGATGATGTCATAGCAGCCGTACATTGACGCTTGAAATTTTGAATATGTTGCATTATTTTACATTTAATATTTCATTGAGGATGATGTCATAGCAGTCGTACATTGACGCTTGAAATTTTGGATATGTTGCATTATTTTACATTTAATATTTCATTGAGAATGATGTCATAGCAGCCATGTATCGGCGCTTGAAATTTTGAATATGTTGCATTATTTTACATTTAATATTTCATTGAGGATGATGTCATAGCAGTCGTACATTGACGCTTGAAATTTTGGATATGTTGCATTATTTTACATTTAATATTTCATTGAGGATGATGTCATAGCAGTCGTGCATCGATGCTTTGATGATTGGTTAAAAATAATTTTGTGTCAGCAATAATCCCCACCCCATTGCTTTGTATCAATAAAAACTTGTAATAATGATTTAGTATTGTATCAATCACTTATGTGAAAGGTTCTTTTACAAATGTACTCCGCCAGCATGAATTATTACGTTCCAAAACAAGAAATGTCTAAGAATACAAGTGACAAGTAAGTTTCGATTCTTTTTTTTGTCAAAATAAAGATTTTTAAATAATGATTTTTAAATAATTTTTGAAATATTGTTCTAATTATTTTTATAGCATTCAGCGTGCGACTCGTATACTTGGGCGAAGATATGCTCTAACCGCAACATCCTATAAATATTTGGAAATAGGAATCAACGTCGGAATAATATCCTATGTGGAATTGGCTCTCGGTGATAATCGAGACAATCAAATAATATTACCCATTGAAACATGGAAATCTCTAATGCGGAAACGAGCAGACGTTGAGCAGCTAACTGAAACTCCGCTATGGATTAGTGATCTAACACTCAAAGCGGTTAACATGTATAATTCAAAAATTATAAAAATTACTTCATCTAATAATTCTTTGTACATGAAACCATCAACGTTACTACATTTATTCGATTTCGACAAATGTATTGATCATATGTATTCCTGGCTGTGTGAGAATACTCATAGTGTTAATGAAAAATTTAAACAATTTGTAAATATTTTACAATGTGATAATATCCGCGATGTGAGCAATGCCGCAAAGGCGATACGTGATAGTAATATGTTTAATAGCGAATCACTTATAGATTGTGAATTGATAACTTGTGCTATAAATGAAATTCTTCACGATGTTTGTGACAAATAAAATATTTTACTGTTAAACTGTGTGTTTAATTATTTCTTTCCCAATAAGATATAGCTAACAAAACTATTTCTTCGTTCTCTGGAGATTTAAAAAGTGATGAGCTAGCTGAGACATGATACTCCAGTTAGAACAAGAGAGATGTAGAATTAAAATCAAGAGGGGAGCAACATTATAATATGTGTCACATCATAAAGTTTCAGATAGTCTTGAATGTAAAATGGGTAGAGAAGTTGTGATGGATAGAGAAGATATGCTCTAATTGAAGGGAAAACGTGTTGTAAAGATGTTAACTCTGGAGGAATACATTGCATCGCTGGAAAAAGATGTGTTAATATTTGCTGCTCGGTTTGAAGAAAAAAATTTTGCAGTGCGTCCGACTGAAAGTGATAAAGTGAGTTATAGTAAATGGGAGTTGGAGTGCGATGGATGTATCGACTTGTTAGAAGGAAAATGCCCACAAGAACTAATGAGAATTTTCGTAATGAAAATCAACCCAAAGAAATTATTAATTGGAAATTTGCAGTCACGGACCGCTCGAATCGCGCGACTTGAAGAAATAAGAAGATCGCTACGCAGACGTTACTTAAGCGTAGATACCAATGTTCCAGCACTATCGACAAACACTCCAGTAAATTCAATCGTGCAGGCAATACACGGGCGTGAAATAGGTTTTAAAAAACGTCACACGAAAAACCTGTATGATTGCATCTTTACGCATAATTTGTATCATTCTCCACTCGACTATTTTGATTGGCGAGTTCAAAATTTCTGTGTAACAGAACTCAATCCTGGTTGTATGGCAAACAAGTTTTGTTTTTGGTAAGTCTCATTAATTTTATAATAAATAAATTAAAATATTTAAAAATTATTAAATTAATAAAAAAAAACTTTTTTTTTTTTTGTTATGCAGAAACCGCATCCACCTCGCCCTGCCGCCTCGCAGCCACCGCCCCACCGCCACCTCGCAACCACCACCTCACGCACCGCCTCGTACCACAAGTGGTGATACATGGGTCGATCGTCATGGAATATCGACCCATGTGTTTCGATCATCATGGCGCTGCTTTATATATTTTATGTATAAGTATATGTATAAGTATATGTATATAATATTTTAAATTTTAAATTCACACATACACACACACAAACATTTTTGTAAAATACACACACACACACACACACACACATACACACAAACATTTTGTAAAATATACACACACACACACACATAGTTATATAATAAAAATTATTTTAAATATTTAAAAAATTGTATTTATTTTAGAATAGGTCCTCTCCCCTTCCTCATCCTAAAAATATTAATTTAAAAAAAATATTTAAAAATTCTCTCTCGCGTCCGCCTCTCGCGCTCTCCTTCGCTGCATCAGCTCTCGCGCTCTCCATCGTCGCATCATCTCGCAACATCTCTCTCTCGCTCTTGCATATACGCCTCGCTTGCGTCATCTCTCTCGCGTGCGCCTCGCGCTCTCCTTCGCTGCAACACCTCGCGCTCTCAATCGCCGCATCATCTCGCTACCGCTATCTCTCTCGCTCTTGCATATACGCCTCGCTTGCGTCATCTCTCTCGCGTGCGCCTCGCGCTCTCCTTCGCGTTCCTCTCTCCCCGCAGACCCCTCACCCAAAAAGTTTCATGCGGTCTTTCGCGGACGCCTCCCCCTCCCCGCGGACCCCTCGCGGACCCGTCACCTAAATCGCGGACGCTTCCCCCTCCCGCGGACCCCTCGCGGACCCTAACCTCGCGGACGCCTCCCCCTCCCCGCGGACCCCTCGCGGACCCGTCACCTAAAATCGCGGACGCTCCCCTCCCCGCGGACCCCTCCCGGATCATAAAATCGCGGACGCTCCCCTCCCCGCGGACCCTAAAATCGCAGACGCTTCCCCCTCCCCGCGGCCCCCTCGCGGACGACTCCCCCTCCCCGCGGACCCCTCGCGGACCCGGTACCAAAATCGCGGACGCTTCCCCCTCCCCGCGGACGCCTCCCCCTCCCCGCGTGACGTCATTCCCCCTCCCCGCGTGACGTCATTCCCCCTCCCCGCGTGACGTCATTCCCCGCGCCAAGGGTTCCCCTCGCCCCTCACCCCCCCCCCCATTGCTCCATGGGTTAGAACCGGCCTAGTATCACTACTGTCGACTATAGTTTAACTTCTTAGAATATAATGAGTTATAGTTTGAATTTTATGAGTTGATCTGTTTGCTTCTCAAGTTCTGTATTTACTCTTTACTTTTACGATGAAACTGTCTCGGAATATGTTTGTCTCGCCTGTCAGATTGTCGGTTTATCTGTGCGTCTGCGATATTTAAAATATCGCCTTACGTTCTCCGAAAGAAAACAATCGTGGAGTCCACAGGGCGTATTTTTTACTATTATTATTAAACTATCTCTGTGTATGTTTTTCTCGCTTATCAGATCATAGTTTATTAGTGCAGCTGCAGTATTTCAAATATCGCCTTTCATTCTCCGAAAGAAAAGAATCGTGGAGTCCACAGGACGTAACACATTATTACAAGTTTTTATTAATACAATGCAATGGGGTGGGGATTATTGCTGACGCAATATTATTTTTAACCAATCATCATCAAAGCGCCGCTGCACGGGCGCGATGACATCATCCTCAATGAAATCATCGAAAAAATGCAACATATCCTAAATTTCAAGCGCCGATGCACGACTGCTATGACATCATCCTCAGATGAAATATTAGATGCAAAATAATGCAACATATCCATAATTTCAAGTGCCGATGCGCGGCTGCTATGAAATCATTTGTACGTGACAAAATCCCCAATTTTTGATGTACGGCTGCAATCATCATGCGATGAAATATTATCATCAAGTTGTAAAAGTATATCATTTTCAGTGCATCAGAGCTGCACGTGACAAAATCGCAAAGTGCAACATACTCGAGTGCCAATGATCTCTACGATCAAATAAAAAGGATGGTAAAGAGGCATACTATGTCAGTATCTTTGTCAGAGGTTTAAGAAGTGCATCTCGAGTAAAGAAATATGGCACAATTGGAAGCAAATTTGTTGGAGCAATCCGCAAGGATGAAATCGGCGGAAGAATTCATTGTGTGGGAGCAGCGATGTGACGAATACATCGAATCATTGCAAGAACAAAGCCGAATCAAACGTCCACGATTAGCGATTGGAGTTCAGCAATCACTTGTCGCCCAAATTGCTCGTCTCGAAGGGTTGAAAAGTTCGGTACGCAGACGTTTCATACACGCAGGTACCGGATGCAGTACGCAAGAAAACAGATTATTTTGGCGAGAGATTGATACTGCGTTCGAGAGCCGCATCTTGACTGGTGCGGTAATAAACTGTAATCACATCGAACCTCGTCAATTTCTCGAAGATGCCAAAGATATTGTGATCAGTCACATGCAAAAAATGTTGCAAAACCATTTTAATGTAAAAGTGAACACTATATTTAATGGCGAGTTTGTGTCAGGCGATAAGCGCGCTAATAAAAGCATCAATACAAGAAACTATGAAATCTTTCGCACCTCAGATTTACATGATTGATACAAACGCCACGTTATCGAGCCCACACTAGCATCGCTAGAAGAATTTCAAGAACGCGATAGTGGTTGGGCATTGTCGTGAATTTGACTACAAATGTAAACAAATACAATGCAATGCGTGCGGGATGCCACATTAAATTACCGCGAGAAATAATGATGAAAAGAGCAGTGGTGAATGTGCAACCAAAAGACAATGCATGTTTTGCGTGGGCGGTGGTCGCTGCTCTATACCCCGCAGAAAGAAATGTGGAATGGGAATCATCATATCCTCATTATACGACAGTGTTGAATCTCCAAGACATTGAGTTTCCAGTGACTGTCAATCAAATCAAAAAGTTTGAACTTGCTAACAACATCACCATCGTTTACTGTATCGAGAACGGCATCATTCCGATGCGTCTCTCAGAGCAAAAGAAAGACAGAGACGTCAACTTGTTGTACGTGCATGATAGCAACAGCGTTGGACATTTCGCTTGGATCAAGAATTTATCCCGCCTCGTGAACACGCAGTTAAGCAAAGATGGTCATAAGAAACATATCTGCGATCGGTATGTATATTTATTGCAATAAAATTATATATTAAATAATCATAAAATATAAAATTATAATTTTACAGATGTTTGCATTACTTCGGGTCTGAGGACAAATTGCAGACACATATGGTAGACTGTGGAGAGATGAATGACTGTGCTATCCGGTTACCGAGCGATAAGTGGCTATCGTTTAACAACTACACCAGGAAAGAGCGACTTCCATTTGTGGTGTACGCTGACCTCGAATGTGTTTTGGCAAAGACCGAAGAAGAAAAAAATTATCAACATCACCAAGTATTTAGTATAGCTTATTATGTACATTGCTCGTTTGACAATTCATTATCACTCTCATCGTAGCACCGATTGCGTTACATGGTTCGCCGAACAACTAAAAAATTTAGCACAACGCGTAAAGACCATTTTAACCACAAATGTTCCCATGGTAAATTTAACATCGGATGAGTGTGAAAAATTTCACAGCGCGACGCATTGTCATATATGCGAAAAACCGTTTGCAGAAGATGATACACGCGTACGCGATCATTGCCATCTGACCGGGCGGTACAGAGGTCCCGCGCACTCAAATTGTAATTTAAATTATAAAGAATCATTCTGCATTCCGATAGTTTTTCACAATTTATCAGGTTATGACGCACATTTCATTATCGTGGATATAGCTACAGCGTTTGAAGGGAGCATCGAATTACTTCCGATAACAAAGGAAAAATATATATCATTTACAAAAACTGTAAAACTCGAACAAGACGATTCGAAAAATCATATTAAATTACGTTTCATCGACTCATATAAATTTCTCACAACAAGTCTCGACAAATTGGCATCTTTTATGGATAAAGACAAACTTAAAATTTTACATTCGGAATTTAAAAATTTATCGACTGAAAATTTCAATCTATTGACACGGAAAGGCGTCTTTCCATATGAATACATTGACTGTGTCAACAAGTTGCAAGATACATGTTTACCACCGCGCGAATCATTCTACAGTTCCTTGACCGGTGACACAGTATCCGAGAGCGATTACGCGCACGCCGAGAACGTCTGGAACCAATTCTCCCTTCGAACGCTAGGCGAGTATAGCGATCTATATTTAAAAATTGATGTCTTGTTATTAGCAGATATTTTCGAAAATTTCCGCGATAGTTGTATTAAAAGTTACGGGCTTGACCCCGCGTATTACTATACTCTACCCGGGTATACATGGGATGCCATGTTAAAACATACAAATATTACGTTACTTACAGACATTGACATGGTAATGTTTATCTAACGGGGTATAAGCGGCGGTCTAAGTCAATGTTCCAATAGATACGCGCATGCTAATAACAAGTACATGCAGTCGTACGATACATCGAAACCATCTTCGTATCTCATGTACTTTGATGTAAACAATTTGTATGGATGGGCAATGTGTCAACCATTGCCTTATGCCGATTTTCGATGGGTCGATGACTTATCAAATTTCGACGTATCATCTATCGCGCTCGATTCACCTACAGGCTACATCCTCGAAGTAGATATAGAGTATCCACAACATCTTCACGACACGCACACAGATCTACCGTTTTGTCCGACACGCGACAAACCGCCCGGTGCGCGACAGGAGAAGCTGCTCGCGACATTATATGATAAGAAGCGTTACGTCATACACTACCGCAACCTGCAGCAATGTATGCGACACGGCCTTCGCGTTACAAAAATACATCGCATGTTACAATTTACTCAATCTCCATGGCTTCGAAATTATATTGAACTTAATACACAATTTAGAACACAAGCGAGAAATGATTTCGAAAAAACTTTATACAAATTAATGAATAATGCAGTATTTGGCAAGACGATGGAAAATGTGCGTAATCGGGTTGATGTAAAACTTATCACACATTGGGAAGGAAGATACGGTGCAGAGGCAATGATTGCGAAACCAAATTTCCATAGTAGAAGCATTTTTTCGGAAAATCTTATTGCTGTAGAATTACGTAAACTCGAAGTAAAATTTTACAAACCAATCTATGTCGGCATGTGCATACTCGACATTTCCAAAACATGTTTATACGAATTTCATCACGAGTACATGTCACCGCAATATCGCAACAGATGAAGGGTAATGTACACCGACACAGACAGTTTAATATATCACATCGAATGCGAAGATGTGTACGAGAATATAAAGCGCGACGTAAGCAAATTTGACACGAGCGATTATGCTGCGGACAATGTGTATGGTATACCGCTCGTGAATAAAAAAGTACCGGGTCTTATGAAGGATGAAAATAATGGCGCGATAATGACCGAATTTGTAGGGCTTAGAGCAAAAATGTACGCTTTGCGAGTGGATGGTAAGAAGAATACGAAAAAAGTAAAAGGTGTCAAGAGTAACGTTGTCGCGAGAACGATAACATTTGACGATTATACACGGTGTTTATATAAAGAGATTGAAATGCCACGTCAGCAGTCTTGTATAAGATCCAAGCTGCATAAAGTATACACCATTCGCGAGACACAAATTGCTCTAAGTTCGTACGACGAGAAGTGGTATATCATACCTGAAACCACTGATACATTACCGTGGAGACATTATAAGATACCACTGTAAATTATATTTGTTGTAAATATGTATATTTTGTAAAATATGTAAAAATTGTATATTATATAACAATAAATAAAGACTTCTCGGCCAACTAACGAGCAAATTAATTATATGTTCACAAATATTATTTAGTCTTCTACAAATTTACAACATAATAAACGTTTCGGCTGTACGCAGCCTTCCTCAGTACATTTCTAACGCAAGTACAATAAAAGCTCCATGTAACAATAAAACCGAACCGATCATTATTTTCAACCGCATATGAGAGAGTCTTTTGAGCATCCAGGATGGTCAATGATGAGCGAAATGAGAATTAGTAAAGGTCATGTCGATGTGCACTTTCACAAATCATTAGTGACTAATTATTCTTTCGTCGGTTAAGGGCGAGAAATTACAATCATCCCCTAATGATCTATGCTTTTCGTATGTGTGGAGATGTATATTCTATAAAAATAGCAAGGTTGCGTCAATAATTACTGTGTGATGTTAACGTCCTTATACCGCTCGATTGATAATCTCTTCACCACACTTACTTGTGTGTCCATTGTTTTTCTATTTCCGTCGCCTCCTGACTCGATGAGACGTCTTACCTCCCACAAATTCTAAACTCGAATGTTCGAAATGACTCGACGGTTGAAATAAAAACAGCTTATAAACACAGGTTTTTTTTTTTTTTTTTTTTAAGTGTTTGTCAAATCTTGTAAAATATCATAATAAGCTTCGTTAAGTAATTCTGTATCTTTATTCAAATTTAAACCATTTTTTTGCTCCTTAATATGTAACATCTCTGAAATAAGTCTCTTATGGTAATTTTTTTCGTAGTCCAGAATTTTCGCGTCTTCCCAATTAAATGTATGTTCTTTCAAAATATGTTCTGAAATTACCGAATGTTTTTCCGAATTCATTTTTATGTTGTTAATGTGTTCTTTTATTCTTGTCCGTAATTGTCTTTTTGTCTGTCCAACATAAAATGCGTTGCAATCATTGCAATTTATTTTGTATATCACATTCGAGTTAGTTGTAAAAAGATTTTTATCTTTCTGTACTTTGATAATTGTATCCAATTTATTTAAACATCGGTATTATATTGTTAGATCAGTTTTTTTAATCGTGGAGACTATCATTTCAGAAATATTTTTAACATATGGGATAACAAAAATCTTTTTCACTTCTCTGTCATTGTTTTGTCCCGAATGTTTTGCTGTTTCCATTTGTTCTTTTTTATTGATTTTGTTGGAAATAAGACTCTCAATTCTTCTTTTTGTTATTTTGAATATTAAATCTAGAGGATAACCGTTGCTCAGTAATATATTGATTATCAATTCTATATTCTTTTTATGAAATTGTGGATGAGACAACAATAATGCTCTATCCACCAGATTATAAATAATTCCTACTTTTTGACAAAACGGATGGCTAGAAAAAAATGACAGAACTCTTCCTGAAAAAGTTTCTTTGTGAAACCAATCAATATAAATTGTGCTGTTTTTTATTTTAATTAATAAATCTAAGAAACTTAAGCAACGGTCTGCCTCATATTCCTCATATTGTCATGGACAATGGAATGTTACATCCTATATCATACACACAGAATCATTTGACAACTTGTAATGACTTCTTTTTAAACATACGAATACAGGCAAATAAATTTTCTAAGAACACTAATCATCCTTTAGAACAAACTAACAAAAGTTGGTTTATCAATCTGACGAACACAGAAATTCCTTCAAATGTTTCTAATCTCCTACAGTTGCGAAACAACTTTTGCCTCCCAAATAAAGACAAAAAAATTGCGATCCATGAATTTATAAAAGATACAGAGAGCGGGTTCAAACGAAATAACATCATGAATTTAACAACAATCAGCAACATAGCCAATCCTCAATTCAAAAAATTTTTACATAAAAATCAGAAAAAAGACTTAACACAACAAAAATTATTTGAGATGTTAAAAACAACAAAAAAATTTGGTATTGACAACCCGAACATCATATTCACTCACGCGGACAAAGGCAGTGCCACAGTTGCATTAGAAAAAATAGATTACATTAAAAAGGTAGAGTTCGTACTTGAGGACAAAAACAGTTATTTGGTGGTTAACAACAATCCGTGTGTAAAAATAGAGAGGGATCTTAATAACCTTTTAAAAAAATGGTTAAAAAATGATCTGATTTCAAAAAAGGAATATTATATGCTACATTCTAGTGATTCCTTATTACCAAAGGCCTATGGTCTTCCTAAGATACACAAAGAAGACATTCCTTTCAGAATCATTGTCTCATCTGTTAGTACGGCACTATATTCATTGGCATCCTTCATACATAAGATACTCTTAAGCAGTTTGCCGACAGCAAAGAGCCATGTGAATAACAGTTTTGATTTGTACAGCGTACTCAGTGGCACCACAGGAATGATATACTAATTTCTTTAGACGTTGTTTCATTATTTACAAATGTACCTCTTGATCTTGCGATCAACAGCATCAAAAAAAGATGGAATCACATAGGAGCTCATACAAAATTACCGCAGAACGAATTCATATTCGCGATCAATTTTGTTTTAACATCAACTTATTTTTCATTTAACAATAAAATCTATAAACAAACGTTTGGGAGCCCTATGGGATCCCCATTATCACCAATGATTGCAGATTTGGTCATGCAGGATTTGGAAACAACAGTACTTAATACACTAAATTGGCATACTTCGTTATACTACAGATATGTTGATGATATTATAATGACTGTATCTTCAAATTCGGTATCCACAATTGTAAGCGCTTTCAATGATTATCATGATCGTTTAAAGTTCACGGTGGAATATGAGGCAGACCGTTGCTTAAGTTTCTTAGATTTATTAATTAAAATAAAAAACAGCACAATTTATATTGATTGGTTTCACAAAGAAACTTTTTCAGGAAGAGTTCTGTCATTTTTTTCTAGCCATCCGTTTTGTCAAAAAGTAGGAATTATTTATAATCTGGTGGATAGAGCATTATTGTTGTCTCATCCACAATTTCATAAAAAGAATATAGAATTGATAATCAATATATTACTGAGCAACGGTTATCCTCTAGATTTAATATTCAAAATAACAAAAAGAAGAATTGAGAGTCTTATTTCCAACAAAATCAATGAAAAAGAACAAATGGAAACAGCAAAACATTCGGGACAAAACAATGACAGAGAAGTGAAAAAGATTTTTGTTATCCCATATGTTAAAAATATTTCTGAAATGATAGTCTCCACGATTAAAAAAACTGATCTAACAATATAATACCGATGTTTAAATAAATTGGATACAATTATCAAAGTACAGAAAGATAAAAACCTTTTTACAACTAACTCGAATGTGATATACAAAATAAATTGCAATGATTGCAACGCATTTTATGTTGGACAGACAAAAAGACAATTACGGACAAGAATAAAAGAACACATTAACAACATAAAAATGAATTCGGAAAAACATTCGGTAATTTCAGAACATATTTTGAAAGAACATACATTTAATTGGGAAGACGCGAAAATTCTGGACTACGAAAAAAATTACCATAAGAGACTTATTTCAGAGATGTTACATATTAAGGAGCAAAAAAATGGTTTAAATTTGAATAAAGATACAGAATTACTTAACGAAGCTTATTATGATATTTTACAAGATTTGACAAACACTTAAAAAAAAAAAAAAAAAAACCTGTGTTTATAAGTTGTTTTTATTTCAACCGTCGAGTCATTTCGAACATTCGAGTTTAGAATTTGTGGGAGGTAAGACGTCTCATCGAGTCAGGAGGCGACGGAAATAGAAAAACAATGGACACACAAGTAAGTGTGGTGAAGAGATTATCAATCGAGCGGTATAAGGACGTTAACATCACACAGTAATTATTGACGCAACCTTGATATTTTTATAGAATATATATCTCCACGCATACGAAAAGCATAGATCATTGGGGGATGATTGTAATTTCTCGCCCTTAACCGACGAAAGAATAATTAATCACTAATGATTTGTGAAAGTGCACATCGATATGACCTTTACTAATTCTCATTTCGCTCATCATTGACCATCCTGAATGCTCAAAAGACTCTCTCATATGCGGTTGAAAATAATGATCGGTTCGGTTTTATTGTTACATGGAGTTTTTATTGTACTTGCGTTAGAAATGTACTGAGGAAGGCTGCGTACAGCCGAAACGTTTATTATGTTGTAAATTTGTAGAAGAGTAAATAATATTTGTAAACATATAATTAATTTGCTCGTTAGTTGGCCAAGAAGTCTTTATTTATTGTTATATTAGAATACGAGCGGTAACAATTTATGTATATTGTATATTATATGTATACCATGTAAAATATAAAATTGCATTATTTATAAAGATTATGTGTTAGATGTTTTTACAATATACAGGGTGGACCATTTAAGTTGATAATGCAAAATATCTCAAAAACGAAGCGTTGGAGAAAGAAATGTTTTCAACAAAAGTTAATTGACTTTAAGGGTGAAAGCAAATTGCATAATTTATGTTTTATTTGGAGGACGTTTTCAAGGTCACCTGAAGGTCAATCTAATATTTTTAAATGGAAACCTACATTTTTTACTTTGCATTCTTATTCCTCGTAAAAAAATAAACAACTTTTGTAGGAACTATTTTTCAATTTAGCACATACTGTAAGTTTCACAGGTATTTGAAAAGTGAAAATTGATAAAAGAAAGTTATACCGTACTGTACAGTACTATTTCATAAACATCTACTGTACATTTGTAGTATCTATCAAAACAAACAATCATTAACATAATTCAATTAAATTACAGTAATAAGTGTTCAAAGTGATGCCCTTCAACCTCAATGCACTTTCCAATTCTTTGTAGAAAAGATTGATGTGTACGTAAAAGTACGTCTCTTTCAATATTTGCATTTACAATACAAGCATTTCGTATACGCTCCTGCATTTTCTGGAGTCGTTGGTACATCGATATAAACTTTGTCTTTGAGATAACCCCATAAGAAAAAATCTGGGGATGTAAGGTCAGGAGATCGAGCTGGCCAATGTACTGGACCTCCGCGTCCTATCCAACGACCATTGTAATTGTGATTTAAAATATCTCTAGCAGTATGTGCATAATGAGCAGGACATCCATCGTGCTGGTACCACATGGTCTGTCTTTCTTCTAATGGTACATCTTCCAACAATAACGGCAACTCCTCAGTTAGAAAAATTGTGTACGTTTCTCCTCTTAATGTGCCATCAATAAAAAAAGGCCCAATTACTTTTTCACCCAAAATTCCACACCACACATTAACAGACCAGGGTCTCTGATGCTCCACTTGTCTTAGCCAATGTGGATTTTCAATAGCCCAATAGTGCATATTATGCCGATTTACTTCACCATGATTGGTGAAAATACATTCATCACTAAATAATACGGATAGAAAAAAGTTATTATTATTCCGCATTCTGTCTTGTGCCCATCTACAAAACGTTATTCTATTCACAAAATCGTCACCATGTAGTTCTTGGTGCAACGACACATGGTATGGATGGAATTTGTGCCGTTTTAATATTCTAAGAACACTGCTTTTAGAAATCCCTGCATTGGTAGCTAATTGTCGAGAACTTATATGGGGATCGTAATTTACTGCAGCTAACACTGCAATTTCCTTATTTTCGCCGGTGACGGTTCTTTTACGGCTCCTTTGTTTTGACTGGACACTTCCTTCTTCGGAAAACTGCTTTATAACATGATAAAATGATATTTGCGATGGAGTTCTTCTATCAGACAACCGTTCGGCATACAGAAGAATAGACTGTTGCACATTTCTCCTAGATTCCCCATAAATAAGAACCATTTCGACTTTTTCCTCTACAGACAGACACTTCATTTTCAACTCACAAAAAACTTAAACACAATAAAATAACTTATCTTAAAACTTAAGCGTTAACTTTTAAACGATTTATATTAAATTGACGGTTGATGGGTTGATAATCTTTTACAAACAGTCATTTTTAATACCTGCCTAGCGAATTAAATAGTAAATAAAGGTTTCACGGATAACACAATGATATGAGCAGGTTGTTGAAACTGAGTCTAAATAATGACAATAATAACACCACCAGTGGAACGTCTGGACCCGAAGGCAGCTGGTAGTAAAAAGGCAGACGCATAGTTGTAACAAACCGTTCTGCCTCGAAAAATAAACAAAGAAACGTAAACATTAAATGTACTGCCCCGGAAAGTAAACATTCGAGTCTTCGAGTCCAGACGTACTACTGGTAGTGTTAGTAATTATTGTCATTATTTAGATTCTCGATCTCCTGACCTTACATACCCAGATTTTTTCTTATGGGGTTATCTCAAAGACAAAGTTTATATCGATGTACCAATGACTCCAGAAAACATGCAGGAGCGTATACGAAATGCTTGTGCAAATATTGAAAGAGACGTACTTTTACGTACACATCAATCTTTTCTACAAAGAATTGGAAAGTGCATTGAGGTTGAAGGGCATCACTTTGAACACTTATTACTGTAATCTAATTGAATTATGTTAATGATTGTTTGTTTTGACAGATACTACAAATGTACAGTAGATGTTTATGAAATAGTACTGTACAGTACGGTATAACTTTCTTTTATCAATTTTCACTTTTCAAATACCTGTGAAACTTACAGTATGTGCTAAATTGAAAAATAGTTCCTACAAAAGTTGTTTATTTTTTTACGAGGAATAAGAATGCAAAGTAAAAAATGTAGGTTTCCATTTAAAAATATTAGATTGACCTTCAGGTGACCTTGAAAACGTCCTCCAAATAAAACATAAATCATGCAATTTGCTTTCCCCTTTAAAGTCAATTAACTTTTGTTGAAAACATTTCTTTCTCCAACGCTTCGTTTTTGAGATATTTTGCATTACCAACTTAAATGGTCCACCCTGTATTATTTGTAAAATAAACAGTGTACAGATATTTTAAATAAATGTTTATAATATATTATTTTTATGTATCCATGAGTTGTGTGATTTATCCAGTCCCAACCATTTCACATAAACATCATCGCCTTTCTTCCGCAAAACCTTTTCCACGAGATATACATCGGGATTTGCAACATGATGTAACTCGTACTCGTAGAATCCTCCGGCGACGGAATTTCCGCGCGAATCTTCGAGTAGATACGTTACGGGATTAGTTTTCTGCACTTTGATAATTTTAAATATTTCAATAGTCCAATTTGGCGTAAAATCTTTTTCGAAGATGGTCTTGAATTTACTCACGCGTACCTGACAGCCTACTTTGAATCTTGCCGGAGCAGCAATTTTTACGTTATTGTATACCGTATTTAAAAGTTTTTCGGCAATCTCCGGAGTAACATCGATAGGTTTCATATCGATAGTGCGATATTTTCGCGCATTGTACTCTGCAACGAGTCGGGACAGCGCGTCGATCCACTTGTAATTGCCATTAAGTGTAAACATTTTCCACATATTGTTCTTTAAAGTACGATTAAATCGTTCCACCACTGAAGCTTTCATAACAGAATACGTCGAGTAATGATTGATGTTGTGTTTTTTTATGAGTTTCTGTACATTCGCATTGTAAAATTCTTTTCCTCTATCAGTTTGTATGTTTCTCGGACATCTCTTGCTATCTCGAATTATCTCGGCGATAGCGTCAGCTGTTTCGCTTCCGCTCTTATTCCTGAGCGGTACGGCCCATGCATACTTGCTCAACATATCGATGACGGTGAGTATGTAATTGTATCCTTTGTTGACTCTTGCATAAGGACGCATCTCGACCACGTCAGCTTGCCACAGGTCGTCGTATCCACGTACTATGACGCATCTACGCGGAAAATTTCTTCTCGCTGGAGCGTGCAATTCCTCCACAAGTAGCTGCTTTTCAGAGGTGTTTGATCGAGTCATATTTGTAATAATGTGATATAATTTCACGTACAGTTCTTTATGTATCTTTTGATGTAGTCTGCGTTACAACCATTTTATCCAGCGTTAATAATAGCGCTTGCATATTCCTTTCAAGCCTGATTATTTTTTTCTCAATTTCTTTCTGTTGATCTCTCAAAAGCTTGACACTCGCTTCGACGCTATCGTTTGTTGGCTGCATCATTATCATCTTCCGGTTGCGCTACACGTCGTATCTTGCGCGACCTTGCGTCATAGCCGGAGGCTGTTAGACACAGAGTGTTATCACGCACGTAATTTCTTAGTAATCCATTCCATTGATAATATGAATTATTATTCGACGTTCCAAGTGATAATCCAAATTTATTAATCGTCATTTTGATACCACTAATATTGACAGACTGACTCGTATCATGGATGTATAGCTTATTTTATAATAATACCAGCTTCGTAAAGTTCCTCGATAATCGACAATATTTCATTGCCATGAGCATTGTTGCCGGCTTGACGTGAAGCTTCGAGCAACCGCAAACGATCTACCAACTCATTGGGATCATTCCAATGCACGTAATCAATCTTATTATTGTTTAAGGTCATAGCACGCGGTATACCTTTTCCAGATTTTTTATCAGAGAATAATGGTGCTATTATATATTTATATTTGTATCCCTTGTTACCTAATACTGACTGATTCACATTACCATTTCGTCTGTGCGCATTTGTCCTTATTAATATATTTTTGTATTTCTGCAAGTCATTCGCAGTATATATTTCATCGTCGGGAATTCTCTTGAAAACCAACTCGTAAAGACCTGCTGTTCCAACGTATTATCATCCATCGATAATTATATTATCATTTTTATCCACATCGAAATTTTTATTACCGAGCGTCATTTCTTTGTCGATAAATTTAACACTGTATACGTAATCCATCTTGGAATTTTTATCTTGACTCAATATAGCTGCCACATATTTTTGAGCAAGTGGACCCAGGTGATTTCGCAATGAATTTTGACCATCAGATGTTTGTAATGAATGTTGAATTGATGTCACAAGCGATTCAGGTGAAGTCTCGAAAATTTCCTCGATAGACGTCTTATCATGCAATAATTGCCTTAGTTGTACATCTTGTATCGGAGTGGAAGTAGTTGCATCCAATAATTGTTGCATTCGCCTGCTTTTTATTCGCTTTGGAGTAGAAGTTATACCGCTCAATGATATATTTGATCGCTTTGTTTTAAACTCTTTTTTCTCTCCGAGCATACTCAATGGTTCAATCTTTTCTTCACCAGACTCAACACCGACTGTATTTTCAACAAGCTGTTTCAGAGATTCAGAGATTGGTTTTAAATGCCTCTCCAATGCATCGTCCTCCTCCATTTTACCAGTTTTCAAGAAACAATATTTTTTACGGATTGAATCGCTCGTTTTCGCAATCTCTCTCACAATCTTTTCACGATCGTTATTCATCATGTTGCAATTTAGACGTTGCTCGATCAATGCGTCGAAAGCGACTAATTGCTTTGCGGTATTGCAAATTCATTAAATCCTTTTCTGTATGGTCCATTAGTCATCGGACTGTCCTTGTCAATCACTGCGAATCCATATTTATGTTGCCAACATTTCTGACAAAAAGCGCGAAAATTATCGTAAGACATATCTGTATTTACGTGATCGTTGTACACATGTTTCAAGTTTGTCCCATCTTGTTTAAATAAAATTAATAAGTTTGCATTGTCACGTATAAGATGCTTGGGTATCTTGGCATACGTTTGATAAAGATAGAAACAGTCGACGCTCGAGTGTCGTCCCATTGCAAAGTACTCTCTTATCGTATCTTGCTTGTCGCATGCCACGTCATCAAAGATAAAAATGGAATTCGGAAGCGCCTCACTCGGTGGAATGACATGGCTATTATTAGAGAATGTAAAATAACCAATTTCTTCTATCGGTGATAGCAAATTTTCCAAATATTGATATTTCGGTTGTTGAAGCGATTTCGAGTATACGTACACGTTCTCGAAGCAAACGCCGTGCGGACTTCCTATCAAACTAATCAACGCGTTAGTTTTACCACAATTTGAAGGACCGCAGATGATACCGCGTATAGTATTTGGTAGCATGTTTCCATGTCTGCGTATTTCTTTATCCGACATTAACCGCGTTTTGTCATCGAAATTTGTAACTTTGATTATCGTCGCTTGCCGAACGAACCGCATGTTTGCTCTCGAATCAGACGAATGAGTCGTGGAGGGTCTATTTATAGCGATGCATCGGGTGAAAACAGCTCAGTATTGAAAATGCTGCTCTATCTGTCGGTCAAAAGCGATATTCTCGAGCTTACTGCCGAAGTTGAAGTTTATTCCCAAGATTGTTTTACTGCAAAACTTTGGCGATTACGTGGAACTATTGTGGGACAAGCTTCCCGAATATATAAAAGCTGATTCGGAGGTTCAACAATATCGTCGATGCATGCGACATTATAATTTGCCGTGGCAACGAACACATATCGACGGTCCAGCGCCGTTGATAAAAAATTGTAGCGAATGTCGTCGAGAATTGTAAAGGGTAGTGGTCTGTTTAATCGTGCTATAAACGCACTTCTTATCGAATTACATATTCCCGATTATCAGTTTTGCGGTCCGGGGACTCATTTGAAAAAGCGATTGGTTAGAGGTGATCGAGGTATTAATCCATTGGATGTCGCGTGTCGCGAGCACGACATTGCGTATTCTCGAAGCAACGCCCTCAGAGAACGACACATTGCTGATAATATACTCGCTGCGAAAGCGCGAAAACGTATTACTGCGAGAGATTCGACTCTTGGTGAAAGAGCAGCCGCTACGACTGTTTGGACAGCTATGAAAGTAAAGACAAAATTCGGGTGAAGGTGCAAAAATCTTCGAAAAAGAAGAAGAAACGAATACTGCCTGTGGCGAAGCGTGGTGGTATCTTGCCAATTTTACCATTGTTGGGAGTTCTCGGTTCGTTAGCCGGTGGAGCAGCGGGAGTCGCAAAGGCTATGAATGATAGCAAGGCTGTGCAACGTCAGCTTGAAGAAGTGCAACGTCATAATCGCGCTATGGAAGGTCGTGGAGTTTATCTCGCTCCATACAAGCGTGGACAGGGATTCTCAACTAAGAAAAAAAAACATAAAAAAAAACGCTAAAAATGCCTCTGGGTGTAACAACTAATGTACAATTGCATCAACTGGCAAGATGTATGCGTATACCATTCTTTAGAGGTGTTTTTATGCGCAATAATTTACCGATAAGCGGTATACGACAAAATGAAAGCGGTATTGTAATTTTGGATGACGTTGATGGTTCCGGTACCCATTGGGTAGCATATGTAAAGAGAGGAAATCGAGCAATATATTTCGATAGTTTTGGTAATCTTCAACCACTCAAAGAATTGGTGCAATATTTAAATGTTACGAAAATAGAATACAATCACACATCCTATCAAAATTATAATCAGAATAATTGTGGACAATTGTGTCTAAAATTTCTTCAAACATTGATATAGAACCTAACAATCTGCCATCGTGATTCAGTTTGACAACATGTCGCTAACACTAACGTTGACTGGCAAAAGTAGTGCTCTCGCTGTAAGCTACTTTCCAACTATAGATTTATCGAATGGTGATTACGAGCTCGGTTTAACAGACTTTGAAACTTATCCTACGATACCGAATGTGAATTCTAAGAATAATAAATTTTACTTTGATAACGATGACAAGGAAATTACGATACCTGAGGGATCATACGAATTACAAGCTATAGATGAGTATCTGAGCAATTTCACAATATCCTTCCAATAAAGAGCAGAATGAAGATGCAATAGTGCTTCACGCCAATCATAATACTCTAAAGAGTGAAATCAAATGCATCTATAGAATAAACTTTAATAAACCATACAATATAGGTTCGCTATTGGGATTCTCGTCGAATCGTATATTGCAACCTCAAAAATGGCATGATTCGGATTTACCTATAAATATTATTAGTGTGAATATTATTCGTATAGAATGTAGCGTCACCACTGGTGTGTACAGTAATGACAAGCGCGTACACACGATACATGAATTTTCACCGAGCGTGCCGCCAGGATATAAGATATCGGAAACGCCTGCACAGATCATTTATCTCCCGATCGTCGTACGGAGCATTACTGATTTAACGATACGTATTGTTGATCGAGAAGGACGATTGCTGGATTTTCGAGGAGAGGAAATTACTGTAAGATTGCACGTACGACGTCGACAAAATTAGCGTGTGGTGTTTGTGTTAAATGATACGGAGCACGTGAGAGACAATAATTTTACGAGCGACATTACGAGGGATAATACTTTTGCGAGAGCAGCTGCAGTGACTGCGACGACTGCGGTATCAAGTGACATTAATCAGAGATCTCGTTACACTAAAAAGAAACTCAGCGCATTAAATCGCGAATTTTTAAAATCAATGGGATTCATCGTACGAAAAGATAATTGACATTTTGAATATTGGTGGTGTGCCAGTCTTTGATGATCGTATCGTCAAGGTTGAGGCATACATACAATCCATACGCCAACACATCGCTTGGACATAGTGACGAGATACGGATACCTATACACCACCAGGATTTGTACACGTTACCTTGCGAAAACTTTTTGTATGTTGAGGGAAAGTTGACGATATCTAAAATAGATGCAAATGAAATGATGATATTAACAAATAATTGTGTTGCATTCATGTTTGATGAAATTCGACATGAACTCGATGGTGTGGAGATTGCTCGCAACAGAAACGTTGGAATAACTTCCACGATGAAAAATTATGTCTCTTTAACAACCGAAAGAAGTAAAATCTTGAAGAATGCTGGATGGGATATGACACATAGTGGATCATGTAACGAAAGTTGTATGTTCAATTTCTGCGTGCCGCTCAACATGCTATTGGGATTTTGCGAAGATTTACAAGCGAGTTGTGATTAATGCCCGCCACGAATTAATTTTGATACGTTCGCGCAATGACAACAATTGTCTGTAGGGACCTGCGGAAGCTGCTATTGAATTGATCAAGATACAATGGCGTATGCCACATGTACTATTGAATGAGGTCAATAAACTGTCCTTGCTACGAGCATTGGAAAGCGGGCGATTCTTAAACATGAGTTTTCGCGCTTGGGATCTATATGAATTTCCTCTGCTACATAGTACAACCAAGCATTCGTGGACTGTGAAAACAGCCTCTCAGCTGGAAAAGCCGCGATATGTGATCTTTGCATTGCAGACTAGTAGAAAAAATGTCATGGCAAAAGATGTTACTGTATTCGATCATTGTAAATTAACCAACGTTAAGCTCTATCTAAACTCGGAATCTTATCCCTACGATGATTTAAATTTAGATTATGAAAAAAATAGATTCGCCCTCTTGTTTGATACGTACTCTCTTTTTCGCAAATCTTATTACGGGTGTGATATTGAGAATGTGTTAACTATCGCAAAATTTCTACATTGCGGTCCTCTAGCAGTTATTGATTGCTCGCGACAAAATGAATCTGTCAAAAATTCTACCGTGGACGTAAGAATAGAGTTTGAATGTAAGGAAGATGTACCGGCAAATACTACAGCCTATTGTCTCATCTTGCACGATCGTGTTGTCAAATATTGTCCGTTGACCAACATAGTTCGTAAAATTACTTAATCAGCAATTATCCCCGCCTCCGATGTAATATAAATGATTGAGATTTTTAACAATCGACGTCAGTGGTCCAACATTCTTGCAACAAAATGGTTGTACCGACGTTTGTGGATCTACAAGGATTTATTCTCAATAAACGATTTATCGTGAAGGAAGCGGCGATTCTGAGAAGAGGATTCATTGTTTCACATTATTTTTTCGCATGTCCCGTACCATGGCGTGTGCTCACACAATCTGAAAGACGTCAAGCCTCATGGTTGATCAGAAATCACCATAAACTGCAATGGGAAGATGGAAACGTTCCATATAACATGGTTCAGCGTTTGATTACAACAGCTATCGCTGGCGGGGTACATGAAGGAGAAGAGTCATCCTGTCTCGTGTACGTAAAAGGACTTGAAAAGCATGAATGGTTGACCGATATATTGGACGACGCGAGAAACGGTTTCACTATTGGATGAGACCTTGGATGCAAACTATGAAGATATTCCTGCCTTAAACGAATTAGATCCTACATATAGCCTACGTTGTGAAAAACATGTAAAAAATTGTGCTTTGCAAAATGTATTTAAAACATTTAATTGGTGGTCGAATCATCGCAATGAATCACCACACCCTTTTATTGAATAAATTTTTATTATTGAAATAATATTCTCTTTGTTCTCTCATTTTCCTCATACGTATACCAGTATTATATGTCCGCACGTGCTCGTATTAATTTCAGTATGCGACAGCATTCTTATGTTATAATTTTTAAGTGTAGTCGAACGAGGTTTGAATGTGGTTGATTGATGTTCAATTGAGGTTCGAAGGTGGTTGATTGATGTTCGAAGGTGGTTCGAAGGTGGTTGATCGAGGTACGAACGTGGTTCGAAAGTGGTTCGAAGGTGGTTGATCGAGGTACGAATGTGGTTCGAAAGTGGTTCGAAGGTGGTTGATCGAGGTACGAACGTGGTTCGATGGTGGTTCAAAGGTGGTTGATCGAGGTACGAACGTGGTTCGAAAGTGGTTCGAAGGTGGTTGATCGAGGTACGAACGTGGTTCCCCCTGTGGACCACCACCTTGGCGTGTTGGGGGGGGCTCACCCTTTGCAGGGGGATAGCCCTGCGAAGGGTGCTAAGAGTGGTCCGTACCTCATGTGATGAGGTACACTTGCCCCCTCGGTTTCTGGCGGCTCCCCCTGATTTCTGGGGGCTCCCCCTGGTTTCTGGGGGTTCCTCCTGGACTGTGGGAATCTTCTCACAGTCTTGAAGGACGGGGCCCACTTCCCCGTTAGAGCCTTGACTCGTTAGAGTCTTGGCTCGTAGGTGGTAAGGGATGGCGACCCGAAACTCAAACGCCCGGTGGCATAGCACCGTTAGGAGAGGGCATTGCACGGCGCTTCGGCGCTTGCCCCCCCGCCATGCAGTTTGCGGCCTCGGCCGCGAGATTCTTGCTCTGCTGTCTCGGGGGGGTGTTTTCGGGGTTTTTCTCGGGGGTGTCTCCCCGGGGCTTCGGGGTGGTGTCTTTTGCGGCGGGGGCCGCGGGGATGGGTGACCATCCGTGATTGCCCGAGGGGCTTTGCCCGAAGGGTCTTCCCGAGGGGCATCGCCCGGAGGGGGTCACGGTGGTCGGCCGCCGGGGCCGCTCGGACGTTTCCGAGGCGGGGCCCGGCGACGAGAGGAGCCTCAGGGTGCTGGTGGAGAGCCTGCTCTCGTCCAAGCGTCCCTGGGGTTGGTCGCACCCGGGCCACTCGGACGTATTTCGAGCTCGGGCTGGGTGCGACGGAGAAGGCCACGCGTGGTTACCCGAGGGGCTTTGCCCGGAGGGGTTACCCAAGGGGCATTGCCCGGAGGGTGCCATGCGGGTCTGCCGCTGGGGCCGCTCGGACGTTTCCGAGGCGGGGCCTGGCGGCGAGAGTGGGTACTCCTGACGGGTCGGGACCGTTTCCCCTTCCGAACCGGCCGGTCAGGAGAGGCGGAGTTCCCTCCACTGGATGTAATTACCGGTGGGGGGACGCGCTGGTCGTCACGGCGTATAGGGCAGGGCCGGGGAGCGGCGACCCTGTCCGAAGCGTCCGTGGGACCCCCCGGGTGGCGCCGCCCACCGCGGTACCCGCATTGTCGGAGGTGCGGGACCCCTGAAAGCCTGTGTGGGCGTTAAAACCCGCACGGGTGTGTAGGGGGCTCGGGGTCAGGCTGGGGTGCGGTATCCCCCCCGGCCAATGACGTACGTCCCCTCTCCGGGGGAACTTGGGGCCCGGCCTTGGGATGTGGCCGGTCATGTTTCGGGGCACCCCTTGGCCGGTGGGGGTATACCCTGGGGGACAGGAGCCGCGGTGGGAACGTGGGATAAACGAAAATGCATAAACAGAATAACCCGCTAAATAAAAAAGAGAAGGTGCAGGAGGAGGAGAAGGAGGGACCTAGCTCTAGCTATAGGGAAAGGTCTCCCATAAGAACGGGAGGTAGTGAGGCAGTCCAAAAAAGGGACCAAAGAAGCCTCAACGGAGAGGGTGGCGATAAGACAGGCAAAAAGCCTGACAAGGAAGGATGCTGCAAAGAGCTGAGGGTAACACTACAGAGAATCAGATCGACAGACAGTATGAGGTCCGTCGGCAAGAAGTGCTGCACAACAATTTTTCGGACACCGAAAAAGAGCACGAGACGGAGGACACGGATATACTTACCGATAACGCAGAAATTATATCCGGCATTAAAAAGAAAGGACCAGGAAGACCACCCACAACTTTCGAGTTCCAGGCAAAGAAAGAAAAAATAGCCCGGGAGAAGGAACTGGCTGAACAGCAAAAAGAGGCGGATATTATGAATCTGGCCGTAAAGCCAGGGTACTACAGGTCCTTTAAACAATTTGCGGAAAGGATAGAGGAGAAACAGTGGGAGTTTCATGAAGCTCCCCCTCAGGATCTGGAAGCTCTAGTCTCCGAGAAAGCCGCTGCAATCTATAAGGTAGCGGTAGACTCGGGGAACATGAAGGGGACCTTGATCAAGCAAGTCAAGGAGGCAGCACCAGACATGTGTGCTGCAGCGACGGTGCTAGCGATCAAGGCGCAAAATCCTACGGCCATACCGCAATGCAGGCAAATTGAGGAGATGAGGAAACAACTGAGGCTGGTAATGGGGGAAAACATCTACCTCAAACAAGCGCTAGCAAAACTCCGAAGGAAGGACAAAGGCACAACAAAGAAAGCAAAGCAGATACCGTCAAGCGATGAGGAAATGTGGGAAACTATACCTAGAGGGACAAGATCCAGGAGAGGGGAAAAAGGAATAAGAGATGGAGAGGTCTCGCTTCCGCTAGAAAGCGGGGAGGCCTTTTCATCTCAAGTAAGAAAGGAAGGAATGAGGAACACAGGAACCTCACTTCCACCCGAAAGTGGGGAAGTCCCAATGTTCCTGGAAAAGGAAAGGGAGGCAGGAATCTCACAGCCACCGGATGATGGGGAGACCCCAAGATTACGGGAAAAACAAGAAAGGATGGAGATAGAAAGGTTGGAGGAAATACCACCCCCAACAACAATATTCAATGAGGAGGAATTCCCGGCACTGGGTGCGCGAAAGAATAGGCAGGCTCGGGGGCCTATGAGAAGCGCAAACAAGGACAGCAAGAAAACCCAGATCCAAATGACAAGGGAAAAGGATGAGGAGATGGATCGAGAAATCAGATTCATCACCAAAATAGAGGGAATCGTAGGGAGGGCCCTAGACAAAAGGGGGCTAGGGATACCCACTCAGACATACGCTGAGAAAAAGAGGGAGAAGGCAAGACTACCACAACCCAAAACAGAATTGAAGGGAAGGAACATGGCCGGGAAAGAAAAACCCAGGATTGTTTCGATAACAACATTGAACCCTCCGGCCAAACTGGCGATAAGTGCAATGAGGAAGAATAATATCGCTCCAATTGCACAGGGGAAAAAGGCTAAACCCCAAACGCCAAATAGGGTGGAGAAGGATATCCAAACAAATGACAGAGAGAGAAGGACACCAAAGATAGCACAACCGAAAGTGGAGGAACAAAAAGAAGGGGAAACGTGGGCGGTAGTAACTGCCAGGAAAACCAAAAGGAAGGCAAAGGCGGAGGAAAAAGAAAAAGAGAAAGTAAGGGAGGAAAAAGCACCGCCGAAAAAGGCCACAAAAACTCTGGGAAGAAAGGAGCCTAAGACGGCAGCCGTGACACTGACTTGCCCCTCGGGCAAGTACGAGGAGATCACGCGAGAGGCACGTCAGAAAATTGACATAAGAGGAATGGGAATTGAAGGCCTAAAAGTTACAAGAGCGATCACAGGGGCCATAAAATACGAGGTCCCTGGCAAAAACAGCCAGGAACTGGCGGACGCCCTGGCCATCAGGCTCAGAAAGGAAATAGGGGGGAAAGAAGGGGTCAGAATCGCCCCACGAAAACTGCGGAAATACGCATCAGGGGGCTAGATGACTCCACAACCCTTGCAGAGATAAGGAGAACTATCTCGGAAACAGGGTTTTGCGAGGAGGAAGAAGTAAGAGTCGGGGATATCAAAAGAGCCCGGACGGAGTAGGAATGGTGTGGGCTCGATGCCCGCTAACAGCGGCTAACAGAATGCTGGCAGCAGCGCAAGTCAGAATTGGATGGGCAATTGTAAGGGTCGAAATGTTGGAGAATCGACCCTTACAATGCTATAAATGCCTAGAAGGGGGACACGTCCGGCAGCGATGTCCGAATAAAGAAGACCGCAGCGATAGGTGCTATCGCTGCGGAGAAAACGGACACGAGGCCAGAAAGTGCACAGCTGTGCTAAAGTGCCCGGTATGTAGCGACAAGAAGCTCCCGTCGAATCACCGAACGGGGGGAAAGTCCTGCAAACCGGTGCAGAAAGGAAGGAGAGGAATCCAGCTCGGCAAGGTGATAGGAACTCCGAGCAAGGTAAAGGACAAAAGGAACAAGGAAGCCTCGCCTCCACCAAAGAGTGGGGAGGCCTCCACGTCCCAAGGAGGAAAGGAGGGAACCGGGAGTGGAAGAATCTCACCTCCACCGAATGGTGGGGAAATCCCGACACTCTCAGAACCCCCCAAGGAACAAAGAGTTCTCAGGACAAGGATAAAGGAAAGAAGGAAACAGGAGGAAGAACTCCCAGAGGGAGGGAAGAAGAAGAGGCGAATAAAGGAGTCTCTGGAAGAAGAAGGATCATCCGTTATGGAAACGGAGGAGGAAGGTACGGAGGGTGACATTGCCAAATAGAATGGTGAAAGTTATTCAAGCTAATTTGAATCACGCGAAGGGTGCACAGTCCCTCCTTGACCAATCAATGGCGGAGAGGGGCTGTGGGCTAGGAATTGTGGCTGAGCCGTACAGGATTCCGAACAATCCAAACTGGATCAAGAGTTTGGACGGCTCAGCCGCAATTGTGAGAAGACATATGGCAATGTCACCCCCCCTGCAAATGGAAGAAGCGGGAAGAGGCTTTGTCATAGCTTCCTGGGGGTCCACCATAATAGTTAGTGTCTACCTCCCACCCAGTTTGGGAAACAGGGAGTTTAGGAGGAGACTGAATATATTGGCGCGACAAATATGACGACATCACCCCCGTCCGGTCATAGTGGCGGGGGACTTTAACGCCAAGTCAGGCGTCTGAGGTTCCCCGCACACGGTTCGGCGGGGGGATGAAGTCCTGGAGTGGGCGGCGAGATGCGACCTCGTATTATTAAACAGAGGAAGGACGGAAACGTGCGGGGCGGATCCATTGTTGACCTGACGTGGGCGACCCGCCCCGCGGAAAGAACGACACAAGGATGGAGGATGGTAACGGAGACGGAAACATTAAGTGATCATAGATACATTATGTTCTCCGTTACCACCATTCCGAGAGAGGTCGCGGAACGTCGCAAACTCCGGGAAGTCAGCGCCAACAGGTGGACCCTCAGGAAGCTGAACGTGGATGATTTCATGACGGCCATCAATATAGAATTGATGGTGAGGGAGGAAGGGGACCGGTGCTTGACAGAACAAGTGGAGTGGCTGCAGCGGACGCTAGTAAAGGCGTCTGATGCTGCAATGCCACGAGTCAAGCACCGGCCACTCAAGAAAGCATACTGGTGGTCGGAGGCTATCGCGGATCTGCGAAAAGTCTCCGACCAAGCCAGAAGGCAAGTGCTCCGCAGAAGGAGGCCCGCGCTAATCGGGACAGCCGAGTACGAAGAAAAGTGGAGCGTGTACAGGGAAGCGAGGGACGCTCTACGAATAGCCATAAGAAAGGCCAAGTCTGAAGCGTGGCAAGAACTACTCGCCACATTAAATAAAGACCCATGGGGGCGCCCCGATAGGATGGTGCTAAACAAACTCAAAGGAGGGGCGTCCCCATTGACAGAGACGCTGGACCCTTGCCTCGTTGACGAAATAATAGACACCCTGTTCCCGACGCGGGATCTGAATGAAGATCCAATCCCGCGAGTGGAGCAGGAGTGGGTCGGAGACGAGGTAAGGGTCACGGTAGGCGAGCTGAAGAATGCCATCCGGAGAATAAAAAAGGGGAAAGCCCCAGGACCTGATGGCATTCACGGCAAGGCTTGGGCATTAGCCCACACGGACTTGGCCAACCTTATGGCTAAACAGTACTCGGACTGTTTCAGGGAAGGAACATTCCCCCAGGAGTGGAAGGTAGCACATATCATGCTCCTTCGTAAAGAGGGCAGACCACATACGTCACCATCGGCGTATAGGTCGATCTGTCTACTGAACGAGGCGGGAAAAATCCTTGAAAGGATAATCGCGGACCGCCTCGTTCATCATCTGTCGCGGGAGGGTCCCGATCTCCATCGAGATCAATACGGCTTTCGCGCCGGGCGCTCAACGGTGGATGCGATACTTCGCGTGCGCTCGGTCGCGGAGGCCGTTATGGAGGAGGGCGGGGTGTTACTGGTCGTATCGCTGGACATATCCAACGCCTTTAACACCCTGCCCTGGCACCGGGTGGGGGAGGCCCTACGTTACCATAGGGTGCCTCCCTACCTGGTTGCCATTATAGGAGACTACTTTCGCGATAGAGGACTAATCTATGTAGACAGAGAGGCCAACAGGAGGGAAAGAAGGGTATCGTGCGGGGTTCCACAGGGGTCGGTTTTGGGCCCCCTGATGTGGAACCTCGCGTATGACGGTATCCTTCGGTCTGCCCTCCTCCCCGGCTGCAAGACCGTATGTTACGCGGATGATACACTTGTGATGGCCGGGGGGAACACCTGGGGGGAGTGCATGGCGCGGGCCAACTTGGCGGTAGCACGAATAACCAGAGCCATAAGGGCTCTGGAGCTTAGGGTGGCGCCCCAAAAGACGGAGGCGGTGTTTTTCCATAACGGAAGACACGGGGCGCCACCCAGATGTATAATCAGGGTGGAAAACGCCCCCATAGAGGTAGGGGCCCACATAAAATACTTGGGCCTCTACCTGGACAGCCGATGGACCTTCGGCGAACATTTTCGTCGATTGGTCCCGAGGGTGGAGAAGGCGGCCATATCGCTATGCCGCCTTCTACCAAACCTGAGTGGGTCAGACGAGAATGTTCGTCGTTTATACGCGGGTAAGGTGCATGCAATGCTCCTGTACGGAGCCCCGGTATGGGTGGAGAAGCTAAGCGCCACTCGCAAAATAAGGGACTCGGTGAACCGGGTCCAGAGGCGAGTGGCGTGTAGGGTATGCCGGGGCTACCGTACAGTGAGCGGGGTCGCCGTGGGGGTGCTCTCAGGAGTGCCCCCAGCAGGATTGTTGGCTCGCATGTACGCTGATGTTTACCGGCGTATATGCGAGCTGAAGGCGGCAGGCGAGATTATTGCGGACCGTACCCGCGAGGTTTTGAGGGTCCACCATAAACGAGTCCTCATCGACAGATGGAAGGGCAGCCTACAAGATCCAAGACTGCCCGGAAAGAGGACCGTTGAGGCTGTCCTGCCCTGCTTCGAGGAATGGCTAAGCAGGGCACATGGGGGCGTGACATTCAGGATGACCCAGGTGCTCACCGGACACGGGTGCTTCGGTGAGTACCTGGGTCGTATAAAGAAGGAAAGGACAACAAAATGTCATCACTGCAGTCATCCAAGGGATGACGCCCAGCACACCCTCGCGGATTGTCCCGCGTGGGTGGGCGAAAGGGCTGACCTGATGGCTGCAGTGGCACAGGACCTCACATTGCCGACGGTGGTGTCGGCAATTGTGAGGTCAAAAGAGAGATGGAGGGCTTTCTCCTCCTTTTGCGAGGGAGTGCTCTCGCAAAAGGAGGAGGCAGAAAGAGTGAGGGAGAGAGCTGGGAGAGACAATGCCCGACTCTCAGAGGAAGAAGAGGAAGAGTCGGAGGGCGGGGACGGGCCCCCTCTTCCCGCCATCGACGGGTTTGCCCGTTTGTAGTGGCGGGATTCGGGGGGGGGGCTGGGGACGTTTAAGTCCCAGGGCTCCCCCCCGTAGACCTCGCGAGAAAGGGTAACCCCCTCGGTTGCAGCCGAATCCTAACTCCCAAGGGAGCGGAGGGAGCTGTAACCGGGGGGGTCGAGGAGAGGGGGTCGCGCGCCTGCGGTGTTGCGCTTCCTGCTCGGCACCGTGGGGTGCGGCCCCCTCCCCTCTAGGACGAAGATGCGGCGGGAAGGCCCTCTCACCGGGAGCCGAAAGGCACCGGTGGGAGGGCAACAACGCCGTAGGGGGGGGCCCTCTTCTTCCGAGAGGGCCCCCCCGGTGAGGGCCTCCGGGGCTGGATGCCGAATCCCCTATCCCTCTAGGGAAGAGGAGGGAGCACCACTCCGGAAGCGGGGGGTGGCGGCTCGAGCGGGCTACTCGAGCCGTGACCCCGCCCCCCAAACTCTTGGGAGGGCGCGGCGTGGGGTCGGTGTCGCCCTGCGTCGCAACCGAGTACGGTCCGCACGATGGCGGAGGGAGAGTATCGTTCCTTCGGGGACGGTGCTCTCCCCGAGAAGGATAAAGGCGGGGGGCGGCGAGACGGCATGGGATACCAGCATCCTCGCCGCCCCCCACCTAACGCCCGAGTAGGACACCCGCTGTGGTTTTAGTGAGGTAGTTCTTGGGCCCCCTGACCGATCCACTCGTGGATCGGCCAAGGGGAACAAGGAGTCCCACACAACCCTCATTCCCTACCCGGGGGGCGAGGGTACCATGATGGTTTCCACAGCGGAAAAAAAAAGGTACGAACGTGGTTCGAACCTCGATCAACCACCTTCGAACCACTTTCGAACCACGTTCGTACCTCGATCAACCATCTTCGAAACACTTTCGAACCACGTTCGTACCTCGATCAACCACCTTCGAACCATTTTCGAACCACGTTCGTACCTCGATCAACCACCTTCGAACCATTTTCGAACCACGTTCGTACCTCGATCAACCACCTTCGAACCACTTTCGAACCACGTTCGTACCTCGATCAACTACCTTCGAACCACTTTCGACTAAATTTAAAATTATAATATAAGAAAGCTGTCGCATACTGAAATTAATACGAGCACGTGCGGACATATAATACTTGTATGTGTGTGTGTGTGTGTGAGGAAAATGAGAGAACAAGGAGAATATTATTTCAATAATAAAAATTTATTCAATAAAAATTTATTCAATAAAAGGGTGTGGTGATTCATTGTGATGATTCGACCACCAATTAACACAACTCATGGATACATAAAATAATGTATTATAAACATTTATTTAAAATATCTGTACACTGTTTATTTTACAATATATTTATCTAATAATTTTATAAATAAATACAAATATACATATGATATTCAGTTTTTACAACAAATATTATTTACAAAGGTATTTTATAATGTTCCCATGGTAATGTATTAGTGGTTTCAGGTATGATATACCGCTTGTTATTGTGAGGACTTAGAGCAATTTTCGTATCGCGAATGGTGTATACTTCATGCAATTTCGATCTTATACATGACTGACTACGTGTCATTTCAATCTCTTCATTCAAACACCGCGTGTAATCATCAAACGTTATCGTTCTCGCGACAACGTTACTCTTGACACCTTTTATTTTTTTCGTATCTTTCTTGCCATCCACTCGCAATGCATACATTTTTGCTCTAAGCCCTACAAATTCGGTCTTAATCACATCGTTGTTTTCATCTTTTATTAGACCGGGTACCTTTTTATTCACGAGCGGTATACCGTACACATTGTCCGCAGTGTAATCGCTCGTATCAAATTTGTCGAGGTTGCGCTTTATATTCTCGTACACATCTTCGCATTCGATGTGGTATATTAGGCTGTCTGTGTCGGTGTACATTACCCGGCATCTGTCACGATACAGCGGTGACATGTACTTATGATGAAATTCATATAAACATGTTTTGGAGATGTCGAGTATGCACATGCCAACATAGATGGGTTTATAAAATTTTACCTCGAGTTTGCGTAATTCGACAGCGATTAGATTTTCCGAAAAGATACTTCTACTGTGAAAATTTGGTTTTGCAATCATTGCCTCTGCACCGTATCTTCCTTCCCAATGTGTGATAAGTTTTACATCAACCCGATTACGGGTTACATACGATACGGATACATTTTCCATCGTTTTGCCGAATACTGCATTATTCGTCAATTTATATAAATTTTTTTCAAAATCATTTTTTGCTTGCATTCTAAATTGCGTATTAAGTTCCATATAATTTCGAAGTCATGGAGATTGCGCGAATTGTAATATGCGATGTATTTTTGCAACGCGAAGGCCGTGACGCGTACATTGCTGCAGGTTGCGGTAGAGTATCACATATCGCTTCTTGTCGTATAGCGTTGCGAGAAGCTCATCTTCCCGCTTGCCTGGCGGTTTGTCGCGTGTCGGGCAAAACGGTAGGTCAGTGTGCGTGTCGTGAAGATGTCGCGGATATTCTAAATCTACCTCGAGGATGTAGCCTGTGGGTGAATCGAGCGCGATAGATGATGTGTCGAAATTAGATACATCGTCGACCCATTGAAAATCAGCATAAGGCAATGGTTGACACATTGCCCATCCATACAAATTATTTACATCGAAATACATTAGATATGAAGATGGTTTCAATGGATTGTACGACTGCATGTACTTGTTATTAGCGTGTGTATATCTGTTTGAACATTGACTCAATCCACTGCGTATACCGCGTTCGATAAACATTACCATGTCAACGTCTGTAAGTAATTCGAATGTAATTTTTGTATGCTTTAACATGACGTCCCACGTATACCCGGGGAGAGTATAGTAATACGCGGGGTCGAGTCCATAACTCTCGGTACATTTATCCAGGAAATTTTCAAAAATGTCGGCTAATAACAAGACGTCAGTTTTCAAATACAGATCGCTATATTCGCCCAGCGTTCGAATGGAGAACCGCTCCCATACGTTTTCAGCGTGCGCGTAATCGTTCTCGGATACAATGTCGCCGGTCAAGGAACTATAAAACGATTCGCGCGGTGGTAGACACGTATCATGCAACCTTTCAAAACAGTCAATGTATTCGTATGGAAAGACACCTTTCCGTGTTAATAAATTGAAATTTTCGGTAGATAAATTTTTAAATTCTGAATGTAAAATTTTGAGTTTATCTTTATCCAAAAAAGATGCCAATTTATCGAGACTTGTCGTGAGAAATTTATATGAATCGATAAATCGTAATTTTATGCAAGCTTTCCTATCTTTGTCATCGTTGGTACTATTGACAGTTTTTGTAAATGATATATATTTTTCTTTAGTTATTGGAAGTAATTCGATTCCCCCTTCGAACGCTGTAGCTATTTCCTTAATTATGAAATGTGAGTCATAACCGGATAAATTGTGAAATACTATTGGAATACAAAAAGAGTTTTTATAATTTAGATTACAATTTGAGTGCGTGGGACCTCTGTACCGCCCGGTCAGATGGCAATGATCGCGTACGTGTGTATCTTCATCTTGCATGAATGGTTTCTCACATATATGACAATGCGTCGCGCTATGAAATTTTTCCCACTCGTCAGATGTTAAATTTACCATGGGGACGTTATTAGTTACTAAACTATTGGGGACGGTATTAGTTACTAAAATATTCTTTACGCGTATCGCTAAATTTTTAAGTTGTTCGGAAAACCACGAAATGCAATCTACACTACGGCGAGAATAATACTCGGATAACGAATCGTCATATGAGCAATGTACATAATATGCTATACTAAATACTTGGTGATGTTGGTATAAATTCTTTTCTTCTTCCTTCTTATTCATCTTTGTCAGCACACATTCGAGGTCTGCGTATACGACAAAAGGAAGTCGCTCTTTGCGATTAAAGTTGTTGAACGCGAGCCACTTGTCCTTATCGCTCTGTAACGAATAGCGCAGTCATTCATCTCTCCGCAGTCTACCATATGTGTCTGCAACTTGTCCTCAGACCCGAAATAATGCAAGCATCTGTAAAAGATAATAGCAATTATAAACACTTTATAATTATTTTATGATTATTTAATATATAATTTGCAATAAATATACATACCGATCACAGATATATTTTCTACATTTGTCTTTGCTCAATTGCGAGCTGACAAGCCGGGATAGATTCTTTATCCAGGCGAAATATCCAACGCTGTTGCTGTCTTGCATGTACAACAAGTTGATGTGTCTGTCTTTCTTTTCCTCCGAGAGACGTATCGGGACAATGTTCTTTTCTTCGATACTGTACACATTTATCGAAATGTCATTATGATGTTCAAATTTTTTAATTTGATTCAACGTCATCGGAAACTCAATGTCCTGGAGATTCAGCACTGTTGTGTAATGTGGATACATAGATTTGCGATCCTTCCGCGTCTCTTTCAGCGGGATACAGTGCAGCGACCACAGCCCACGCAAAACATGCAGTGTCTTTTGATTTCACGTTAATCACTGCTCTCTTCATCATTATTTCTCGCGGTAATTTAATGTGACATCCCGCACGCATTGGATTATACTTGTTTATATTTACAATTAAATTGATTATTCGCGACAATGCCCAACCACTATCGCGTTCCTGAAATTCTTCGAGAGATGCTAGCGTGGGCTCCATAACGCATTGATCGTACCATTCGCGCAAATCAGACGTGCGAAAGATTTCACAGTTTTTCGTATTGATAGTTTTATTAGCGCGTTTATCACCCGACACAAACTCACCATTAAACATAGTGTTCACTTTCACACTAGTGTGTATTTGCAACACTTTTTGCACGTGTCCGATCACAATGTCTTTGGCCTCCTCTAGAAATTGACGAGGTTCGATGTGATTGCTGTTTATCACCGCACCAGTCAAGATGCGGCTCTCGAACGCCGTATCAATCTCTCGCCATATGAGTCCGACGTCTCGCGAACTGCTTCCAGCACCTGCGTGTATAAAACGTCTGCGTACCGAATTCTTCAACCCTTCGAGACGCGCGATTTGGGAGACAAGCGATTGTCGAACTCCGATCGGTAATCGTAGACGTTTTAGTCGACTTTGTTCTTCCAGTGATTCGATGTATTCGTCACATTGCTGCTCCCACACAATATATTCTTCCACCGAATTCACCCTTGCGGATTGCTCCAACAAACTTGCTTTCAATTGTGCCATATTTCTTTACTTGAGATTCACTTCTTGAACCTCTGACAAAGATACTGACATAGTATGCCTCTTTACTATCCTTTTTATTTGATTGTAGAGATCATTGGCACTCAAGTATGTTGCACTTAACTTTGTGATTTTGTTACGTACGAATGATGCATCGACCTTGAAATTGATACATTTTTGCACATTTCGCGAGATTCTCAAGATGAGAGCGGTCATACATTGGCGCTCGAAAATTTTAATTATGTTGCATTTTCTTGTGATTTTGTTACGTACGTTTTGAACACCTGGGTATGATATCATAGCAGCCGTACATTGGCGCTTGAAATTTTGGATATGTTGCATTATTTTACATCTAATATTTCATCTGAGGATGATGTCATAGCGGCCAAACATTGGCGCTTGTGTTACATTTTTGCAAATCGGTTAATTGTGATTTTGTCACATACGGATTACGCAATTGTATCAACGCTTGAAATTGATTTGCGGTTCGTATACTTGGAAGAAGATACGCCCTGACTGCTACGTCATACAAGTATTTGGAAATAGGAATCAGCGTTGGAGTTATATCTTATGTGGAATTGGCTATTGGTTATAATCGATGCAATCAAATAATATTGCCTATTGAAACATGGAAATCGCTAATGTAGAAACGAGCTGATATTGAGCGGCTAACTGAAACTCCGCTATGGATTTGTGATCTGACACTTGAATTGATTGACATGTCTACTTCAAAAATTATAAAGATTACATCATCTAATAATACTTTATACATGAAACCATCAACTTTATTATGTTTATTTAATTTTAAAAAATGTATAGATCATATGTATTCCTGGTTGTGTGAAAATCTGCATATTGTTACTGAAAAGTTTAAACAATTTGTAAATATTTTACAATTTGATAATATCTGCGATGTGAGCAATGCCGCAAAAATGATACGTGAAAGCCCTATGTTTGACAGCGATTCACTTATTGATTGTGAATTATTAGCTTGTGCTGTAAAAGATATTCTTCATAATGCTTGTAACAAATAAAAATTATTTTACTGTTAAACTGTATGTAATTATTTCTTTCCCAATAAGATATAGCTGACAAAATTATTTCTTCGCTCTCTGGTGTTGTAAAAAGTGATGAGCTAGCCGAGACATGATACTCCAGTTAGAACAAGAGAGATGTAGAATTAAAATCATGAGGGGAACAACATTATAATATGTGTACCGTCATAAAGTTTTTAGCATTTGACGAGTTAAAGTGTCCTGGACGAAGTGCTAGTGAGAAGAAACAAATGAATATAGAAGATAGTGATGAAGATGTGGTTATTGATGAAAACAATGATGAAGACATTGAAATAAATGTTGAAGAAGCGGACAATGAAGAGGAAGACATGGATATCGAAGAAGTGAACAATGAAGAATCATCCGATGATGATATAGGAATTTTAAAAGATTCTGATTATGATAGTGATTGCAGTGAGTGTGTTGATAAACGCGTGAAACGTTTAAAACCGACAGACATTAGAAACATTGATGAGCTACTGAAAATGTGTTGCATTTCTTTTTACTATAGAGTTTATAATGATAAATTTTGCACAGCGTGTTTCCTGCGAGTTAATGACTTGTACACACATGCTTGTGCTGTGCGTGAACATGAAACTGAAAATACGTTTATCTTTTGGTAGATAGATGTTGTGAGTGTAGAGGTTCAATATCCCAAATACTATCGTGCAATCTGTGTCCTATTTGCACAAAATAAACTTGCATAAACTATTATAGTGAGTATATATATTAGTGATTAATTAAAAACATTCCATATGTATCGAAAAATGGCGAACAATATGGGGGAAATCGAAGCATTAGAACGGCATCTGTGGAGTCATTTCCTTTAGGTGGATTCGAAAAGAGAATGCGCTGTTTGGGAGGATCAATGTGACACGTGTATCGAGTTGTTGATGGAAGAACAAAAACAAATTGATTGTGAACATTTGGAAGATTATTATTATGCATTGCTTCGCGCTCAAATTGCACGCCTCGAGGGTTTAAAGTACTCATTACGCAGACTTTTCGAACCTGGTGTCAGTGTTCCAGCGATATCGGGAAATAATCCAGTGAGTTCGATCGTGCAAACGATACAAAGTCGAGAGATCGGTTTAAAAAAATCTTATACAGAACACCTATACTCGCGCTGGGGACTTCATAATTTCTATGCAGCAGAATTCAACCTACCATCAACACCATCACCATCATCACCACCATCACCACCATCACCACCATCGCCACTATCACCATCATCACCATCATCACCGTCCGATGAACTTTTCGGACTCGTTCCCGAAGATTTTAATGATCGGTAATATTGTAAGTATATTTAATCTATTTTTGTAATATATATTAAAATTAATAATAAATTTTTACTTTTGTTTCAGTAGACTGAGTAGATAGAGACCATCGTATAATGATTACCGTAAGAAGATGGAACCGCCGCCCTCCCTAACATATATATTTTAATTTAATCTTATATTTTATTATTAATATATCTCTTTTTATATCTTTTTATATTATATTCTTATATTCATTATATTCCTATATTCTGTATTATATATTCATATATTATATTTTTCTTTGTTGTTTTTCTTATATTTTATATATTTTCATTTTTATATTTTGAATTCACACACACACACACACACACACACGCACACACACATCACACGTGTATACACATACCTATTTTATAAATAAACATTATTTTAAATATTAATTAAAAATATTAAATAAATGTATTTATTTTAGAATAAGTCCTCTCTCCTTTCCTCCTATTAAAATCTTATTAATTTAAAAAAATATTAAAAGAAAAAGATATTAAAAGAAAAAAAATATTAATTAAAAAAATTAAGTCTCTCTTGCGTACGCCTCTCGCGCTCTCCTTCGCTGCATCAGCTCTCGTGCTCTCCATCGTCGCATCATCTCTCAACATCTCTCTCGCTCTTGCATATACGCCTCGCTTGCGTCATCTCTCTCGCGTGCGCCTCGCGCTCTCCTTCGCGAACGCCTCGCGTCATCTTGTCGCTGCGCTACCTCGCACTATCTCGCGACCGCTATCTCTCTCGCTCTTGCATATACGCCTCGCTGCATCATCTTGCGACCGCTATCTCTCTTTCGCAAACGTCTCTCTCGCGGCATCTCTCTCTCTCGCGTTCGCCTCGCGCTCTCCTTCGCGTTCCTCTCTCCCCGCGGACCCCTCGCGGACCCAGCTCCAAAATCGCGGACGCCACCCCCTCCCCGCGGACCCCTCGCGGTACATCGCGGACGCTTCCCCCTCCCCGCGGCCTCCTCGCGGACCCTAACCTCGCGGACGCCTCCCCCTCCACGCGGACCCCTCGCGGTACATCGCGGACGCTTCCCCCTCCCCGCGGATCCCTAGCGGTATATCGCGGACGCTTCCCCCTCTCCGCGTGACGTCATTCCCCCGCGCCCGCGGAACGGGGTGAATGACCTAAACTGGGTTAGAACTCTCCTAGTATCACTACTTATGTGAACGGAGACATGGAGAAAAAGTTGGAAACAATGAGGGAATGGTTTGAGGAGCAGAGGGGAGACAGATGGACAATGATAGGGGGGATTTCAACGCGAGGACAGGTAGCTTAGGGGGAAGAAAAGAGGGCGGCGAAAGGGAGGAGGATGAAAGAAAGTCGATGGATAAAAAGAGGAACGCGGAGGGAAGGAAATTAATAGAAGAGTTAGAGAAAGTATGTTGGGAGATACTAAATGGAAACATAAAGGGGGATGAGGAAGGAGAGTTTACTTATACGGGGGGGGAGAGGAGAATCGGTGATCGATTATGTGATAGGGGAAGAGAAAATGAGAGATAGAGTGGTAAGGATGGAAGTAGGAGATAGCGTGGAGTCAGACCACCATCCGCTAATAGTGAAGATAGACCCTCTCGTGAGATGCGGCCTTGCCGTGGCGAGAGGGCTCACCCTTTGCAAGAGGATAGTCTTGCGAAGTGTGCCAACAGCATCCCGTACCCAAGTTAATTGGGTACAACTGAGGGGAACCCCGTAGGTGGTAAGGGATGGCGACCCGGAATTCAAACGCCCGGTGGCATGGCACCGTTAGGGGAGGACATTGCACGGCGCCTGTGGCGCTGTCCTCCCTCCATGTAGTTTGCGGCCTCGGCCGCGGGGTTCTCGTGCCGTTTTCTCGGGGGGGTGTTTTCGGGGGTTTTTCTCCCGGGGGTGTCTGTGGGGCCCCCCGAGTGACGCCACTTGCCGCGGTGCCCCCTTTGTCGGAGGAGGAGGACCCCTGAAGACCCACGGGGACGTTAAAATCCCCGCGGGCTAGTAGGGGGCTCGGAGCCCTGTGCCGGGGTGCGGCATTCCCCCCGGTCAAGTTTCGGGTCATCCCTCGTCCCATGGGAGATACGCCGGCCGGCCGAGCCGCGGCAAGCAGTGAGACAAAACTAAGATGAATGATCAAACCAATACGTACACAAGTGTAGAAAATAAGCCAGGGGAAGGCGCATGTGACAGCGCACAGACAGCAAGCGCAGACCTTGGTCAAC
This sequence comes from Prenolepis imparis, assembly GCF_030444845.1. Classification (NCBI taxonomy): domain Eukaryota; kingdom Metazoa; phylum Arthropoda; class Insecta; order Hymenoptera; family Formicidae; genus Prenolepis; species Prenolepis imparis. The sequence continues at coordinate 1,493,722 of NW_028141174.1, forward strand.
CGCGAGTCGTTTTAGAACGAATCCTCCCGAGGGAAGTTCGGGACTGGGTACAGGATGGAACACCATGGACCTTGAGTCCAGATCAAGCCACAGTACCTGAACAAACAGCTTCGGGCCAAGGTGAATATCTGCTCCAGGATGTACCGACCACGAGTCAATTAGTGGAGTCAGTTTTTCTTGGAATTCCGAGTTCACCGGATGCACACGGGAGCGAGCTGAAGGAGTTCCTACGAAACCAAAAGAGGAATACCTGGCGATAGCGGGAAACGAATCAACGTGCGAGATGGAATACGAGGATGACAGTGTGTCTGTTACGTTGACTTCGGTGTCTGGGCTCGGGAAGAGAAAAGCTGGGGCTGATACAGAGGGAGCATCCAAAATAAGAAAAAGCACTAGGCTCAATAAAACGGAATGCGTCGTTAAGACGGAAAACGTTGTTTCTGACGAGTGGTGCAACGTAAAAAGAGCGTTAGTAGAAAAAAGTCCCCCAAAGAGAAGGAGAAAGTCCCCACGATGTGCAAGACCTCGGATTCGGAGGCTAAGTATCAATCGTGCTCGTGCTCGGAAGCCGAGAGTAATCTGTCTAGCAATACTGTTAAAGCAAGAAGGAGGAGAGGCGAACCCACTATTGAATCCAAGCTACGCCCGCTGCCCAAAACAGTGGACGAGCTCCAGGTGGCCCCCATTACGCAGTTGGAGGCGAATGCAGTGGAATGGCTCGATGACATCGACACGATTCGAGTGGATAGCAGTTATCAGGGTGGATTAAGTGGCCAGATACGGAAGCGGGTCTTAGTCGTTAAAGAGATAATCAGAATGTTCGCTGAGAAAATAGAAGACTCAGGTGATCCGGGATATCTCAGACGGAGGAATGCGGAACTAGCAGCTGAACTCACAGTTGCAAAACGCGAGTCAGCTAGACTCAGAAGAGATGTGGAAGACTTGAAGAAAGTAGTACTCGACCTGAAGACTGCCATCGAAAGGCGTGAATTCAAAAGCGCCTTAGAAGGAGAAGAACGGAAAGTGGATAAGGCTGAGAAGGCGACATCGCCGATAGACCTTCCGTTCAGAAGAGATTCCAGCTCGCGAGAAAAGAGAGGAAACATGCCGAGAATAATCGAGGACATCGTGTTGAGACCTCCCCTAAAGGGAATATCGACACCTATTCCGGCTGTTGAGAAGAGCTACCTAAGAGAATTCCAAGACATGGATGCGGAGCTCACCCGGCAGATCGTAGATCTGTCGGCCAAGAGGAAGGAGTTAAGGAAAACCGCTAAAGAGAAAGAGACGGGATCTATCTCCCGACTTACATTGGGACGGCAACCAAGCAACGAAGGACCCGTAGTTATTGGGGAAAGTAGAACATCTCCTATACAACTGCAAAGTCAACCGGCCCAACAAAATATGGACTAGGAGGGACCGTGGCAAAAGGTCCAGAAAAAGAAAAAGAAGGGGAAGAAACAGGTGCAAGGCACTGGAAACAATGTGCAGCCTGCTACTTCTAATACACAGAAGAGTAGCAATAGCAAACCCATCGAGAAGGCAAAGACTGGAGTTAGTACGGAGGCTGTCAAAAACAAAAGGAGGCCACCGAGAACAGCTGCTATAGCAATAAAGGGAAAATCGGAGAATTTCTCTTACGCAGCAGCCTTGAAAAAGCTCAAGGGAGAGATATCCCTCTCGGCTATGGAGATAGACAAAACTAATGTCAGACATGCTGCCAATGGTGGAATCATAATCGAAGTGCCGGGCAAGGACAAAGCCAAAAAAGCCGACGAACTTAAAGAAAAGATCTGCGGTGTTTTGGGTGAAGAAACAACTGTGTCTAGACCGACGATTAAGGGAGAGATGAGGATCATCGGTCTGGACGATTCGGTTGTAAAGGAGGAAGTAGCGGACATAATCGCCGAAAAGGGAGGGTGTTCTTCACTTGATGTGAAAGTTGGCATAATACGCCCTATGACCAATGGCCTGTTTATGGTCTGGGCGCAATGCCCGTTGGTTGCCGCAATTGCAGCCTCGCAAGGAGGCAAAATAAAGGTAGGCTGGACGGTGGCTCGTATTGAGCTACTAAAGGCGAGACCTGTACAATGCCACAAATGCTGGGCACGTGGACATCTGCGCAATAAATGTACCGCAACTGTGGATCGCACAAGGACGTGCTTCCGCTGTGGCCAAGAGGGACATCCGGCCGTTTTCTGTACAAACGTAGTGAACTGTGCACTGTGCATGGAGCAAGGCCTAGAATGTAAACACAGGGTAGGTTCTGTAGCTTGTAAAGCTGACCCGAACAAGATCAATGTAGCTCCGGATCGGGGGACGGAGAAGATGGATGTGCAGGAACAAGGAGATGACTAAGCTTCTCCAATGCAACTTGATGAATAGCAGGCACTCCCGGAGCCTCCTCGATCAACATCTTATCGAGATGGGGGTTGGGATATGTGCTATCTCAGAGCCTGGTAACGTACCAGAAAATGTACACTGGTTTAGCAGCACTAACGGCTTAGCTGCGATATATTGGAGAACGGAGGGAACAGCATCGACATGCACACTAGTCCACCGTGCACAGGACTTTGTGGTGGCTAAGTATAGGGACCTACACATACTGTCCTGTTATATCTCCCCGAATTCCAGTAGAGCGGACTTCTTAAACTTTCTTGATGAGTTGAGCCTATCTATCAGAATTATAAATGGGAAAACTATGGTGTGTGGAGACTTCAATTCGAAGTCGGTGATTTGGTTCTCGAATCACTGATGCGAGAGGCGAACTTGTGGAGGAATGAGCGGCGGAGCATGACCCGATTAATAAACACTGGCAGGAATCCGACGTGCATCCGACCGCAGGGAACATCAGTTATTGACCTAACATGGTCAACTGCGGACATCTGCAGACACATCCATGACTGAAGGGTCTTAAGTGGGGTTGAAACTTTGTCCGATCATGACTACATCCTCATGACGATCGGTGGAGGAACGGGTATGAGAAGAGGGCAATCCCACAAAGTCCACTATCCTAGATGGAATTGGAAAAAGATGGATTTGGATAAATTCCTGGCGGCTATGGAATGGAGCTGCTCTGTGTTGCCGGAAAATATCATCGACGAGCAGACTGCCGAGCAACAAGAGAGATGGCTATCTAGAGCCATAAGAAATGCCTGCGATGCAGCGGCACCAAGAGTCAAAGGCCAATCACTCAAAGCGAGCACATACTGGTGGAACCCAGAGATTGCTGAGCTGAGGAGAACCTCGATTCAAGCGAGAAGAGCATGGACCAAGGCAAAGAAAAGAAGAAGACCGAATAACCAGATAGAAGAACTCTGGGATATCTACAGGCAGGCTAGGAGAACGTTGAGAAACGAGATCAACAGGGCAAGATCCGCAACGTGGGGGGAGTTGATAACCACCATCGACTCCGATCCATGGGGCCTATCCTATAAAATCGTGCTTAACAGACTGACAAGTAACACTACCCAACTGATACTCACCGATTTGAATGAAACTTAACACACTTATTAAACACCGAAAAATATTAAATACGTGTTTTTTTGTTTCGGCTAAACACGCTTTTTAGAGATAGAAAGCACCCCTCAACCCCTGGAGGTGGAAACAGTTATAGCTAATTATTTCTGAAACGATACATTTTCTGAAAAAAGTGCTTAGGACCAAAGTTGCAGAGTTCAAAGTGATGCACTTGATGGCGACTTTGAAGTCGATCTTGAGGTCGATTTTCAAGGTCATTTGAAAATCATTTCATGTTTTTCAAAGGAAGTAGTTTACTTTTCATCCCGAGAATCGATAGAGCGTAAAATTTTACATTCAGAACGTTGGTGATTTGTAAATAAAACAAGCCTCTGCAATTTAAAATTGTTCATTGATCCAACCAATTAAGGCAAGATCAGTCAATAATTCGATCAATAAAGGAATTAAAAGTTAATTATTCATTCAAATAAGGCAAGATGTGATCGAGATTCAGCCAGTGAAGGCAAGATGTGAGCGAAATCCAGCCAGTAAAGATAAAATATGGTCGAGATCCAGCCAGTGAAGGCAAGATGTGAGCGAAATCCAGCCAGTAAAGGCAAGATATGGTCGAGATCCAGCCAGTGAAGGCAAGATGTGAGCGAAATCCAGCCAGTAAAGGCAAGATATGGTCGAGATCCAGCCAGTGAAGGCAAGATGTGAGCAAAATCCAGCCAGTAAAGGCAAGATATGGTCGAGATCCAGCCAGTGAAGGCAAGATGTGAGCGAAATCCAACCAGTAAAGGCAAGATATGGTCGAGATCCAGCCAGTGAAGGCAAGATTTCATAATTTCTTTTCATAGTCTATGAGTATAAATTCCATGATAATTGGCATTATTCTTTATATTCATGGCAATAATGAGGAATAGCTTTATCTTCTAGCGCAAAAAAATGCTCCATACACAGAGAGTTAGTACACCACGCACATTTTATTACTGCAATGTTATTGCAGATTTTGCAGACTGTACCGCAATTCTTTAAACAGAAATCAACAGGCGTTTCACATCTATCTGGTTTTTCTTCAATATATCCACTTTTCCACCAGGCATATTTAATCATGTTTTGGAATCGGGGTGATGAGAATTGATTGTGAATTAATGATTGAATTTTGAGAATGTTATTCCTCAAATGTAGGTTAATATCATAGTTGTATAAGAGAATTAAGTCCGAAAATTGTTTCAGGAAGTTTTTCCACGGTCTGAATACGTAGACATCCAATGGTTGAGTGAACCCAGTTGTTCCCGCAGGAATTGTAAGGATTTTTACTTCTTTATTACCCTTGTCTATATTTTCAAATTTCTTTTCTGTTTGTCCTGACCAAGAGTCCAAACACAAAATAGACTTCTTGCCAGCATTAGGCAAGAAGACATCTTCAAACCATTTAATAACAATGTCGGATGTCAATTTTCCAGATTTTGTGGCAAAAAAGAGGATATTATCTGCTTTGTACATTGACTTCTGTATTATCGGTCCGAAACGGCCACTTGTTTCTTGCAGAACTATTAATAAGGGGGATTTCAAGATACCATCGGCAGATATTAAAGGTTGTATTGTGTAACTGTGAGTCAAGGAATTCAAAGATTGAGCAAGACACTCCACTTTCAAAGAACCCTTTGAGGCTAATGTACGACCAGCATGTGTTTCCAAATTGAACCCTGATTGATCTGAATTGTAAACGTTTGCTGTTCCTAGCAAGCCTATCTCTAGTTTAACTTGACTCACATAATTGGAAGATTGTTCCAATAGTTCTGCTTTATTTAAAATATGCGCTTGTGTCACGAATTTATTTATTTTTCTTAAAACAATACCATGTTGTATTTTAAAGTTGTGTATCCATTTTGATGAAGCCGTAAATAATTGAGAAGGCAAATGAACTACCTCTCTTGCTTTCAAGGCCCATCTCTTTAGATCTAAATCGTGAATGGGTAGATTTCGATCAGATGCACTGTTAAATTGTTCTAGAACGTATTGAGAGATATATAACAATTTATCAGTCCTTGACCCACCCTCAGCAACTTGTGCTTCCCATCGGTACAATTGTGTTACATTTATAACTTTCTTAAATCGGTTTTTAACTGATTCTATATTCCTTCTTTTCTTTTGTCCAGATCGCCAAAATTCAATTACTCTCTTCTTATAATCAATGTCTACAATTTCTCTGAATTTTGTATCGTCTTGCATAACTTCCGAAACATCTTCTGGATTGTCTTCAACTAAAACAGCATCAGGAATCACACTAGCATCAGTACAGTTCAAAGTATCATAAGTCTCTTTAAATATATCAAAATTGATAGCGTCTTTTATCAAATCTGCAAGTTGAGAAGCGAATGATCTTTCTTCATCTGTTATTCTAGATTCTATATTGTACACTGGGTCCTCGAAAGTGAGGCATAATAACTTTAAAATATTTTTTGGGTTTAATGACATTATGAAATTTTACAGATTAACAATGCTTTAATAATATTATAACAGAGATTCAAAGTAAATTCATAGAAAGCAGAGTTTATGATTGTAAGCCTAAATGAAATTAACACAAAAAATAGTCGTGGGAACAAATGATGGAAAAGTACTTGCAGTAAATACTTTCCGAAAGAATTTTGAAAACATTCACGAGAAACAGCAGTCGTAAGAACAATTGACGTAAAACTATAAACAATGAACACTCGCCCAAGTACAGATGTGAAAATGATAATTGAAGGTATATTCGAACGAAATTCACGAGCAAGATAGCTCATAGCAAATAAGTGATCAAGAAGTAATTTTGGAAAATGCTTGCTCAACGACAGTTGGGAAAATAATTGATCATATGTCCGAATGAAATCCTAATACAAAATAAAGAGTAAAAGATATTGTGGATAACTCCAGAGTAGCAATAAAAATTTTAAAAAATTTGAAAATTTCTAATATAGCATGAAGGTAATGTTTAACTTATAATTAGAGTGACTTTTTATGTTTTCTTATCTTTACTTCTATTCTGAAGTTACTTAGAAAACATTTTTCTCCTTATTTTTTCTATTTGCGCCTATTTTCCCATTACGTCAGGTTTTTTTTCTTTTTTTAGGAAAATAACGCAACAAATCAATTCTGAAGACAGATTTAGAGTCAACGCATAAAATTACTGATTATAGATACAGGATGTGGTCAAAGTCCGGCAACGGCTAATTATTTCCAAATTTAATTGACCTTGAAAATTGATCTCAAGGTCGACTTCAAGGTCGCCATCAAGTGCATCACTTTGAACTCTACAACTTTGGTCCTAAGCACTTTTTTCAGAAAATGTATCGTTTCAGAAATAATTAGCCATAACTGTTTCCACCTCCAGGGGTTGAGGGGTGCTTTCTACCCCTAAAAAGCGTGTTTAGCCGAAACAAAAAAACACGTATTTAATATTTTTCGGTGTTTAATAAGTATGTTAAGTTTCATTCAAATCGGTGAGTATCAGTTGGGTAGTGTTACTTGTGAGACACTCTTCACCCAGTCTTACTGAAACACTCAGTAAGGAGGTCACAAACACCCTTCTGGACTCCCTCTTTCCAGATGGAGAAACACACAGACCTGAGCTCTTGTGGCCAGAGTTCGAGTGGAAGGATGAATGGAGGGTCACTGCGAAGGAGGTCTTTGAAATAATTAAGCGGAAAGCGTCGAACAATACAGCGCCAGAGCCAGATGGCATCAAAATTAGCGTTCTCGGGAAGCTTCCGGGAGAGGCGATAACCCTACTCACTGAATGCTTCAAACAGTGCTTAAAAGAGGGTGTTTTCCCAAAAAAGTGGAAACGCGCTAAGTTGGTCCTTATACCGAAAAGGGGACCCAGCACGGAAGATCTTCCAAAAGTCAGACCAATATGTCTGCTAAATGAAAATGGGAAGATCTTCGAGAAAATAATCGTTGATAGAATCAACAGCTGGTTGAACAGTAGTCCTGACTATCAACTATCGGATAACCAGTTTGGGTTTAGGGAGGGGCGCTCGACATGTGATGCCTTGGCCAGAGTTATGAAGATCATTGAGAAAGTGAACGATGAGAAAGGTGTGGTTATTGCAGTAAGTATTGACATCGCCAACGCCTTTAACTCATTGCCTTGGGCGATGATAAGAGAGGCGTTGGAACGAAGAAACTTCCCTACTTACTTGCGTAGGATTATCGACCACTACCTATACCAACGCGTAGTGGAATATGTCGATCAAGAGGGCAAGCTGGTGAGAAGACCTGTACTCGCTGGTGTTCCACAGGGCTCGGTCCTAGGACCGACACTGTGGAACATTGCGTACGATAGGGTCCTGCAGGAAGGAACGGAGGAAGGGTGTCGCATAATTTCTTATGCTGACGACACCCTCATCCTTGCGTTTGCGAATACCATAGAGAGGGCCAGGAGGAGGGCTAACCTTCAAGTTGCCCTTGTCTTAAATCGCATAGCCCGACTGGGACTGACGGTCTCTGCGAGCAAGACAGAGGCTGTCTTGTTCCACCGACGGCCCAAAAATCCGGAGTGTTTTCCGACACAATTGATGGTGAGCAAATAGTGATCGGCACTTGCATGAAATACCTGGGAGTGATGTTGGACAGCAAGCGTAAATTCCAAAAACATCTGGAATATATGGAGATCAAGGTCTCGAAAGTAGTAAGATCCCTGGGAAGGCTTATGCCAAATCTTAGGGGTCCGAAAGAAGCCAAGAGGCGCTTGTATGCCAATGTAGTGCTATCGGTTATCCTCTACGCGGCTCCTATATGGAGCGATGCACTCACAACCAGGAGGAATATTCCGCGGCTAAACCGATTGATGAGAGCTACTAACAATAGAGTTGTCGCGGCTTACCGTACTGTCTCCTTGGAGGCAGCTTCTGTGCTCGCAAGAGTACCGCCGCTTCACCTACAGGCGAATGCCAGGAAGAGAACGTATGAGAGAATTTCTGATCTCAAAACTAATGATCAATGGTCAGTAGAGGCGGCTAATGAAGTGAAGGAGGCGGAATCGTTACTAATGTATCGACAATGGGACCTACATCTCAGGAACCCCAACTTAGCCGGTTATAGAGTCAGAGAGGCATTCCTGCCCATTCTTAAGGAATGGATAGAAAGACAGCATGGCGGGCTCGCGTATCACATGACTCAACTCATCACGGGTCATGGATGCTTCGCCACCTATTTACACAGAATAGGGAAGAAGGAAAGTCCATTGTGCGAACATTGTGACCAAGACCTTGAAGACTCGGCAGATCATACACTCATCGAGTGTGTAGCTTGGACCGAGTATAGAGAAGCCCTAACTAACGCGCTTAACTGCGATATGTCCTTGGGATCAGTGGTGCGGGCTATCGTCCAAACGGAGAAAGCCTGGTTGGCGTTCAGCCTGTTTGCATCGACAGTCCTGCTCGTCAAAGAAAGGTGCAAGCGTGAGCGACAAGCGCTTGAAGCGCAGAACTCACGCGAGCAGCGAAACGGTGGAAATTCGCAATCCAATCGTCGTCGCAGATGATTGGATTGTATCTAGAAATGGCTGGTACTTAAGAAGAAGATAAGGGTGAAAGTGCAGCGAGTATCAGTAGACACTTGTGCGTGCGCTTCTAAACGAAAAGGACCTAATAGGGAAACAAGGAGAAGACGGAAGGAAGGCACGGAATACCGTGCACTGGACTGTGTGCACAAAAGTTATGTGTACAACAGTTCTTGTGCATCCAGTCATCACCACAACATCGCCAAAAGGTCCAGTTTTGGACTCGGGGGGAGGTTTTAGTGCGTAATGGGGGCTGCTGTCGACCCCGAAGCTCACATAACCCGTGTGGCCGGCCCACGGGTATCCGCAAATGGATTTCCTCCCCCCGCGCCGAACGCAAAACAAAAAAAAAGTAGTGAAGATAGAGAGGAAAGGGGAAAGGACGGTGAGGGGTGAGCGGAGAAGGGAGGAAGCGAGAGGGGGAAGATGGACAAGAAGGGGAGGAGAGAGGATTAGGGACATGATAGAATGGGATGATAGGGAGGATAAAGAGATAAATGAGGAGATAAAGATAAGGGTGGAGAGAATTGACGAAGAACTAAAGGAAGGGGTAAAGGAAAGTGGCGGGAGGAAAAGGAGAGGCTGATGGGATGAAGAATGTAAGGGGAAAAGGAAGGAGGTGAGGAATGTTCTAAGGGATTGGAGAAGGATAGGAGGGGGGGAGAGGTATAGGAAAAAAAGAGCGGAATATAAACTGATATGTAGAAGGAAAAAGGAAGAGGAAAATGAAGAATGGATAAAGGAAGCGAATGAAGCAAAGACAGAAGGGGAGGTGTGGACTGGCGTACGCGGATGATATGGTTCTACTGGCGAAGAATGAGGAGGGAATGAGTCATATGTTAGGGAAGCTAGAGGGATATTTGGATAGGAAGAAGCTGGAAATAAATGTAGGAAAAACGAAGGTAATGAGGTTTAGAAAGGGAGGGGGAGAATGAAAAGTGTGAAATGGAGATGGAAGGGAAAAAAGATGGAGGAGGTGAAGGAGTTTACGTACCTGGGATATAAGTTAATGAGGAACGGAGGACAGGAGGCTCACGTAAGAGAAAGAGTTAGGAAGGCAGGGGCGGTGATAAGGCAGGTTTGGGGAATAGGTAAAAGGATGTTTGCAGAAGATTGGGAAAGAAGAATTTGGTTGTGTGAAAGGCTGGTAGGGACGGTAATGGAGTTCGGGGCAGAAATATGGGGTTGGAAAGAAAGGAGGGAAGTGGAGGCGATGCAAGAAAGATGGATAAGGTGGACGTTAAAAGTAGATTGGTGTTCGCCGGAATACATGGTGAGGGAGGAGATAGGGAAGGATAAGTTTAGAATAGGAGCAGGAAAGAGAGCAGTAGGGTACGAAAGGAAACTGAAAGAGGGGTGGGGAGGAATTGGCGAAAAAATGCTTCGAAGAAATGAAAAAAAGGATATGCGAAGGAAGGGATTTATCAAAGTGGGAAGAGGAAAGGAAAGAGTTTTTTGAAAGCAGGGGAAAAGGAGTGAGGGAGATGGAGGAAAGGAGAGGGAGAGAAGAGGAGGTGTATGAAGGGTGGGAGCAAAGAGATAGAGAATTGCAAAGGGAGGAGAGATGGGAAAAGATTAGGGAGTCGAGTTATAATAGATGGTATAAGGAGATAAAGGAAGAGGGAGTGCCAGGGTACTTAAGGAAAGGATGGGGGGAAACTAGATGGAGAAGGGTGACCAGGTTTAGGCTGAACAATGAGATGAGAGGAGCGAGATACTGGGAAGAAGAGGAAAAGAAGGTGTGTAGGATATGTGGGGGAGGAGAAGAGAAGTGGGAGCATATGTTGGGGGAATGTATGGGGGGAGGGGATAGGAAACTGGTGGGAGAAAATGAGGGAGATTTTAGAACAAGGGGGGGAAGGGGAATGGTGAATGAGGGAGCTTGAGGAGAAAAGGGTAGGAAGAGGGAAAGGGGAGGAAGAAGGGTAGAGGAGGAAGATGGAAGGGTGGAAGGATGATTGGTGAATGAAGAGAATGTATGTTGGAACTGGAAGTCGAAGCGAGGCGGTAGTCAGGAGGCAGAGCTCTCTCTCTCTCTCGACGGTTTAGTTAGGGTAGTTTATAAGTTAGGAAGATAAGTTAGTTAAGTTATAGAGTTAAGTATAGAATTAAGGTAAATGTAAAAAGCGTTGCGACCGGCTAGTGTAAATTTGTGTGAGAGGTTCGGGCACGCTCCTCGAAAAAGCGCCTTCAATCCCCAAGGGGAAGAATAAATATATATATACACACATACATGCATACATATTATTTTATCATATTTATTTTATCATTTTTAATAGAAACGAAATTTAAGCGAATTAATTTATTAAAGTAATAGTAAGGCAAATAGTGTGTTTTTAGATTATTTTAATTTCAATAGCATAGCTCAATAACATTACAAATATTTGTATACTTAAATAAAATTTATTATAAAAAATTATTTTGCAGATTTTAATAATCGAGGAAAGATATTGTGTTTCCAAAATTCTGTCACTTTTTCAATAATACTTAAAAATTGTTCGTCATATGTCAGCCATACAGTTATTTTTTTATTATTTTCAAAATTAGGATCTGCTACACAGAATAAGCCTTTCTTTTTATTTGCGCATAACATTTGTAGACACATTTGGGCTTTGCATTTCGCATTAATTAAACCTTTAGGTAAAAACTTGTTAAAGCCATCTGTTGAAGCAGGACATTTCACTTCTATAATAAAATCAGATCCTATAGCATCCGGTGAAACTCCAATAATTGGACAAGATGGTATTAAAAATAAACCACATCTTCTGTAACTTAATTTTTAGAACGAGATTTCTAAGAACCTGTATCGTCACGTTCCAAGTTATATTTGCAATTCTTTTTTCTCCAAACAGACGGGACCACTATTCACTTATCACAACAATCAGTTTTTAAGATTTGACAAAAAATTTAGATTTCTACTGACCAAGAACACAATTATAAATAAAAACATCAAAACAATTCAATATTTTTGTTGGTTCAATAATAATAACAAAAACTTCGACTTTGGCTTTAAACCGTTGACTGCATCTACAAATAACGACGAATTAGTAACACATATTAAGTTAGACCCTACTATGTTTAATAATGACAAACAATCCTTTACAGACATAAAAAATAAATGGTTCATCAACTTATCGTCTATCGCTATTCCAAAAATATCCAAAGTATATTACAACTGGGAGAAAATTTTAATCTCCCAATTACAGATATCACTAAATTAACAACTGAATTTATTAAAAGTATAGAAAACAATCTTAGGAAAATCCCACACACAAATCGAACGGAAATAAGACACGAAACTACACACATCATTAATGGCCTTCCATCATACAATTTTCCAAAAAAAAAATTAATAACTATCTCATGAATTCAGTTTTGTTTACGCACGAACGAAATTTTGTCGCGTGTAAATCGATGCCGGCTTGCTCCGAGAGAGCGAGAGGAAGAGGGAAAGAATGGAGAGCGTGTGACAGCGAGAGAGTGAGAGAGAGGAAAAACTAGAGTGAAAGAGCGAAAGAAGCAGTAAACTGAAAGAGAGCGAGAAAGCGAGATGGGAATCGAACGAAGGAGATCGGAAATGAACAAGGATCAATGTCAAGGAAAGAAGAAGTGAAAATTGTTACCAAGTAATTTGGAAGATTTGATGAGATCTTTAATGATCGCAGTTAAAAGATATACACTGAGCGATGAATCGCTAGACTCGCAACGCGTTATCGGAAATTTCTTAAAATGATTGAAGTAACTGATCGTATCGCTCGATTAGATGCTTGAACTGACTCTCGTGAACAGCCAGACAAAATAAGCAAGTCTCAAAGTCGCCGGGCATTTCGCGTGTTTATATATATTGTCGAGTTTCTGGAAGCTTCTCAGAATCGAGCCGGGGATTCCGTGGTCTGCGCAATACACTACATATATGGTTTAAATTTAGACTACCGTTGCGAGACCAAAACAATAATAACCCGCGATAGGTATAAGTCAGAATACTGGAAATGACAAACGATGGTTCGATAGATTTGTGATCTTTTCGTTGTCGAAGGCTCGCTCGGAAGAATTAAACAATACATGACGCGACGACCGAAAGGTCATATGAGAAAGCATAGAAACAGAAAGAATTACGGAAATAATAACAACCGGACGAAAGACGATATAAATTGATACAGAGAGTTAACATTATTAAATTTAATACAAAGCCTTTTTTTTTATTATCTTTAACAAGTTTCCTTCACAAAAAAATTTTTAAAAGAACATCGGAACTTAATTTAAACACGCGCAGATAAAGGGAGCCCTCGATAAAGATAAATATCATGAAAAAATAAACACAATGCTTAATGATAAAGACACATATGAAATTGTTAAAAGAAGTCCGATTAGTAAGCTAACAAAAAACTTACGTGATATTTTGACAAGATGGAAGAAGGCGGATTACATTACCAGGGCTACATATGCGTATCTATATTGTAGTGATGGGATTTTATCGAGGGCTTATGGGCTTCCGAAAGTACACAAACAAAACTGCCCTTTTCGGATAATAGTATCATCTTTAGACAGTCCGTTATATAATTTAGCTTCGTTCATTCAAAAAATCATGTACACTAATTTCCCGAAATCTAGTAGCCATATTTCTAACAGCTTGGAAGCAGTGAATAAATTATCCAATATATTTATCAACGACAACATGAAGTTAGTATCTCTAGACGTTATATCTCTTTTCACAAATATCCCCATAGATTTGGCAATGGACAGCATTTCAAATAGATGGCCTTTTATTGAGCATAAATGTTCTATCCCACAAAATGAATTTTTATTAGCAGTTAGATTTATATTGGACTCAACCTTTTTTGTATTTGACGAAGTGATTTATAAGCAAACGTTTGGAACACCGATGGGCTCTCCACTTTCTCCGATCATTGCGGATATTGTTCTGCAAGATCTGGAAAATAAGGCCTTTTTTTTTTGATGCGCTGGGGAAATCTTTTATGAATATCCACGCCTCCGGGATGAGGCCGTGGGTTATGTGGGAGTCCTTGTTCCCCTTGACCGAGCCTCGAAAGGTTCGGCCAGGGGGCCCAAGTGTATACCTCACTAAAACCCCAGCGGGTGTCCTGTCTCGGGCGATGCTCGGGGGCGCGAGGGATGCTGGTGTCCCATGCCGTCCTCGCGCCCCCTCGCCTAGCCTTCCCCGGGGAATCACCTTGATCCTGAGATCAAGGCGAGTCCCCGTCCGCCATCGTGCGGATTCGTCCCGGTTGTGGCGCAAGGGGGACACCACTCTCGCGCCACGCCCTCCCGTGTTGGTGGGGGGGCGGGGTCAGGGCTCGAGTCTTCCCGCTCGAGCCCCGGCCCCCCGGCCCCCGACTGGGACTCCCTCCGCCCCCAAAGGGTCAACGGATTCGGTCGTCAGTCGAGGGCCCTCCTCGAGTTTCGAACGGTTTCCCTTGACGAGTCAAGGGAAACCGTCCTTATCCCTTCCGCGAGGTCTTCGGGGGTAGAACTCCGGACTTAAGCGACCAGAGTTCCCCCCCCCGAAGACCTCATCCCGCGTCTATTAACGACGCGGGGATGGCGGGCCCAAGCCCCCCCAGACCCCCGCCCGCAGCGGGCGAACCCGCTGGGGGGCGGCGGAGACGGGGGCACGGACCCGCCACCAGAGCCCGCTGCGGGGGGTTCTGGAGAACCCCTCGCTCTTCTCCCAGACACTTCCCTCTCTCGCTCCTTCTCCTCCTTCTGCAACATGACTGTTTCGCAGAAGGAGGAGACCGCCTTCCAATTCGCCTCCTCTTCCACCATTCTTTCCATTACCTTTGGCAGAGACAAGTCCCCGCCAATCACCGACACTAACTCTTCCCGTTCGCCGGCCCAGGCCGGACATTCTGCCAGGGTGTGCTGGGCCGTGTCACATTGACAATCACAGTACCAGCATACCCTAGATTGTTCCTTTCCAATTCTACCCAGATATTCACCGAAGCATCCATGCCCGGTGAATATCTGGGTCATTCTGAAGGTCACCCCGCCTTTCGACCTATTGAGCCATTGGGCCAAGATAGGTTGAACCGCCTCGACGGTTCTCCGGTCGGGCAGTGCTGGATCTTCCAGCATGCCCGACCAACGATCTTTGGAGACCCGCCGAGACTGTCCCCTAATGGTACGTCTGGCACCGTCCGTCACCGCGATCCCCGCCCGCTGCAGTTCGCGTATCCTGCTGTACACTTCTGCATACATGCGGGCGAGGATCTCTATTGGGGGTACTCCAACGAGTACCCCCACTGCCACCCAGCTGACTGTCCGGTACCCCCGGCAGATTCTATTCGCCACCCGTCGCTGCAATTGACGTAAGCTGTCTCGCAGCTTGCGGGTGGCGATTACCTTCTCCGCCCATATGGGAGCACCGTACAACATCATGGCAGTGCCAGCGTATAGGCGGCGAACACTTTCGCCCGGCCCGCCCAGGTTCGGGAGAAGGCGGCCTAAGGCCATAGCCGCCCTCTCCACCCTGGGATATTTGGCGAAAATGTTCGCCAAAGGCCCAACGGCTATCGAGGTGGAGACCCAGGTATTTGATCCGGGTCCCCACCTCGATCGGGGCGCCTTCCACCCTTATCTGGACTTTAGGTGGCGCCCCGCGCCTTCTATGGAAGAACGTAGCTTCGGTTTTGTGGGGCGCCACGTTAAGTCCTACCACCTTTATGGTGTGGATCACCCTTGCCGTTGCGATGTTTGCTTTCGCCACGGCGTCCTTCCAGTTCTCCCCGCCGGCTATGATGAGAGTGTCATCAGCGTAGCAGATGGCGCTACAGCCGGCGGGGAGGGCAGTCCGCAGGACCACATCGTATGTGACGTTCCACAGCAGGGGGCCCAACACTGACCCCTGTGGGACGCCACACGACATTTGTCTTTCTCGCCGTTCCGCATCCCGGTCGTAATAGGATATTTTCCTATCCCGGAAATAGTCCCGGATCGCGGCGACGAGATAGGGGGGCACCCGATGGTACTCTAAGGCTTCCCCCACTCGCCGCCAGGGCAAGGTGTTAAATGCGTTGGAGATGTCTAGCGACACCGCCAACGCAACCCCGCCCTCCTCCATCACGGATTTCGCGATCGAGCGCACTCTTTGGATAGCGTCTATCGTAGAGCGCCCGACCCGGAACCCGTACTGATCTTTATTAAGATCCGGTCCTACCCGGGACAGGTGCCGGACGAGGCGATTGGCAATAATTCTTTCGAAGATTTTGCCCGCCTCGTCCAGCAAACAAATCGGCCGGTATGCGGACGGCTGGTCCTGCGGCTTGCCTGCTTTGGGAAGGAGAACTAGGTTGGGCTCCTTCCATATGGAGGGGAATTTACCCTCCCTGATGCATGTAGTCAGGTCATCCATCAGTTCCTTGGAGGCGAGACCCCAGGCCCTTCCTGGGATGCCATCAGGTCCCGGCGCTTTGCCGTTCTTTATTCTCCTGACGACACTCCGTAGCTTCTCCCTGGACACGTGGTGTTCCTCCTCGTCCCATCCCACTTCCCGCTCTGGAATTGGGTTATCTAACCCATCGTCCATTACGGGAAACAGGGTGTCTATGATCTTGGTGACGAGGAGGGGATCCAGTGTTTCCGTCGTTGGGGACGCCCTCTGTTTTAGTTTACCTAAAACAATTCTATAGGGGCGTCCCCATGGATCCCTGTCCAGGATGGAAAGAAGTTCCTCCCAGGATCTCGCCTTCGCTGCTCGGATGTCCTTTCGCAGCTGGTCCCTGAGGGATCTGTACTCCTCCCAAGCCTCTTCTCCGCCATCTTTGCGGCGTCTCCGTATGGCCCGCCTTTTCAGGCGAACCACTTCTCTTCTAGTCTGGGCAAGCTCGTCCGACCACCAGTATGTTTTCTTCGGTGGTCGGGCACTAGATCTGGGCATAGACGCATTGCATGCGTCTGTCATTGTGCCTAGAATCCAGTCAAGCTTGCCCTCTAGGTTTCCTTCCTCCATGGCGCTCCCTCTGCATATGAGAGCGCCGTATGGACGCCATAAAGGCGTCCTGATCCAGCTTTTTGAGGGCCCATCGCTTTTTCTTTTCTCTTTCTTTCCGGCGACGAACCATGGTCTCCCTGAGGATGGCAGCGACGGAGAACTCTATATACTCATGATCTGATAGAGTTTCTTTCTCCGTCGCCACCCTCCATCCTCTGATCAACCTGGATGCGAAGGGGTTCGCCCAAATCAGATCGACTATTGAGCCCCCTCGCATCCTAACACAGGTGTGCGTCATCCCACTATTTATTATGTTGAGACCATGGTCCGCCGCCCAGTCTAGTACCATGCTCCCCCTCCGGTTCTGCCGCAGGGACCCCCAAGCGCCAGATTTGGCGTTGAAGTCGCCCGCAACAATAATTGGACCGGGGGAGAGCTTTCTTAGCTGCCTACCCACCACCTCGAGCCTGCCCGCGTATCTCCCGGGCCCCAGGTGATAGGTAGACACTCACCACAGCGATGGGCCCTCATTTTACTGCTACGAACCCCAGCCCTTTGGAAAATGGTACCATGAGCGGGGAGTTGGCAGCATCCCTCCATGTAATGGCGGCCAGCCCGTCTTGGCTGACCGCCATTTTGGGACCCTCTCGGGCATTGTAGAGGGGCTCCGAGATGATCCCCAACCCGCAGTCTGCCTGGGCCATTTCCTGGACCAGGCAGTCCTGTGCCTTCCTGCAGTGGTTGAGATTGACCTGTATTATTTTACAGGTCATCCTCTTCCACTCCGGTGTCCGTCTCTTCCTCCGTCTCCATATCAGAGGCGGAATCTCTCGTATGTACTTCCTCCCGCAGTCTTCTCCTCTTCCTACCTGTTACTGCGGGAGGGACTCCTTCCTCTTCGCTGGCCCTCCTCCTCTCCGCTGTGGGGCCGAGTCCTTTGGTGGCAGAGGAGGATGGCCTGCTCGTTTCCTCCTGTTTCGCTGCGGGGGGGAGGACTGGGGCTTTTGACTCAGTTTATTCAGTGCCAGTCCTCTCATGCCCTTCTTAAGTGTGGGGCACGATTTCCCCCCCGAGCGGTGGTTTGCAGGGAGATTCCTGTCTTTACATATGGGATAGTTAGGAATCTCCCTGCAGTCCTTTGCCTCATGGCCTTCCTGACCGCAGCGGTAGCACATTCGGCTGCGGTCAGTCTTGTTGGGGCACCTCTGCTGGACATGGCCCCCCTCCATGCATTTAAAACATTGGAGGGGCCTGTTTTCCAGCAATTGTACCCCCACGATCGCCCAACCAATTTGGATTTTCTCCGCGGCAGCGATTTTATTTGCCGCGGAGAGTGGGCATCGTACCCACACTGTGGATACTCCACCGGGGGACATTCGGATGTCCCCCACCTTTATTTCCTCCTCCACACACCCCCCGCTATGCGCCACCGCGAGGGCAATTTCACGGGGGGTGATGGATTCCTCCAGGCCCCGAAGACGTAGTTCAGCCATCTTCATGGGCCTGTCAATCCTTACCTCCTTTTTGGAGGAGAATACCGTCCTTAGACTGGCCGCTAATTTGTCGGCCAGTCTATTACTTTCCTTGCCGGGGACCTCGAATTTATAAGCCCCGGTAATCCCCTTTGAGATTTTCATCCCTGAGGGGATGCCCAGGGAGACGGGATTAATCTTCAATCTCGCCTCCCTCATAACCTCCTCGTAGCGACCAGGAGGAGCCGTGACGGTGACTACCGCCGTTTTTGGCTCCTTCCTGGTCTTGGTTTGAGGGGGCTGTGGTGCCGTCTTCCCCTCTCCTCCCTTGCTGGCAGTAGTCTTCGGAGCGGTAGCTACTGCTGCCTTCCTCTCCGCCTTTGCCTTTTTCTTCCCAACCACCGTGACCCATGTCTCCTGGCCTGCAGGGTTGTTTGCAGGTGGAGACTGCCTTGGTGGCTGAAATGTAAAAGCCCTTTGCTGTTGCTGCTGTGGCTTCTTTTGCTGCTGCTGCTGTTGTTGCTGTTGCTGGGGGGGCTGTTTTTTGTTCTGCCCCTTCTTGGCGGCCACTGTTACTTTGGCAGCTGCCGCTTTCTTTTCAGGGCCCTCCGGTGCCACGCTCTTCCACGGGTTTGCGGGTGGGTTGAGCGTGGTCACCGAAAGGACCTTGATGCCTTTCTCTCCTTCCTTCGAGGGGAGGGGAGAGTTCTTCGTGGCAGGCTTGACTGCCTGTGCCCCTCTCATCTTCGCCTCTTTCCAATGGTCATGCGTAGTTGAGAGGGCTCCCAGGCGTCTGTCCAGGAGCCTCTCCATAATGCCTTCTATCATGGCCATTAGGTTTTCCTGTTTCTTCCTGTCTTCCTCCTGCCCATCCATCACTGGAGTCGTGTTGTTCACCAGTGGTTGGATAGGCAGGGTTATCTCCACCATCTCCACGTCCTGGTTTTCTTCTTCCTTCCACGAGGGGCTTGGGACTTCCCCGCCATAGTGCGGAGGCGAAGTTCCTTGCCCTTCTTGGCTTGGCGAGACCCCCCTATCCACGGATAGAAGTGGGGTTTCGGCAAGCCTTTCCTCATCCCTTTCCTCATCATTCTCCCCTCTTCTCTTTGTTCTCTCTCTCCTTTGTCTCTGTGGGAGCGGTCCTTCCTCTATTTCCTTGTTATTACCCTCTTCCGAGGAGACTTTATCATCTCGGGAGGTTTTTTGCTTCTTCAGCTTCTGATTCAGTAATTCCAGCGTTTGTACTTTATGCCGGAGTCCCTGAATCTGCCGTCGCAGCGCAGTTAGTTGTTTCTCCATTGGGGTCTGTATTGGGTTTTGCGTCCTGACCGCCAGTGTCGTAGCGGCTGCATACATAGTTGCAACTGCGTGCTTGACCCCCTTTGTAATCGTCTCCTTCATCTTTCCGGAGTTTACTGCTATCTTGTAGATAACAGTAGTTTGCTCCGCCGCCATAGCCTCCAAATCCGCGATTGGCCTTTGCTTAAATTCGGCCTCTTTTTCGCGGATTTCTAGGAAGTCCAAATACGACTTCGATTTGTCGCTCGGCTTCTGAAGAGGGTCCAGGATGTGCATCTCCTTTTGTTCTTCCTGCTCCGCCGCTGTCTTCTTCTCTGCCAGTTTTCGGTGGTAATCGCCGGTTGTCTCTGATCTGTTAGGCTTCTTCTTGACTGGAAGTGCAGGGACTTTCTCTTCGCCTTCCCCTTCTTCACTCGAGATGGCCAACATTGGGTTCGGGTGATTCTTTCCCAACACAGCCTGGTCCTCCGATGTTTCCGCTCGAGTGCGTCCCTGCTTCGTCTTTCGGACCTCTCCTCTCTCGCTCTCTAGGTCCGAGAACACGCGACTGCCAGCCGGACTGACCCTGGACAATATGACGACAGGCACCCTGCCAACAACAATCCTGGGCAGCTCGTTGTTGGAGGTAGTACTAGCCAGCGAGCAAGTTTTCTCCAAATCCGCTGTCGTCGGTTCCGTCCTGCTGGATCTTATCCTCCTTCCGTCCTCCTCGGATTCGCTCCCGTGCCCTTTATGAGCCTTGTTCTTCGTTTCGTTGGTTATAGTGGTAGTGTTCTTCATTGTTGAAAATCCCACTCTCCCGGCAGGGCTCCGCCAGCCGACGTATCTCCCACCCGACCAGGGATGCCCCGAAACATGACCGGCAGCATCCCCAGCCGGGGCCCGAGATAACTCCCGGGAGCTGGCTTACACCCATGGGGTGAGGACCAAAAGCCCGCACTCCAGGGTCCCAGGCCCCTTACTCCAGCAAAGCCATTTCAGGGGTCCCGCACCTCCGACAATGCGGGTACCCTGCCGGGCGGCGCCACCCGGGGGGCCCCACGGACGCTTCGGACAGGGTCGCCGGTCCCCGGCCCTGCCCTACACGCCGTGGCGACCAGCACGTCCCCCCGCCGGTGACATCACCTGCCAGCGGGGGGACAACGCCTCTCCTGACCGGCCGGTTCGGAAGGGGAAACGGTCCCGACCGGCCAGGAGTACATACTCTCGCCGCTGGGCCCCGTTTCGGAAACGTCCGAGCGGCCCCAGCGGCAGACCCGCGTGGCACCCTCCGGGCAATGCCCCTTGGGTAACCCCTCCGGGCAAAGCCTCTCGGGTAACCACGCGTGGCCTTCTCCGCCGCACCCAGCCCGAGCTCGGAATACGTCCGAGTGGCCCGGGCGCGGCCAACTCCAGGGACGCTGGGACGAGAGCAAGCTCTCCACCAGCACCCTGGGGCTCCTCTCGTCGCCGGGCCCCGCCTCGGAAACGTCCGAGCGGCCCCGGCGACCGACCATCGTGACTCCCTCCGGGCGATGCCCCTCGAGAAGAACCCTCCGGGCAAAGCCCCTCGGGTAGTCACGAATGGTCACCCAACCCCGCGGCCCTAGCCGCAAAAGAACCCACCCCGAGACCCCGGGGGAAACACCCCCAGGAGAAAAAACCCCCGAAAGCATCCCCCCGAGAAGACGGAACGAGAACCCCGCGGCCGAGGCCGCAAAACTGCATGGAGGGAGGACAGCGCTAAAGACGCCGTGCAATGTCCTCCCCTAACGGTGCCATGCCACCGGGCGATTGAAGTCAGGGCCGCCTACCCCTACCGACTCGTGGGCGATAAACCCTCGAGGAAGCCGGGCCTCGTGTCTCTCGGCTGAGAGACTTCTCCGACGTGCGGAAAACATTCCGCACGCCAGAGAAAGTTATACGGCAATACTGCCGTATTGGACGCTCTTGGCACCCATCTCTCCAGCGAGATGGGTGAGCCCTCTCACCACGACAAGGTGGCGTCCAACGAGAGGGGGAAAATAAGGCCTTGGAAACACTTATATTCACACCGGGTTTCTTCCTTAGATAAGTTGATGACATCGTACTTACTTTACCCTCCTCTGAATATAATCACACTCTAAATACATTCAACTCCTTTCATCCGCGCCTCCAATATACGATGGAAATAGAAGTGAAAGGCATTCTGAACTTTTTGGATTTGACGCTCATTTTAAATAATAACTATATTAATTTTGGCTGGTTCCACAAAAGTACGTTCTCAGGGAGATATTTAAATTTTAATTCACAACACCCGACTTGCCAAAAGCGGGTAACTATAATAGGTTTAGTGGATAGAGCAATCTCCTTGTCTCATCAACGTTATCATCAGAAAAACTTGGAATTATGCATCAAAGTTTTATTAATGAATGACTATCCTCTTAACTTTGTTTTTGAAACGATAGATAATCGGCTACATACTATATTTAAGAAAAAATACGATAATAAAGATAACATTATTTGTAAGCAGAGCGAGGAACAAGAGTTATTTTTCGTCATACCGTATGTCCACTCTATTTCGGAAAAATTCAAAAATATCGCTGAAAAAATAAATCATAGAATTGCATACACTGGCCTTAATAAAATGAATAACATCATTAAGTCCACAAAGACCCTCTCAAAAATAATAACAAATGTAACGTTATTTATAAAATAGACTGTAAAAATTGTGAGGCGTCTTATGTGGGCCAAACGAGTAGACAATTACAGACGAGAATTAAAGAACATCACAATCACATAAGGTGGAACTCTGGAAATCGCTCTGTCATTACCGAACATAGACTAGAATTTGACCACGATTTTAAATGGGATGATGTGCAATTATTAGACAAGGAACCCATATTAGCAAAGCGATTAACTTCTGAAATGTTGTCCATCAAGAGACAAGAAAATAGCATAAATTTACAAACGGATACAGAACTTTTGCCAGATATTTATTTAACTTTAATTAATAAACTTCCTAAAATATAATAAAAACAATACACAGTGTCGACATAGTTGCATAATTATAAGTAACTATAATGCGATAATTGTGTTCATTTTGAAGCTATTCTCAGTGTTAAGTCTTACTTCAGAAGAAATTTTATTTTAATTTACTTGTTAATTTTACAGTAGGATTATATAGCTTGCCATTTTATGTCAACACACGCTTTTTCATATTATTTTTATTACACTTTTAAAGTCTTTGTCGACCTTTTTAGATATTTATTATGTTTAGTGTACTGTTTGATACCGTTTGGGTTAACTCTGTATAGCCGAGATAATAGATTAGTACATTACCACCTTGCGTTGCGGTCGAATCGATGTCTAATTCGAATATTGATGGTGCTTCGCTGATATGGCTACCAAGTTTTTATTTTGTAAGTTATCTTTAGTATTTGCACATTGTACCCCAATTATTGTAAATTACCTATTGGTAATAATATTCCTTAACCTCAGATGCAGCCACATAGAATATAATTTATGGTTATTTGTCAAGAAACGGAACACCACTTTGACATTCACTGCACCCCAACATGCGGTCTCTTAAATTTACCGAATTTAATCCATATACTGTTTAATGATATTTCATGCGCTGTTAATTTTGTATTGCGCTGAAGAAGGCTCAAAAAAAGAGCCGAAACGTACGTCTCATATGTATCGAAACATCTAAATAAAATTTAAAAAAAAAATTTGTTTAAACATATACCGCGCCAACACACCGCGCTATTGCTCTCATAACCAATCATACCATATTGATATTGCGTTTTAATTTAAGTAGAGCGTTTGAATGATAATTTTCTTTGTCATTTTATTTTCACATTAACTTAATTTTTCTTTTTTTTTTTATTTCAACTAACACTTTATGTTCCAGTTCTTTTCCTCTTTTCATTGCATTAGATTGAAAAGCTTTAGATGCTCCTATTATTTCATTCACTAAACTGCCGTCAGGTGTATGACAGTGTGTTGCTTCGTAGATCTTCGATGCAGTTATTCTACCATATCGTAGTTCAAACCATAACAGATCATCACTTTGATTTTGCGTTAAATTTTGTATTTCTTTACACATAGCTTCTATTTTGTGCAAACACCAAAAATTCATCTGCTGTGCTTTTATTTATTTCTAAAAAAGAAAGCATAAGTTGGTGCATAGACAAATGTCTAATATGACTATTTTGCAAATAAAACCAATGTCGACTAATTTGACAGTCTATTTGTTTCTCTTTAGCTATATCAACTACTGTTGTAAAAAATTTTAACTGCTTTTCCTCATCTTCTTTTATTGAAGCTTCAGAAATTTTCTTTTTTTTTTCTTAACAATAAATCTGCTGTTGTAATGTATTGTCTCGGTGTTGCAACTTTTGCTAAAGCTGACTTTTTCCAGTAGCATGTTATTTCAGTGGGTGAAGGTTCTTCTGAACGTCTATGTGCTCACATTAAAAATGCTATAGCATGCTTACAACCACCTGTTAATTAATAAATAATTATGTAAATTTATAATATAATCCCAGGTAGCAAAAGGAGAACGCACAACCTGTACATGAATAATATTTGACAATTCTTCACGCATAGTAAATTAAATGAAGAAGCTACCTGTTTCTTCGCTACATTTGTGTTCTACTAAATTATTTCAATTCTTGCACGATAAATTCATCAACAGTTTCCTGCCGAAAGCATTCTACATGTATCCTACTGTATATAACTTTTCGAAGTTTCTATATTCTTACTTCAGTTAGAAATATACTAATCCGATAGTGTATGTGTATTATTCCTAACATTTGGAGAGCATACTAAAAATTGGCTACAATTTCATTAATATGAAGTAACAGTATCGAAATAATGTAGCACTGTCATTGTGACTACTTGTTGATGGCATCTACCTGATTATATTTAATTTCATGCATACGCGCTTTACGGGAAAATAAGATTTTATTACAATATCATGCTACTGTTGTAGTTCAACGATGAAACATTTTAATTACTATATACTTGTTCGAGCGCGTGACAGAGTTTGGTTCAACAATATTGTTGCTCCCAATGACATCGTTTGTCATGAATAATAAAGACGCGACAATAAATCCTGACACTCGAAAGTAAAGGTGACAACACGAACCAAACAGCTGATAAATTGTAAACACCACGCGCGCGGACTCGAGATCTCGGGCCAACGACCGCCGACGGCATTTTTTCTGTGTTTTCGCGAGCAGCTGACGGTTAAGAATATCGGCACGAATTCGCGACGAAGGACGCTATGCGCACACGCAAAATATAGGAAAAAATCGTTTAAACAAACCGCCCGTAAAACCTTTAGACCAGATCGTCTCTTGCCTTCTTACAAAAAGCATCGATTCGCCTTCCGTATAATTAGCCGCTTAATTCTGTCGCTCGCAGAACGCGCCTCTCGAACAATCGAACGCTTTCTCTCGAAGTCGCTCGCTTCGATACTTGCGTTGCCGCAAAGTTCGGAAACGGACAAAGTTGTATTGCCTTTTTTTCTTGTGTTTTTTTATTATTATAATAAATTCGTCATTGAGTGTGTGTTGAAAAAAGATTGCTTCTTTTTTTGTGTGCGTTGACCCACCTCACGTTCACACTCGCGTTATATTCGCGCCTAACGAAACATTCTGGTCCTTCGAGCCGGATATCTTGTTCCGGTACAACATAAGTGCAGTGAGAGAGTGAACCGGGGTTCTCAACGCGCATCATGAGCATGGACATGGAGTGTCTCATCCTCGCTCAAGACGACCTTCAACTTCGGATGGCGAACACTATGGAGAACCTCAATAAGCTGGGGAAGGCGAACATCACGGTCGAGGCCATTGACACGCGCCTCCACCGGTTAGAAAGGATCTGGGAGAAATTCGAGAATCAGCATGACAAGTTGCGCGCCAACTTCTGGAAGGAGTTGAGAACCCACGCCTACGTCACAGGAGACTTCAGCGGACTCGCCGAAGAGACATTTCTCACCCAGAAGACGAAATTGATGAGTTTGAGGAACACCCTACCGAGGCAAGGTACAAGCGGAGATGCCACGAGCATCGAACCATCGTCCACTCGACAACGCACCACTCTCCCGCGCATACAGCTGCCGCACTTTTCCGGCAAGTACGCCGACTGGCCGCCGTTCCGCGACCTTTTCCAATCGGTCGTCGGGGCGGACGCCATCATATCTGACGTGGAAAAGCTTCACTACCTGAAGGCGTCCTTGAAGGGTGAAGCGGAGTTACTCGTTCGAAACCTGCCAGCAGTTTCGGAGAACTACCGACGGGCATGGAATCTGCTCGTCGATCACTACGAGAATAAGAGACTCCTCGTCCGCTCGTATTTCTCGACCTTCACAGCGCTCCCCAAGATGAAGAGTGAGTCGTTGAGTGATTTGAAGCGCATTCTACAATGCGTGATATCCACCGTCGGCGCTCTCGAGAGCATCGAACGGCCGGTCTCGAGCTGCGAGGACCTATTCGTCCATCTGATAGTGGAACTCCTCGACGCGCGGTCGCGCCGAGACTGGGAGGACACCGTCGGAGGAACCTCGGAACCGGCATCGTACGCCGAAATCAAGTCGTTTCTGGAGAGACGATTGCAGACTCTTGAAGCACTCCAGCCCCAGAAGTTGGAGGCGGCGTCGAACAAATCCGGGGACCACGCCACGCGACCCGCACGATCCCATCACGCTCAGAAGCAAGAAGTGAAGCGAGGGCGCTGCTCACTATGCAAGAAGGACCACTTCGTGATGCTCTGCGATAGTTACCAGGAGAAGACGGCGGAGGAGAGGAAGAAACACGTCGAGGCAAATCAACTGTGCCTCAACTGTCTTGGCAAACATCAGGTGCGTGAATGCCTATCAAAAAAGAACTGTTCAGCGTGTCGAGGCAGACATCACACCTCGCTGCACGATGCCTGTCGCGAGACCACCTCAACCTCGCACGTGGCCCAGCAGCCGTGGCTAGGGCGGGGATCTGTCCTTCTTGCCACCGCGCGCGTTCGAGTCGCCGACAGGTTCGGAGTACTGCATGCAGCTAGGGCCTTGATCGATCAGAGATCGGAGGCATCGATGATCTCGGAAGCGTTGACACAGCGACTACGTTTGCCGCGCGGCTCAGCCACGGTCACCGTCTTCGGCGTCGGCGGAACGCAAGCCGGCACCGCCCACGGACGAGTGTCTCTTCGGGTCCTGCCGCGCGCCGCCGGATCACCGATGACCATATCGGCGCTGATCCTGCCACGTCTTACGGTTTACACCGGAGTGACGACCGTGAAGAGGGAGCCTTGGAACCACCTACACGGACTCGAGCTAGCCGACCCCGACTTCCAGGCCTCCGATCCGGTGGACATCCTACTCGGCGCGGACGTGTACGCCGCAATCCTTGACTCCGGCGTCGTCAAGGGAGGTCCGCGAGAACCCGTCGCACAACGTACGTCCCTCGGGTGGATCCTTTCGGGCACGATCGAGGAGTCAATCGACAGGGCCGAGGCTCACAGCCACTCGTGCGTCGTCGACGAGACCTTGGTGAGCATGGTGAAGAGGCTGTGGGAACAGGAGGAAGTGTCTCGCGTCTCGTTGCCCCCGACGCTGGAGGAGCGAGAGTGTGAAGAGTGGTTCGCGCGAACGCATTCTCGCGACGAACACGGACGGTATGTGGTGCGACTCCCACTTACCGACGACACTACGGATTTCGCCGGAACGCGAATCGCCGCGATGCGCTTACTCTCGGGCATGGAGGGCCGGTTCGCGCGGGACTCAAGGTTACACGAGCTTTATCGCGACTTCATGCACGATTACGAAAGACTCGACCACATGTCGCTGATAGACTCCCGCGAAGCAGCAACCAACGCGCGCGTGTGTTACTTGCCTCACCACGGGGTATTGAAGAACACCGACGGCAGTGTCAAACTGCGCGTGGTTTTCAACGGCTCGTCAGCCTTGCCGTCCGGTGTCGCGCTCAACAACAAGCTCCGCGTGGGACCAAATCTGCTGCCGTCGCTGCCTGACGTCTTGACCCGCTGGCGCCGACACAAGTACGCGATTGCAACGGACATTGAGAAGATGTACAGACAGATTCTCGTACATCCGGCAGATCGCGACTTACAACGAATCGTGTGGCGACGTGACGCGACAAAATCGATTGAGGAATATCGATTGAATACAGTGACGTACGGGTTAGCTTGCGCGCCGTTCCTCGCCATCCGCTCGGTGCGTCAACTTGCCACGGACGAAGAAGCTCGATACCCCCTGGGATCGGCCGTACTGCTCCGCGACGTCTACGTCGACGACATCCTGACCGGAGCCGCCTCACTGTCGGAAACGCACGACATCAAGCGGCAATTGCTTCAAATTTGCAGGGCGGGCGGGTTTCCGCTGAAGAAATGGTCCGCAACCGATCCGGACCTTCTCAAGGACATCCCCGCGCCAGACCAACTGCGCGCCGATCTCCGGGCATGGGAACCGCATGAGAGCCACTCCATGCTCGGCCTACGCTGGCATCCGGGCATCGACGGCTTCTCCTTTGCAATACGCGAGATCAAGCATCAACCAACCACGAAGAGGACCGTCCTTTCCATCACCGCGCAGCTGTTCGACCCGTTGGGATGGCTCGCACCAGTGGTCGTTAGAGCGAAAATTCTGATCCAGTCGGTCTGGCTGCAAGGCCTCGACTGGGACATTCCGCTGGCATCAAAGGACGCCGCGTTCTGGGCAGCGTTCAAGACGGATCTCCCGAGTCTCGCCCGCATACGAGTCCCGCGTTGGCTCGGTCATCGACCAGGGGACACCATCGAATTCCACGGCTTCGCAGACGCTTCAGAGCGAGCCTTCGCCGCCGTGCTGTATCTCCGAGCCGTCGGCCTTGACGGAACGGTCAAGGTCTCGCTGGTGGCCGCCAAAACCAAGGTCGCACCTGTGAAGCAGGTGTCGTTGCCCAGGCTCGAACTCTGCGCAGCCGCCTTGTTAGCGACGCTCGTCGCACATCACCGGACCGTCGTAGAGCTGCCAGACACGGATACGCACCTATGGTCCGACTCCACGGTGACCTTATCCTGGATACAAGCACATCCGGCCCGCTGGAAAACGTACGTGGCCAACCGCGTCGCCGAGATCCAGCGCGTCGCA
Source organism: Prenolepis imparis (assembly GCF_030444845.1). Classification (NCBI taxonomy): domain Eukaryota; kingdom Metazoa; phylum Arthropoda; class Insecta; order Hymenoptera; family Formicidae; genus Prenolepis; species Prenolepis imparis. The sequence continues at coordinate 1,522,563 of NW_028141174.1, forward strand.
CCGGAGGCGCACTGGCACCACACACCCGGAGGAGACAACCCAGCTGATTGCGCATCTCGAGGACTCTCCCCCAGTGAATTAGTGGAACACGAGCTGTGGTGGCAGGGGCCGCCTTGGCTGACGACATCACCAGGTCCGTGGCGCGCCGGTCCGGCCTTGGAGACCACGCCGGAGCCGCTGGAGCAACGCACGAGCAGCCACGCAGCATCTCGACAATGCCCGGACGAACCAACCATGCTGACGAGATACTCCTCGCTACTCCGCCTGGTGCGCATTTCGGCATGGTGTCGACGATGGCTGAAACCACGGCAGACGCGAGGCTCCATACTGTCCGTGGACGAGCTGCAAGACGCCGAGGACGCATGGATCCGCATCTCTCAGGCGCGGGGATACCCAGCAGAACTCGTCGCCTTGGCAGGGGAAAAAGGACTGTCAAGAAGGAGCCCGCTCATCAAATTGAGCCCCTTCATCGACGGCAAGGGCATCCTACGAATTGGAGGTCGGTTAAGGAACGCCTCTCTCCCGTACGACGAGAAGCACCCCATTATCCTGCCAAGCGAGAGTCAGCTGACGAGACTCTTCGTCGAAGCAGGCCATCGACGAACACTGCACGGTGGTGTGCAGGCGACACTCGGCCTACTTCGTCACCGCTTCTGGATTCCACGCGGAAGAACATGCGTCAAGGAGGTTATCCATCGCTGCGTGACCTGCCTGCGATGGCGGGCGGCAACGACTCAGCCGTTGATGGGCGATCTCCCTAGATCTCGTGTGACCCCGTCGAGACCATTCCAGCACACTGGGATCGATTATGCCGGCCCGATACATCTGAGGACAACCAAGGGTCGAGGGCACAAAAGTACCAAGGCGTTCATCGCAGTATTTGTCTGCATGAGCACCAAGGCCGTGCACTTGGATGTGGCGTCCGATTACACGGCCGACGCCTTCATTGCAGCGCTGCGCCGTTTCATAGCCCGGAGAGGGCTTTGCGAGGTACTGTATAGTGATTGCGGTACAAATTTTGTAGGAGCTGACCGGCAACTTCGAGCCCTCTTCGCCGCCAGCAGCAAGGAAGGTCGACGCATTGCCGATGAGCTGTCCCGAGACCGCATACGATGGCGATTCAACCCCCCGGCAGCCCCGCACTTCGGAGGGTTGTGGGAAGCGGCAGTCAAAGCGCTCAAGCGTCACCTCCGTCGGGTGATCGGCGACGCGACCCTGACATTCGAAGAGATGTCTACGCTTCTCACTCAAGTGGAGGCGTGCCTCAATTCGCGACCGCTCGAGGCACTGTCCGAGGACCCTGACGACGTCACCGCCCTGACACCGGGGCATTTTCTGATCGGCACTGCCCTCAACGCCGTGCCCGAACCGTCGCTCACGATAGTTCCGGAAAATCGATTTTCGCGATGGCAGCTAGTGCAACGGATGAAGCAGCATTTCTGGAATCGGTGGTCGCGAGAATATTTGCACTCGCTAAACCACCGCCCGAAGTGGTGGAAGCCTGACACCGCCGTCAGAATCGGCCGCCTGTGCGTCCTGCGCAACGAGGCTTCGCCACCGAACAAGTGGCCGCTGGCACGCATAATCGACACGCATCCCGGAGACGACGGCCACGTTCGAGTCGTGACCTTGCGAACCGCGGCGTCAACGTTGACGCGACCCGTGAACCGTCTCATCCTCCTACCGATGCAAAGCGACCCTGAGGCCGCAACGTAGCGCGACGCGACCTCGAATGCCTTGCTCAAATTGCATCTCGTTTCACAGTACATCTCGCTTCACATGTAAATTCATTCTCAGTCATCCTTCGTTATCTCTACTTGCAATCGCAATTATTATCTCTTGTTGCCTTTCGAGTTTCGTTTGAATTGTTCCAAACAAGGCGGGCGGAATGTTCGAGCGCGTGACAGAGTTTGGTTCAACAATATTGTTGCTCCCAATGACATCGTTTGTCATGAATAATAAAGACGCGACAATAAATCCTGACACTCGAAAGTAAAGGTGACAACACGAACCAAACAGCTGATAAATTGTAAACACCACGCGCGCGGACTCGAGATCTCGGGCCAACGACCGCCGACGGCATTTTTTCTGTGTTTTCGCGAGCAGCTGACGGTTAAGAATATCGGCACGAATTCGCGACGAAGGACGCTATGCGCACACGCAAAATATAGGAAAAAACCGTTTAAACAAACCGCCCGTAAAACCTTTAGACCAGATCGTCTCTTGCCTTCTTACAAAAAGCATCGATTCGCCTTCCGTATAATTAGCCGCTTAATTCTGTCGCTCGCAGAACGCGCCTCTCGAACAATCGAACGCTTTCTCTCGAAGTCGCTCGCTTCGATACTTGCGTTGCCGCAAAGTTCGGAAACGGACAAAGTTGTATTGCCTTTTTTTCTTGTGTTTTTTTATTATTATAATAAATTCGTCATTGAGTGTGTGTTGAAAAAAGATTGCTTCTTTTTTTGTGTGCGTTGACCCACCTCACGTTCACACTCGCGTTATATTCGCGCCTAACGAAACAATACTGATGGAATGTATCCAATTATTATAGATCTATACGCATTTAGGTAATGTGTGTTCATCTCTAGCATATAGGATTTTATCATATTATCATGCTACCGTTGTTAATTGATTTTGTCCTATACATATTCTATTATGTATTATCATTCTTTGTTTTAATATTTCTTTGTTTTTATCTGTGAGTGGAAAGAAAGCTAAGTTTCAGTATCTTCTCAATAGCATCGTAGAAAGTATCGCAGAGGTTATCTATAAGATTTTATTAAATTTAAAATAAAATTATAGAACAATATGAGTAGCACTGATAAATTTCCGAAACAAAGCCGGAAAAGTTTAGACTTATTGTCAAACAAGCAGAAACGACTTCGCCAGCAAGCTCATTATTATTCGATAATTAGGGCTGCCGAATGTGCAGCTACATCTTCAAATAATACAATCGAAGATGATAAACCTAGTGCCGCAACATCAAGCAGTGTGAATATAGAAAGTGCAAGTGACAATAGTTTTGAAGATAACGCAGGTATTGGTACGCATGTTGGGTGGCAATGGGGGTCATCGCAGGGATACCCCCCATAGAGCTCTTGGCTCAAATGCACGTCGAAGTTTATCGGCGTGCAGACGAGCTGAAAAGAATGGGTGTCCCAATAACGGACCGTGACCGATACGGAATCAGGGCCCAAGCTCGGCGGTCCCTAATGGTGGACTGGTCCGGCATGCTTGAAGACCCGAGGCTGCCGGGCCGAAGGACCGTCGAGGCCATCCAGCCCTGCCTGGAGGAGTGGATAGGCGGGGCTCGAGGGATCACATACAGGATGACTCAGGTGCTTACCGGGCACGGATGCTTTGGTAGGTACCTGAGTCAAATTGGAAAGGAACGCACCGCGCGGTGTCAGCACTGCGGAGCCGAGGAGGACACCGCGCAGCACACTCTTCTAGAGTGTGCTGCGTGGCAAACGGAGAGGGAGGAACTAAAGGAAAAAATAGGAGGGGACCTCTCCCTCACCGCAGTGGTGAGAGAGATGGTCCAGTCCAAAGAGAAGTGAGGAGCCTTCTCCTCCTTCTGCGAAAAAGTAATGTCGCAGAAGGAGGAGGAGGAAAGAGAACGGGAGAGACAGGAAAGAGGGAGGAGACTCCCCCTCGCCCCTGAATACCGGGGGGATAGGGACGACCCCTCCTGGCTGCCTGGGCGAAGAAACCGCCGTGGTGGGAGCCCGGGGCGGGTCGGGCCCACACCCGGTTCGACGCGGTTAAGCGTCGATCCGGGATGAGGCCGTCGGGGGGGGGGGCACCCGGGGCGCTTAAAGTCCCGGAATCTCCCCCCCGGCGGCCTCACGGGAGGGTGGGGACGGCTCTCCTTTTTCCCCCGCCGTCGGTGGGGGTGTCCATCTTGGTGGGCACCCCCATTTGTGGCGGCGGGGGTGGGGGGAGGCGACCCCAACACAGCACCTGCGCCAGATAAGGCGCAGGGTGGGGGTGAGGGGGGGGCCGGGGACCCTAGGGTCTCTGGTTCCCCCCGTCATCCCCTTGGGATTGGGGGCGTGGGGGTGTCGGTCCTGCTATGCTGGGCCGGCACCCGCGCGCCCCCAAAAGGCAGCCTCTCTGGTTTCGGCCGAATCCTAACTCCCTCTGGGAGCGGAGAAAGCCGCAACGGGGGCGGCCTTCCAGGGGGGAACTGCGCGCCGCTGGGGGCGGGGCACTTTGTGCCTGGCCTGGGGCGGCGCGCGGTCTCCCCCCCTCTCGGACGAAGATGCGGCAGGGGTGCCCCCCTCACTGAGACACCGAAAGGTGCTGGTGGGTGGGGCGTCGGTGCCGTAGGGAGGTCCCTCTCCTTTCAGAGGGGTGCCCCCCAGGCGAGGGCCCCCGGAGTTGGATGCCGAATCCCCGTTCCATTTGGGAAGGGGAGGGAGCACCACTCCGGGGGCGGGGGGTGGCGGCTCGAGCGGGTACTCGAGCCGTTACCCCGCCCCCCAGACTCTCTGGGAGGGCGCGGCGTGAGGTCGGTGTCGCCCTGCGCCGCAACCGCGATGGGAGCGCTGTCGAAAGATAGCGCTCTTTCCGAGAAGGCTTGGCGGGGGGGCGCGGAGTTGGCATGGGATACCAGCATCCTCCGCGCCTCCCAAACAACGCCCGTGACGGACACCCGCTGTGGTTTTAGTGCGGTAGGTCTTGGGCCCCCTGATCGATCCTCTTGCGGATCGGTCAAGGGGAACAAGGAGTCCCACATAACCCTTGCCCCCTACCCGGGAGGTAAGAGTACCATGATGGTTTCCACAGCGTCAAAAAAAAAAAAAAAAAAAAGGTATTGGTACGCATTGATTTTTATATTTAAATTGCGCATATCATTATAGCTTCTTTGTTTCATTTGAAGAAGTTACCGAGATTATATACACAATATTTATTTACCAGCGTGTCCTCGTTGGATATGTATTTTATTATACATTTACTGAAGATGGTCTCATGTAGACTGAAACGTTAAAATTAAACAAATTTTTAAATATATGTCACATAATTTTGCACTAACAACTTGCCTTTGGCTCTTAGCCCTTGTTTTATATAAATTGATTTTAATTCTTATGAGCCTATATTGTTCAATCTAATTTTTACAATGTTTCACATGTGAAAAACATAGTAAAAATTTTTATAATTTCTTCATGGTCCGCGACTACTGCCGTACATAGTAATTTATGATATAAAATTTTCTCCGTTTACTGATACTGGTATCGATGTTTCTTTTGATCCAAGATGATTCAGATGATGGTGATATTTTCTACAGTAGTGATACTTTGGATAGCAATTTGGATAAATCCGGGATACGCTTAGGCGTACCCAAAGGAAAGTGGCCATTCGCTGCATCCGCGGTTATCGGACGGTGTCCCATGCGGCGGCAATTACCCTAGCTGGGATGCCTCCCATGGAGCTCACAGCGAAGATGTATGAAGAATCATACACGCGAGGAAGGGAGCTCCGTGAGTGGGGCATTAAACTCTCAGCTGGGGTGAGAAATAAGGTGAAACTCTGGGCCCGGCGACGCATGATGGAGAGGTGGAAGAACTACCTCCCCAATGTGCCCCCAACGCACTCGGGGGCACGCGTCGGGACCGTGGGCCCGTTCTTAGAAGAATGGGTGGAGAGGGTTCACGGCGAGACGTCGTTCAGATCTACACAGGTGCTCACGGGCCATGGATGTTTCCAGGAGTACCTGTGTAGAATTGGAAGGGCGCGCACGGCGCACTGCTGCCATTGTGAGGAAGAGGAGGACACGGCGCAACACACCCTCGAACATTGTAGCGCGTTCGAGGGCGAGCGCCGTGTCCTAAAAGAAAAGGTAGGGAACGATTTGTCGCTCTCCAGCGTCGTCAAGGCGATGCTGGAGAGCAAAGAGAAATGGGACTCCGTCATCTCCTTCTGCAATGCGGCCATGCTTGCAAAGGAGGTGGCGGAGAGGGAGCGAGAGAGGGAAGAGAGGCTCCGGGACGGAAGAGATGGAGGAGGAGTGGGCGGATGCCCCCCAAGACCAAACCGAAGGATAAGGAGGCGTCCGCCCAGATAAAGACCCAGCCCCCAGTAAATGGGGGCTGACTTGACGGGATGATGGGCGAGGGGCGCTTTGTCCCCCTCGCCCGGCGAAGTAAGAGAGGTTGCCCGCAAAGGCGGAGCGGTTGGGCGAGGGGCGCGGTGCCCCCCTCGCCACGCATTGGGAGGGAGGCCCTTAGGGGCGGTGTAGCAGTCCTAGGAGGAGGTCGGGGGCGGGTGTCGCCCGGCTGGCGGCCGCACGGCGAAAGCCCTGCGGCCGGGAGTCGGGCGGCATCCGTCCCCGCCCGCCGAGTTCCTCCTTCAGGGGAGGGTCTCGGCGGTGCCCCCGGGCCGATGGTCGAATCCCGCTAAGGGAGGGAACTGCGGCCTGGGGGCACGGGGGATCACAGGGGCTCAGTTAAAGAGCCCCATTGCACGCGATCCCCCCGGGAAGGGACGTGGCAATGGCGGCCCTCTCACCGGTGCCCTAGAGCGCCGGTGGGAGGGCACCACTACCTGCGGCGAGGGTTTTCCCCCTTCTGGGGGGAACCCTCGGGAGAAGAGCTTCCGGAGCGTCGGCCGAATCTCCTGTCCCTTTAGGGAGGGAGAGGGAGCCCCGTTCCGGAGGCGGGGGGTGACGGCTCGAGCGGGAAGACTCGAGCCGTGACCCCGCCCCCCAAACTCTTTGGGAGGGCGCAGCGTGGGGGTGGTGCCCCCCTGCGCCGCAACCGGGAAGGACCGCAAGAACATTCGCGGGGGGGAGTATCTTCCTTTCGGGGAGGATGCTCCCCTAGAAGGTAGGGCCAGGGGATGGCAAGATGTAATGCTCCGGCAGTTCCTTGCCATCTTCATAAGCGCCAGCGAAGGCACCCGCTGTGGTTTTAGTGCGGTAGGTCTTGGACCCCACCGCCGATCCATATGTGGATCGGCGATGGGGGACAAAGAATCCCACATAACCCTCATCCCCTACCCGGGGGGTGAGTGGTACTATGAGGTTTCCACAGCGCAAAAAAAAAAAAAAAAAAAAAAAAGGATAGCAATTTCGATGAACATGAAGACAGTAGTGATGACGAGCAATATAGCAATAATAACAATTTTGAACGTGGTAACAATTCAAGTGATGCGTGCCCGAATACTGAATTTATTTCGAACTTTACTAACGTATGCGTTGAAACTAATATGAATCACGTTCAGATAAATGGTATATTATCTGTTCTTAGACAACATGAGTGTTTCCAGCAAATACCAAAAGATGCTCGAACTTTGCTAAAGACTCCTCGCACATGTGACAATATAAAAGTTATTGATCCTGGCCGATACCTTCATATCAGTATTGAAACAAATATTATAACAAAATTAAAAAACATCGATACAGAAATACCTCATGTATTACTTGTAGATTTTTCTACCGATGGCGCTAACATTTATAACAATGTTCGATGTGATGTATGGCCTATTCAATTTCGAATTATAAATATATCTGATAAACGCCCGATGATAGCAGGCCTTTATCAAGGAAAAAAACAGCCTGCTAATTTTGAAGACTTTTTTGCTGATTTTAAAAACGAAATTAATAAATTAATAAATACAGGCTTCATCTATAATGGACAAAATATTAAATTACAAATCAACGCATTTATCGCTGACACCCCAGCAAAACATCATTGCCTCAATATTAAGGGTCATGGTGGTTACTACAGCTGCCCTAAATGTTCAATTCCTGGGGAACGTCACAAAAACGACCGGACCCACGTTTATATAGGAATAGGCTACGCTCCCAGAACCGACGAAGAATTCATTACTTTTCAAAATAATGATTCTCATATTCGGAATAATAACAACCGGCATCATAATGGTATTTCTGCTTTCCACGATTTACCAATGGGATTAGTAAGTCAAGTCCCCATCGACTACATGCATTTAGTGTGCTTTGGTGTTGTTAAAATTTTAGTGAATGAGTGGATTGATGGAAAATTTAAATCAAGAGCACTGAATATGGAAACACAAAGGCATATTTCCGAGCGTTTACTAACAATAGCTGCATGTAGTTGTCCAAAAGAGTTCGCACGTCTTCCGAGAAGTTTAAATGAGTGTCACCGATTCAAGGCTACTGAATTTCGGCAGTTCTTATTGTATACTTCAACCACAGTACTCTTAGATTTATTCGGAAATGACAACAGATTATTACATTTTTTAAAACTACACTGTGCTATTCGCCTCTTAATTAAGCCAAAACTGAACAACGTTGAGATTAACAAAGCACAAAAATTGTTAGAATCGTTTGTTTCCGACTGCATAAATATATATGGAAGAAATTTTTTGTCATATAACATTCATTGTTTAATTCATCTCACAGAAGATGTTCGAAAATTTGGAACTTTAGATCATTTTTCTTGTTTTCCTTTTGAAAACAATATGACATTTTTCCGTAAGATAATAAGAAGTCGCACGAACGAACTGGAGCAAATTTATAAACGTTACGAAGAAAAAAGAATGACCGATAAGAAGACGTTTCATGTTCAATTAAACTCAAGCAAAATAATTACTGCTTACGGTGCAAAAAGGATTTCCGAAAAAAATTATCGACCTGTTGTAATAGAAAATGAATTATTACTCCAATTTGATCGAATAAAAATTAACAATTTTTATTACAGTTTAGATGATAAGAATAACTGTTGTATATTACACGATGGCAGAATTATTGTCATTGTCAATATTTTAAAATACAGCGATAGCACCTATCGTCTTGTTGGAAAAATGTTTAATAAATTGGACAATCTTTATGAAATTGATAAAGATTTAAATTCAACACACGTTGATATTTATAAATGTAGCGAAGTAGGACAAACATATTTAGATATTTTACCTAGCGATATTAAATGTAAAGCGTATAAAATGCCTTTTTGGAAATCTTGAAAGATATTGCGAAAATGATATTTCGATTATTGCAGCTATATATAACGATGAATGGCTGCATTAAATAATATGTAATAAAGTATGTACGCATATGTTTACGAATAATATACATATATTCATTCAAAATTACTCAACTTTATTATTTGTAAACATTTCTAACACTGCACTATTACAAGTGTTGCGCGGGTACGCGCGTCCGCTAGTGTTTTAATTTAGGCCCTGCGCACAATAGAACATTAAGAATAAGAATTAAATATTAAATATTACAGAAAGAGAAAAAAAGAAGGGAAGAGTTTCTTTCTCTTTCTCTCTCTTTCTATAATATTTAATATTTAATTCTTATTCTTAATATTTCTTCTATTGTGCGCAGGGCCTTACTTTTAATATATATATTTGTATTCTACTATGCGCTACATTGTTTCGTTCTTTCGTCTTTTATAGTTTCTTTTACGTACTTCCATTTTTGGTGTTCTTGTACATAATTATTTTCTGTTGTGCCGATCGGTTATTTATTAAAAGTAAAACCGCTTTTTATATTCTTGTATTATTATTCTTGTAAATACTTTGTTTATTGTTTATTTATCTAATGGTGCTCTTAGTGATTGTACCGAAGAGCATAATATCTATCTATATATTGTTACGTCCTGTGGACTCCATGATTCTTTTCTTTCAAAGAATGCAAGGCGATGATTGAAAAATCACAGGCGTGGGAATAAAACTATGATCTGGCAGGCGAAGCAGCTGACCGGAGACGGTTAATCGTAAAAATAAAAATAAAAAAAAAGAGAGATACATACCAGATGTAACTCGCGGTGTCTGAAATTCTCGCTTTGACTAGTTGACAACTTGCGCTTGAAAAGCAATAAAAATCTTTCTTTTAAAGGAAAATTTTACTTAAAAAGTAATAAAAACTTTTTAGAAGGAAATCTCCACTTGAAAATCAATAAAAACTTAGAAGAAAACTTCCACTTGAAAACGAATAAAATTTTACCAGACTAACAACGATAACCGAATCCAAACAAATGCCGCCTGACAGATCACCGAGATAATCTCGAGAGGATAATAAAAATATAAACCTCAACAAACTCTCCATTGGTCAAAACCTAGGGCCTTAAACAAAAGCCCTGACCAATCCCGGTAAACTTTTAAAATCAAGAGACGCCTCCGGGACTGAAAGGGCGTTATTGAAAAATTCCCTATTCGTCAGGAAATATTAACAAACTAACGGGAAGGAGGAGCAAGAAGGTATATATATACCCGTGACATCTCTCAGAGAATATCAATCTTTTCTCAAACCTACGCACGCGGATCATTCGCGAAAAGTTGTATCACCATCCTTCGAGTGAATCTCGAACTCGTGAGCATTCGCAGTGACATTTGTGAAATCATCGTGTGCCCAGTGCTCACCGAGTACGACGATTTTCGCGAGTGAACAACTGTGAGTGGAACACCATCCTCACGGAGGAGTCCGTAGCCAGATTCACACCTGGAATAGTTAACACCTACCTGCGCACTCCATAAGTAGTAAGTTTATCAAGCACGCTACATCTCCACCCTTACTAATAATACTTAAAATAATTCTGGGACTTCAATTAAATTATAATTGTTTTCCTTTTTAATTTATTAATTTATTATCCTTGTTAAATTCTAACTTCGAAAAACTGTCCTTTCTTCCCCCATCCTTATCTCTCTCTCCCCCTCGAAATCACTCCGGATTTCCCGCGATAGCGGAGCAATCCGTGATTTCTTCCATCTTCTCTCTCTCTCGAAATCACTCTGGATTTCCCGCGATAGCGGAGCAATCCGTGATTTCTATCATCCCCTTACCTTTTGAAATCACTCCGGATTTCCCGCGATAGCGGAGCAATCCGTGATTTCTTCCATCTTCTCTCTCTCTCTCGAAATCACTCTGGATTTCCCGCGATAGCGGAGCAATCCGTGATTTCTTCCATCTTCTCTTTCTCTCGAAATCACTCTGGATTTCCCGCAATAGCGGAGCAATCCGTGATTTCTATCATCCCTTTATCTTTTGAAATCACTCCGGATTTCCCGCGATAGCGGAGCAATCCGTGATTTACTCTCTCTCTCTCTCTCTCTCTCTCTCTTGAACGAACAAATAAGTAATACAATAACTAACTAAATTATTAAATAATTAAAATATCAAAATTATATAAAAATAAATATATATATACTTTTTTTTCTCTTACAAGAACTCCCAGAGTTATTTTTCAGTAAGAACTCTTCTTGTCCGGTTATTTTATTATTCGCTCTCGTAGTGGAAAATCCAAGGAGACGACCCTCGCGAACCGCTGCTAAATTGGCGCGAAACCGGCGTAATAGGCGGTTAAAGAAAGCGTTGGCACGGAGTCTGGCTGCGGGCGAAACCTTCGGCTCCCTAGGAAAAATTAACACACCGATTCACACAGAGACAACTAACACATATCACCCTACGGTCTCTCCTATTTCCTCACCCGAACATATAGAAACCCCGCTGACGCCGTCTCCCGCTACCTCTGCTTCTGCAGAATTTTTCGATTCCCCGCGAACTCCTTCTCCTCTTTCTCCCGAACCCGCTATACCTCAGCGGGCCCCTTCCCCTCACTCCTCTGTTTCCTCTGAGAACGCCGATTCTCCGCGGAGCCCTTCTCCCTTTCTTCCCCATGCTTCTCCCGAACGCCCTGACCCACCTAGATCTCCGTCTCCGGCTCCCTCAACAATCACCCTCGAAGATTCTCCTCCCTCATCCCCAACGTCCTCTGTAAATAGGGAACATCCGGAAGAGTTTGAGGTAATAGACATCAGCGACGACGATTCCGAGGAATCAGAATCGCCTGCCAAGCTCTCATACGAGCAATTTAGAGCTTGGCTGATAAACCAGCTCCCAGGGATACGAGAAGTCCCTGAGGGAGCTTTTACGATTGGTCCAGGCCCCGTAGACCACGAGGCCTTACGCGAATTTCTAGAGACCACTGATAGGAATAACATCATCCCCTGGTATGTTCCCGGGCGTAGATATCCTTTAGCCGTCCCTGCACACCTTCTCCTACGAACCTATCCCCCCTCCACCGCCATAATTACCGAACTCATATAACCTAGAAGTCTCTCTTACACGCACACACATGGACACTAATTTTATATACCTATTATCATTTAAATTATTGTAACCACCAATCGGGACCCTAAAATTTAAACAATAACTCTTACCCCTTTCTGCCCCGATTGAAGACCTCCGTACTAATGTATCACCCGCGACCCATACACATACATTCACTCTTCATTAGCAACTAAGTCCGTCGATTATATTATTATGTATATAAATTCTTTCGTCTCTATATTAGGAATAAATTTATAAATTTCAACACAAATGATTTTCATTTATTAATAACCCGTTCCCACTCATTCCCGTAAACCAAGATCGCACAAGGTCCCATCCTGCGTAAAAGAGATTAAATTCTCTTGCCAAAAAGGGACCACCGAGCGAACGGCCCTTTAAATAGAGTAAGAGCGACCCTAGCGGTCGTTGACCTATTTGGGCCCAGACGTTCGTTCGGGTCGAACAGACGGATAGTCTGCCGTCGTTCGAAAAGATAAATTTAGTTACGTCCTTCCTTTCGACTCTTCCTTCCTTGAGTCTGGACGTAACAATATCTATCTATCCAATTAGCATAATAAAATTTTAATTCATAATTCAAATTCAAAGTTCGATCTTCCTCTCTATTCTTCTTTTACCGACGGGAGAAGCCAGATTCAGTGGTGCCAGACCCGCAACGGAACAGCATGCTACAGCATGTGGAGGGGGAAGGCACGAGCCCACGTGATCCCACGCTGCGTATGGCATCATGCCATTGGCATGGCGTACATACGTGGCGTGGGGTCACGTGGGCTCGTGCCTATTGTGTCGTGTTCCATTGCGAGTCTGGCAGTCTGGCACGTGCATACGCAATCCATGGTACTCACTCAGAGCCTCAAAGATCATCGAGTATACATAAAAATAACACATAATTCAATACTGTTTATAGAGTATCAACATTAACAACTTTGCAAACAAGTGTATATCGACGTTGTCATGACAAAAGGGCGTAAGCGGCTTTTACCAAATTTTACAGGAGAGCCAAAAACTGAGTGACCTTGTCACAAAGTCAAAGTATCGCAGGGCGTATCAGCACGTGCCGCTATGAGATCTCGGCGCTTACTATAGTTTATAACTTCACTTTATTCAGAACTGAATTGTCGCTTACGCCACTTTAACTTCAATTTTAACGATTCTAGAATTTTTTGATGGATACAATCGTAGTGTTAGACGCAAGGTTTGACTCTTATGATCTGTTTTCCATAATAATCTCATTTTCAGATTTTTGTCGCTTACGCCTTTTTGTCGTGACAACGTCGATATACTTTCATATGTAGAATCTAACCTAACTATACAGAAAGTACATGTATTTTATAACAAAAAATTTATAAAAATGCATCCATTATTGTTTATTAAAACAAGTTTATATCCTTACGCTTAACCAAAATTAGTTTTCAAAAAATATTATCTTAAATAATAAATGTTTTAATGTATTTGATATACTAAATAAAATATATTATTTAATTCATCCCCATAAAGGTAACAAAGAATTACTCTTATCCATGGATAATCCCCTGGAAACCCTGGAACCTCCAAGTCCTCAAAGCACACTAATAAAAAATTCAGTTGTCAAGGATTTTATGTATGATAAAAATCGGGAACTAAAGGATATCTCTAATTTCAGACTCGAAACTTCAGAAACAATAATGATGAAGAAATCCTCAGTCCGGAAAGAAAAAAATTTTAAATGCAAGGTATTAGTCCTTTACGAAAAAATACATTCAATCATACGTTGACGGTCCGAAATGACCATCAAATTTAGTGTAAACCTTCATGAAACGCCCAAATTAGAGTTTACATTCGATTTATATTTTTCCGTAAGGGTTATTCGTCTCTGAATTTTCTTGTGTTAATACTACAACATTAGGCTTCCGGTTCCGGAGTGAGAGTGTGTGACAGGTGTGAGAGTCTGTGGTCAGAGTTTTGCGGAAAAAAAGGTGGTTGAAAGGAGAGGAGTGAAGAGAGGTGTGTATGGGTGATAAGAGAGCAGAAGTGGAGTGAAAGAGAAAAAGGGAGGGCGGTGAGTAGTGAGAATTGGGACAGGATAGAAGGAAGAAAGTAAAGGAGGTTAGGTGAGGGAAAGACACGAGGCGTGGAAGGTGCAGAGAGAGTAGCGAGTGTAGACGGGTGGTGCGGAAGGTGAGAAGGCATAGAGTATAGGCAGTGAAGAAGGAAGAGTCGAATGGGTGGGACGGAACGGTAGAGCACGGATAAAGAGTAGAGAAGATAACCCGGGATAAGAGAGAGTAGGACGCGGAGAAAAGAAGGGTGACGAGAAGTAAGTATAGGCGGCAATGGAAGTAGTGGAGTTAGCGAAGGTAGGAGACGGGGGAGAGGCGGTGGAGGCGGGAAAGAAAAAGGTGGGGAGGCCAAGGAGGATAGAGGAGTTAGGGAAGGAAAGGAGAGGGAGTATGGGGAGCGCGGGGTGTTAGGAGAGGAAGGAAAGGATAGAGATGAGGGGGAATTGAGGAGATTCAAAAAAACGGAGAAATTACAGGAGGAGGGGAAAGAAGATTTAGGCTACTTAATTAGAGGAATGGAAGAAAGAATAACGAATAAGATCAGTGAGGAGATAGGGAAGTTGAAATTGGAAATACGGCAAAGGGAAAAAGAGTGGAAAAAGGAAAAAGAGGAGATGGGACAAAGGATTCAAAACTTAGAAAAGAGGGTAACGGAAATGGAAAGTGAAAAAGGAAAGGGGATGGAAGGGGGTAGGGGATTGGAGGAGACAATGGTAGCTAAAATGATAGGATGGGATAGGAAGATGGAAATGAAAGAGAGGGAGGAAAGGAGGAATAATATTGTCATTCGTAGATTAGAAGAGGGAACGGGGGAGACGAGGGAAAGGGTGAAAAAAGTGTTAGAGGAGATAGAAGTAAAAGCTGAGATAGAGTGGGTTAGAAAGGTGGGAGGAAGGAAAGGGGGGAGACGGATATGGTGGTGGTAAGGTTAGGAAGTAGAGAGCAGAAGAGACAGGTAATGGAGAGGAAGAAAGGGTTAAGAGGGAAGGCGATAAAGATTGAGGACGATCTAACATGGGAGGAGAGGAAAATAAAATGGAAGCTGGGGGAGATTGCAGACGAGGAAAGGAAGAAGGGGAATAGAGTGTGGACAGGATATGGGAAAATTAGAATAAATGAATGTTGGTGGAGATGGGATGAAGGGGAAGGTAGGCTTAGGAATTGGAAGGGAGAGGTAAGAGAGGGGAGTGAAGAGAAGGGGGAAGAAGAGGACCGGAAGAGAGAAAAGGAATAAGGAAAGAGAGGAGAAGAAAGGAATAAGAGGGGAGGAAAGAGCAAAGGAGAAAAGAAAAGGAAAGGGGGGAGAAGGGAAAACTAAAAAAGGGAGTAGGAGGGAAAGGAGAGAAGAAGAGAAAAGATGGAAGGTGAGTTTCTGGAATGTGGCAGGAGTTAAGAATAAGGGGGAAAAATTTTGGAAGGAGATTAAAAAATGGGACGTGGTAGTGATGTTGGAGACATGGGTGGACGGAAAAAGTTGGGATAAGGCAAAGAGAAATCTGCCGAAGGGATATAGATGGGAGAAACAGTTGGCGAGGAGGAAGAGTAAGAAGGGGAGGCCGTTGGGGGGGATTATTATCGGTGTCAGGGAAGAATTAGGGATGACAATGGGGGGAGAGGTAGGGGAGGAGGAAGGATTAATGATGGTGGAGGTAGGGCTAGGAGAGGAGAAATGGAGAATAGTGGGGATATATGTGAATGGGGATATGGAAAGAAAGTTAAAAGTGTTGAAGGTTTGGATGGAGGAGCAAAGGGACGATAGGTGGACACTGATAGGGGGGGACTTCAATGCAAGGACAGGCGCGGGGGGTGGGATAGGAGGAGAAGGAGAGGAAGAGGAGGTGGAAAGAAGATCGAAAGATAGAAAGATAAATGGGGAAGGGAGGAGATTAATAGAAGGGATGGAGAAAGTAGGATGGGGAATTTTAAACGGGGATGTGGAAGGGGATGAAGAAGGGGAGTTCACGTATACGGGGGGAAGAGGAGAGTCGGTACTAGATTATGTGATTTGTGAGGAGAAAGTGAGAGATAGGGTGAGAAGATTAGAAATAGGAGACTGTATAGAGTCAGACCATCACCCGATCATAGTGTCAATAGAAAGGAGCGGAGGGAAAAGAGGGAGAAAGAGAGGAGGAGAGGAAGGGAGAGGGGGAAATGGACAGTAAGAGGAGGAGAAAGGATTAGAGAAAGGCTATCATAGATTGGGAAGAGGGAGAGGATGGGGGCTTAGAGGGAGAATTAGAAAGGAAGGTGAGACAGATCGGAGAGGAGTTAAGAGAGGGAGCAAGGGAAAGTGGGGATAGAGTAAGGAAAGGTTGGTGGGACGAAGAGTGTAAGGAGAAAAGGAAGGAAGTGAGGAAGGTTCTAAGAGAATGGAGAAAAAAAGGGGGGGAGGAGATGGGTACAGAAAAATGAGGGCGGAGTATAAATTGATATGTAGGAGAAAGAGGGAGGAGGAAAATGAGAGATGGATTAAGGATGCTCAAGAAGCAAGGACGGAGGGGGAAGTTTGGAGGGTAGTGAACAGGGAGAGGAAGAAATGGAAGGGAGTAGATGAAGGGATAGAGTTAAAGGAATGGAAGAAGTATTTTATGTCGCTACTGGGAGGGGTGGAAAGTAAAGTGCTGAAGGGAGAAAAAGGGAGGAGGTTAGAGGATGAGGAGCAGGACATAGAGGGGAATGAAATAAGGAAAATTTGTGGACCTGAAGGCGGCGTTCGACTCGGTGGACAGGGAGGTGTTGGGGAAAGCGATGAGGGAGAGAGGGGTTAGAGAAGGGCTAAGGGTGAGGATTGAGGAGAGCTTTATGGAAACGAAGAGTAGAGTGAGAGTGGGGGAAAGGCTAGGGGAGAGTTTCTGGACGGCAAGAGGGGTAAGGCAGGGGTGTCCGATGAGTCCATATCTGTTCAACCTGGTTGTGGCAGATGTGGAGGAGGTACTAAGGAAGGGAGGATGGGGGGAGTAAAATTAGGAGACGAGAAGGTTTACTGTCTGGCGTATGCGGACGATATGGTTTTGCTCGCAGAGGAGGAGGAAGGGATGATACATATGGTGGGGAAGCTGGAGGGGTACTTGGATGGAAAGAAGCTGGAGATTAATGTGGGTAAAACGAAGATAATGAGGTTTAAAAGAGGGGGTGGTAGAATGAGGAAAGTGAAGTGGTGGTGGAAAGGGAAAGAGGTAGAAGAGGTGAAGGAGTTCACGTACTTGGGGTACAGGTTGCAGAGGAACGGGGGTCAGGAGGCACAAGTGAGGGAGAGGGTCAGAAAGGCAGCGGCGGTTATTAGACAGGTATGGGGGATAGGTAAAAGGAGGTTTGTGGGGGACTGGGAGAGAAGGATTTGGTTATGTGAGAGGCTAGTAGGAACGGTGATGGGGTATGGAGCGGAAATATGGGGCTGGAAAGAGAGAAAGGAGGTAGAATCGATGCAGGATAGATGGATCAGATGGACATTAGGAGTGGACTGGTGTACGCCGGGGTACATGGTGAGGGAAGAGATTGGAAAAGAAAAATTTAGGTTGGAGGCAGGGAAAAGGGCGGTGGGATTCGAAAAGAAGCTGGGGTAGAGGAGAGGGGGAAAGCTGGCAAAGAAGTGCATGGAGGAGATGGAAAAGAGGATTAGGGAAGGTAGAGAGCTATCGGGATGGGAGGAGGAAAGGAAAAAATTCTTTGAGGGAAGGGGAATGGGAATAAAAGAAATGGTGGAAAGGAGGGGGGAGGGGAAGAAATGTATGAAGGATGGGAGCAGCGGGATAGAGAATTGCAAAGAGAAGAAAGATGGGAAAAGATCAGAGAGTCCAGGTATAACAGATGGTATGGGGAGATAAAGGAGGAAGGAGTACCGGCATATCTAAAGAAGGGTTGGGGGGGAGAGTAGATGGAAGAGGGTGATTAGGCACAGAATGAACAATGAGATCAGAGGAGCAAAGTATTGGGAGAAAGAGGAAAGGAGGATGTGCAGGAGATATGGAAGAGGGGAGGAGACATGGGAGCATGTGTTGGGAGAGTGCATGGGGGAGGAAGTAGAAGGAGACTGGTGGGAGTGGATGAATATGATACTAGAGAAGGAAGGGGGGAGAATGGTGGTTGAGGGAGTTAGAGGAGAAGAGGGAGGGAAGGGGGGAGAGGGAGGAGGAAGGGGAGAAGGAAGGTGGGAGGATGAAAGGACGGATGGATGGAGAGTGGATGAAGAAATCGGTAACGTGTAAGATAGTGTGTAAGATAGTTATAAGGAAATAATGTAAATAGTTGTAAGTAGATGTAAGTTAGAGTAAGGAAGCGGCAGATAAACAAAGAAGAGAAGGAAGGCTTGATAGGAAAGGAGAAAGGAGGAAAGGAGAAAGGAGGTCAAGGAGAGGAGAAAGGAAAGGAAGGACAGAGGAGGAAAAGGAGAGGAGGAGATAAGGGAGAGGAGAGTTTGTGGGAAAGGGGGAAAAGAATGTTGTAGTAGAATGTGATGTCGCATATGGCCAGGAAAGGAAGGAAAGATGGGAGGTGTGAAGGTTTGGGTACGCTCCGTATAAAAGCGCCTTTAATCCCTAAGGGGACAAATAAAGCATACATACATACATACATACTACAACATTAAATTCATAGAAATTCCTTCCCAGATTGCTATGATGTCATACTGTAGAATTTTATAATCTTTATTAATATTTTAATAATCTGTAACATTCCTTTTGTAATTCTGTAGCTCGAGTTTAAGTGCACAAGGAGATATAGTTTCCCAGAGATATCAAACTATTAGAAAAAACGTGATCTAAATTTTTGAAGTAAGGAATTAAAAATTGGTATGGAATACACATTGGAAAGACTACTGTGTAATCCCATTTTACGTAGTTGCTCTTCACATTTTTCATTTGTAACTATATTTGTTTAGGATTAAGGAATTAAATCTATGTAATAAGAAAAGATCGTGTCTAGTGTTAAGTCATAATTAAGTTAGTAAATAAGTGAAGTTTCAAAGTGCGCGCCGCGGCGATAAAGGTAGCGCCCGCCCACTAAACCATCGATTAACTCCGAAATCAGCCACAATCGCGCTGGCCTACGACAATCAATCCTGATCAATCAGACACGTGGCATTCAGTTTCTCGAGGAGTTCTTTTCTGTCTCGGCTCACGCAAATAAGCTAGTCGAACAATTGTACGGAGTGTTGTTCCCTCCGATTAAATATCATTAGATTCAGATACTATGCGACAACCAAAGAACCACACGGTCGCAATATCACTACAAGAGGATCAAACCATCGACACAAGTGATCCTACTCCGAATCAATTCTCTCTTGGAAACTATTGGGAATTGACTGGAAACACAGCTCCATTAGTATACACTGTTCTCTATTCAATTAAACAACAGATCAGCAATATGTTACATTGATAGATTGTTTCAGAAGCAAGCTCAAAATCTCTATTAATTATCAATTGTCACCTCTATTGCTTCGACAATAAATTCATACACTTTATTGCTCAAGAAATTCAGCGGTTCTCAATCTCAACCTTGATACCGGATCCTCTAAGTTCGTTGAAGTTCTTCGATCATCGTTCCTGCACCAAATCACGTTCGATCAGCATCAGCCCTGATAACCAGCGTGGATTCAGCAAAGTTACTGCTCCGTTGACGAAAATTAACGAACATACAATATATTCTAAGAAAGAATTTTCACCAATTTAATTAATTTTATTTCTATCTATTAATGATATTAATTTAATTTATTTATATTTATAAGATGAAACCCAGTGAAAACAGCTTAGTCAAAATGATGTCAATATGACGTCAAAACCGTCGTTTATCATTACTTTCTCTGTTCTACCTGGGGGTCAATTGTGTACTTCAAAACTTAGTGAAAATTACAAAAGTGAGCGAATTTACTAGAATATTTATAATTTCATTGGTTAACACCTGGTGAATTCGCTCACTTTTGTAATTTTCACTAAATTTTGAAATACACAATCGACCGCCTGGAATACAAACAAAATTCGGTATTATTTATGTGTAAACATATTTTAATTCATCGATTAATTATATATGTATATGTGATTAATATAAGTCCTATTAATTTTTATTCCGATACGGAAACTGGTTTATCAGATGCAAATGAATCTTTGCATAAAAATACCGACCAAAATAAACGGCCAAAAAGTCCATCAATATTATTTTCACCATATCTAAAGAAGAGACAGAAACAATCTCGACTTCCATTTAATTCAGTCAATTTGGACACAAAAAACAAGCCACCTGAGAGAAAGATGGGCCGGGATTGCTGGGAATGCAAAGAAGTAATGCAATATTAGTAGTATAGTTATATAAATAAATAAATAAAAAATATAAAAAAATAAATGTAAATATACATTAAAAATAAATATAAATAAATAAATATAAATATTTTTCTCATAAAAAAGTAATTCGATTTATATTTGATTTTTAGTACTACAAGAATTTGTCACTGTCAAAAGAAGAATTACAGAAACGGAAAAATCTATGTTCGCGACATCGACAAAAGTATGAGCGACCAAATACACCAGAAGGTATAATATTTTAGTTTATTCCAGAAGGTATGATATTTTAGTATAGCGCGTTTCGCTTGGGTGGATCGATGAGGATTAGGTATGAGAACGCAGAAGGAGAGAATAATCGTGACTCGGAGGTTACGAGAACATGGTTATTATTATTATTTATATATTTACATCTGTGGACGTGTTAGTGTATAATTGACTGGCGCGGGGATATATTTCCGCTGTCCCCCGCGCTTCTTGGTTTGGGTGGCCTGGTCCTTTGACTCCTTGGAGCCGCCGTCGTC
The DNA here is from genome assembly GCF_030444845.1 of Prenolepis imparis. Taxonomy (NCBI): domain Eukaryota; kingdom Metazoa; phylum Arthropoda; class Insecta; order Hymenoptera; family Formicidae; genus Prenolepis; species Prenolepis imparis. The sequence goes on from NW_028141174.1 coordinate 1,543,453, forward strand.
TGCGTCCCTATCTCCCCTGTGGGTTTCGTGACGTCGATCGTCTGCGTTGTCACCGACCTTGTCTGTGGAGATCTCCGCCACTCCAAGTGTGGCTCTGCAGGAGGTGGCTTTTCGACGGGTTTCCTTGCAATGAGAGGACGCTCCGGGCTGCTGTCTGCCGATGACAATGTTATCGGCGATAGTGGATGCAGCTCCAGAGTATCAGACTCGGAATGCGTGCTATCGGGTGCCGGAGTTGACGTATGCGGTTGCCCGATATACTTGGGAGGAGCGTCGCTTCTCGGACGTCTGGTGTCGCTGCTGCGTTGCTGCTTCTTCTTGCCGTCCTTCGGTCCGTTCGAGATCCTAACCCTGTGGCGCTTTACACCGGAGGAAGGCGGAGGTACGCCGGAGAAGTGGCGTTTAGCGCCGGACAAGGGTGAGCGAAGATTCGGCGCTTGGCGCCAGACCAAGGCGGGAGTGCGCCGGTTTCGGGGCGCTTGATAGCGCCTGTAGAAGGCGAGGAAACGCCGTAGTGTTGGCGCTTGGCGCCAGGCAAAGGCGGGGGTGCGCCGGCTTCAGGGCGCTTGGCGCCTGTGGAAGGCGAGGAAGCGCCGGTGTCTTGGCGCTTGGCGTCAGGCAGAGGCGGGAGTGCGTCGGTTTCAGGGCGCTTGGCGCCAGGAGAAGGCGTTGGCACGCCGGAGTGATGGCGCTTGGCGCCGGACTGCTGCTGGATCTCTTCCTTGCGAGGAGATGCAACGGTGTTGGCTGTGTCCGTCGACGACCGGTTATCTCCTCTTCGCTGAGAGGAGCGAGGTTTTCTTTTTGCAGGGACGTCTTGATGCTTGTTCGCTTCTGTGGTTGAAACTCTAGCGATTAAGCGCCACTGCCGGCACAATTGCTTTTGCGTGGGCAGCGAAAAATATTTAGCTCCGCAGGGGGCCTTCTTATATGCTAATAGGGTTCACTTTTAATTGCGGAAAGCGAAAGTTGGCGTGCGACGCCTAGCGGAAGTGCCCGGTACTCGGCGCGCGGTATGTATGTAGCCGCCCGCGCGACTTTGGCTCACGGGAGAGTTAACTTGGCGTGCGCCGCGTAGCGGTGGCGCTCGGTACTCGGCGCTGACGCGCTAAATCGCGGGACGCACTACTGCGTCCTTGTGGCGTGTACCGCCACATTTAGTTTATCACTTTTTATGTTATATAATATATATAATAATCTTTTTAAAGGTTTTTGGGATCCGGAATTTCCTGAGACATATGAAAGCTGATATATTTCGTCATTCGAATCTAATTCTCAAGGCTTCATTGCGATTCGTGGTACAGAAACATTATCATAGTACAATTGGTTAATGTATAATTTAGTTTTAATCGTACATTTATATTCCTGTACAGGGTGACTGTTATCTTGACGTCAAACAGATGTCAAAATGACAATCAAAATCACCATTATAGTATGGGACGTTCACTCATTTTGACATCATACTCCTCATCAATTTGATGTTACTTTGATATCATTTTGACTAGGTTATTTTCACTGGGAATATTTATGAAATGAAATTTCATAAAAAATATATATGCATTTTATATGCAATACATAAAAATTAGTTCACGTCAAATATTAATGTTATTTTTCACAAGTTTTACATTTTATCAGTTATATTTTTTTGAAGCATCATTAACATTGAATATATTAGAATTGAATAAAATCTTCAAAATCCAATTAATGCGTTTACAATTTCTTTACACGAAGGGATATTAAAAATATGATTGACAAACTTAAGTTTCCAAATTATTCATAATAGTATTTATGTACATTTGATTTAATAGTTTTATACTTTAAATAATTAAATATTAACATTTTACGTAAAAAGTTTATAGAAATCTATAGACATTGTTTCTTTTAAAATATATTTTTGATAATTTTCAGCTACAAGTTCCAAAAAAAATTACGAAAATGTCTTAAACAAGGATTCAGTAAACGAGGAAAAAGAAAATGTTAACGTACCAATATCGATTTTAAAATCAATATTATCTGAAATAAAGTAAATATTATTTCTTTAAATATGAAACTTTAAAAGTACATAATGCTCGATTGTTGATTAACTTATTATAGTTAATATTTTCATGCAAACAAATATATGTGTACGTGTATGTATGTCATGTATGTATATGTATGTGGATAAAAACCTAATTTTTCTAGAGAGTTAAAAAAGGGACAGGAAAAAATGTTTGAAGAAATAAAAAAATTCGGATATGCAAAAAGTACTAACACAGATGTCATAAAAGCAGTTCAAAAATTGAATCTTCCCCTGCAAACAGTCGAACAGTTTCATAGTCTTATGAATGATGAGAAAACATTGGCTCTTTTGGTAAGCTACAATGAAATAGCTTCATACTAAGTGTGTGTACATACACATTTACATTATAATCATCCTTCAGTGTACTTGTACATAAAAGTAAAACTAAAGTAGGTCTTAAATCTTTTCTCAGGAAAAATATTTTGTACTCCTCGGAGGGTTCAACATATCAAATGCTTTGGATGGTTTTTTTAAAAGCAAGCGTGACAGACAAATTAATAAAGTCATCTTTCACGTGGAAAGAAGGAGATAAAAAAATTCGATTCCGGGAAACAGCTCTGAGTCTAAAATATTATGGTAATTATGAGAATTATTTCAATTATCTTGGATGGATTTAACTCTTCGATTTAAATTTTGGTCTAATGTTATCACACGCCGAGCACTGGATAGCAACACACCCGGGTCGCAATATGCACGTTCACTTAAAAAAAAGTTATTTTTAAAATAAAAGAATATATCTATGTACTACAATAAATACATTATCTCCTCAAAAAATAAATATTTATTAATTATCCAAACTGTCTATTTTGTTCTGCTTGTATTAAAGTTAGTTTTCCGCAAGGCAACTAGCCATAATTTGTATCCTTTGGCACAGAAATAGATGCACATGTGATTTGTTTGAATCGTATCACAACGAACACTGATGTACAATCAGGTACAAAACAAGATTTTGGTGAATATTGAATGATATTTAAAAATAACTTATGGTTATTTTGCGCGGAAGACCCGGGTTTGAGGCAGACCAGCGTTCCTAGCGGCAATAGCTTTGTGAACGACAATTATGATCTCACTTGCACTGGCATTCGAGCACTTTTACATGATCTCTGTATATACATTTGTTACATTATCGATACAGAAGGATCTTACGATAGTGACTTGATCCGTTCTACCTCCTCTCCTTAATCTTTACGACAATGATGAGTATTTTCTCAACTTCTTGAGCAGGCCTACTATGAACTTCTCTCAATGTTTGACAGAAGCGAAAGGTTTTGTGGTAGAGAGAAATAAGGAGTGGAACAGAAAGGTCAATTTGAAAATTTGGAGACGTCATTGTTCTGAGTGGTCACTGTCTTAAAGTCTTGCTGTATGTTCACTAACGTGATGACGCGAACAAGTTGAACTAATAATAGACGAGTAGACCAGTTCACTTTCTGTGGTTATGTGCAATCGAAAATTAAATTATTATTTTGTTGTTGATGCTATTTACTCTTCATTTGTAAGTTTAGTTCTAAATTTATTTTGAACATATTTTTATTGTAGGTGCTCTCCGGAAAATTGAAAAATTCGAAAATATCTCGATTAAGGACTACGAATTAGAGATGGCAAAAATTATAAAAAATTCACAGCAGCGTTATTATATGTCTCAGCACAGAAAGGACCAAGGAAATGTTTTGGAGAAATCACGCGTTGAAAATCTGCTTGCTGCTAAGTATGCGGCGGTTAATGCAGATATGAACTGATAAATCGTATATTATTTTATTTTATTGTATCTGTTATTTTCTATAATAAAACATTAATATATATATTATTTTATATAATAAAATATTAATACATAATTACTTAATTTCATTAATTTAGCATATTCCAGAATTTTTTAAAACTATTGATAGATATTATAGCAAATTAAAGATCAATCGAGCTGAAAATATACGATATTTATTTTAACCTCTCGTAGACAATTTCCATAGAAAATATAAAAGTGTACATAAATAAGATACAAATTAAATCGAGAAAGGGCCATAGACGGTTTTATGCCAGCTTATATTGCACTACAATTCATTGAATGTACCTCACATTTCTATCTGTTTATACACTATATTAACAGTCCTTTATAAATCTCCGTAAAATTTTATATTTATTATTATTAAATTATATTCATTATATATAAATTGAATATAAATTGTATATAATTAACCTAAGTCACTTATTTGTAAAAAATGCATTAAAAATGCAGATAAAAGTAGTCTCTCGGAATAAATAAGATGAATAGGAAAACAACTGTATCTTATTTAATAAACAATAATTACGACAAGAGTGCGATATGTATAAACAAGTTAAATCGAGAAAAGGCCATAGACAGTTATAGCGGATCTTGATGCACATAATCACACACATATATTATTTGAGCACCAAGAATCGCTATGACTGTCTATGGCCTTTTCTCGATTTAATTTGTTTATACATATCGCAGTCTTGTCGTAACTATTGTTTATTAAATAAGATACAGTTGTTTTCCTATTCATCTTATTTATTCCGAGAGACTACTTTTATCTGCACTTTTAATGCATTTTTTACAAATAAGTGACTATTTAGGTCAATTAAATACAATTTATATTCAATTTATATATAATGAATATAATTTAATAATAATAAATATAAAATTTTACGGAGATTTATAAAGGACTGTTAATATAGTGTATAGACAGATAGAAATGAGGTACATTCAATGAATTGTAGTGCAATATAAGCTGGCATAAAATACAAATTATTTTCAATATACAGTAGTGCGATAGAAGCTGGCATGAAATACAGATTACTTTCGATCTACTGTAGTGCGATAGAAGTGGAAGTGAAATACCAATTACTTATGATCTACTGTAGTTTGAAGGAAGCATGGATGAAATACTACCTACTTTTGGTCTACTGTAAAGCGATAGAAGCGGGAGCGATAAAGTACAGCCGATTTCGATCTACTGTAGCGTAGTATATGCTGTCACAAAATGTGCGTCACGCTCAATCTACTATGAGGCAATACAATTAAAAAAGCGTGTTCGGATACAATTCAGATATTGTATGAACTAACAAGCTTCCTCATCGAGAACAACATTTACCCTTCCATTATTGATTACGACTTGCTAGCATTGAGGAATGTAGGGAGAGCGGTTATAACTGCTTTTTAGTTTGTGGAATTTAAAATGCTACAACCGATCTACCGTGCTACTTGGGAATAAAATTTATCGAACATTACAGCTTTCAATAAATGATTTTGATATTTTATAACATTTGAAAATATTAAAAATATAACAGTTGCATAAATAAACTCATCATTTTTACCTAGTGATGCAGCGCAGTCTTCACATTCAACAGTGTTTATAACTTTATTTTGTTCATTAATAATCATTGTGACTCGATATGGTCTATCTCGAACTTTGTGCTCAGGACAAATTTTAGCTTTTAAAATACAAATATCCTTATCCTTCCGGAGAAAAACATAACCTATTGCAGAGTCTCCGTAGCTCTGTCTGGAGGAACTAGAAAAATAATAATAAATTCAAATTTAGTTTACTATTTATAAGCACAATCAATATTTATAAAAAAAATTACAGTTACTAATATATACTTACAGATTTGCTTTTGCATTTCGAACCTCAGGATCATTGAATCTATCATCGTTTTTTATACAATTTAAAACCATGAAAATATCAATTTTTGGGATATTTCCAGAATCGGCTTTCACAAAACCGGGCTCCAGCTTCAAATTCATCACTTCTTATAAATATAGTCGTTGTAGAAACTGATATTTTCGAACTAAAAACGCGTTTGCTACTTAATCGCTATATGTAACAAAATATGTTATGATCGTGATGTCATGCGGTAGTTAACCAATAGGGTGCCACGTTAGTGTTTGAAAAAAGTATGAAATTGTACGATTTTTAATAAATTATTACATAAATTTCAGCAAACCAAAAATTAAATTATTAACATTTATAAATCATCTATTAACTGAAGATTGTATTAAAAAAATTTGAGGCTACTTTAATTTTTCTTTTTACCCAATTAATAATATTTCTTTTGAAACAATGCAACTTAACATTGCATCATTAAGGACATCACACATATGACAAGTAGGTAATAAACAAACAGTATCCGATGATAAGCTGTTAATAAAATCACATAATTCATTTAACCTATATTCGAAAAAATTAACTTTGTAAGGTACTTTTTTACTCTCGAGAATTTTACAGTCAGAATTTGTCACTAAACCAATACGAATTCTCGACAATAGCTCACGATAAGAATTATCTCCTTTCTGGCGCATATTGATTGTCAATTCATCGTAGTCAAATAATGTAGTCCATAAATTAATAGCATTTAAAGAACCAAGATATTTAGCAACTTTTTCATTTAATAACTGTACAAAAATAGGATCTTCGTGTACAGGAGGTAATTGAAGCAAATCTCCAAATAGAAGAATGTGCTTTCCACCAAATCAACCATCATCGCATTCATTAGTGTCAAATATTTCAGACAATCAAAGATGTATGTACATTAAGGTTAAGTTAGATATTATTGACACTTCATCAATTACGAAAAGAATAACATCTTTAAGATCTGCTCGTAAAACTTTCAATACATGATCGGATAGTTGTTTGTACTTAAGAGTATGACCATGTTCAACGGGTAATTAAAGCAATCTATGAACTGTCAAACCATCTATATTAAATGCTGCTATACCAGTAGGTGCTGCTACAGCAGTATCTTTGTTGAGATTTTATTTTATCCAGCATTTAACAGTTTTGATTAAAAAACTTTTTCCAGCACCACCTTCTCCACTAACATATAATCGTAATACCGATTTATCTGATTCTACAGTATTAATAACTTTATCGAATACTCGTTTTTGATCCATATTTAATTTTGCTATCATTTCAGATACATCAATTTCTCGAATTACTTTATCACCAAGATCTTTAAAATCTTGCATTGCTTCACCAGCCTCTATATTTTGAACACCTATTGCATTTTCAGGATATCCTGAGACTGCTGTTTTTGTAAATCATCATCTAGGTATTGCTGAACTAACAATTTTGCAGTTTCAAATGCTTTTTGCAATTCTTCTAATTTTTTATGATATTGCAATACTTCTACAAGATGCAATTTTACTTTTTGAAACGATTCAGCATAAGTGTCGCATTCATTTCTAAGATCCTCTAATTTTCGCCATGGTTTAAACATAAGCAATAATGAAAAGAAATAATTTTCTGGTTGTGTATTAACATCATATTTATAATGATTAATAAGATGTCCACGCTGTCGCCGTTTAAGATAATAACCATTACCTATTTTATAATATTCAATATTCTTATTTTTTGGTTTGATCTTTGAGATATCATACCACTGTGCAAATTCATAAAGAGACATACTTTCTAGTTCGTTTGGTCTATGTGGATAATGATTATTTATTAAAGATGGATAAAATATATCTGTAGAATGGACATCAAGACCTTCAATTTCTTTGCGATTTTTTAATTTTCTATATCGTATTTGATTAACATCTAACCATTTGATAGTTGTATTTGGATCAGTTCCACACAAAGGAATACCTAACAATGTATCAGCAGCTTCTAGAGCTCCACATTCTCTATTATTCGTAAATCGCAAAGCAATATTCCAAAGATAACTCGTTAGTGATTTATTATTATTATTATTATTTTTACTAAGGATAGCATCAGATAACTCACTTTTTCCCGCTTTATTCATATATTTAGTAATGTACCAAGTAAGCAGCAATGATTTTTCACCAATAAATTGTATATCCATATTACCTTCCCATGCATTAAGAAGAACAGGATTATAATAATTTATATTAACTTCATTATCCGTTCGAGGAAGATCATAAAGTCTACTTTTATGTTTTAATTGTTTTCTATCTGCTATCGAAGTTGCCACTCTCATATTCAAAGTTACAGTAACGGAACGAGGAAATCCAAAACGACATCGACGAATAACTTTACGTCCTACTTTTTTAGAGCGAAGACAATAATCGTTATGTATATGTCGCTGATGCGTATTAACACGTCTGTACAATAATGGCGAAATATTTTGATGCGGCATTTTGCAGCTTATATGTTGTAAAATAAATTTGGAGACTTCTTAAGTAGTAGATTCACCGAAAATTGGTGCATTTTTAATTCAAATTAATAAGTGAAAATGTTGTATACCTCTACCTTGATATTCTCGTCGCCAGAAATAGTGCGTTACTTCTCCAATTGGATGATCTTTGGACTTGATAAAGTCAAGCATTGCCCGAAACTTATTATCGAGAAACCTGGATGTTGATACAGGATCTCTAGCAATGAGTACGCTAACGCTTAAGGAAGCGTCATGCTATCCATTTACTTCACGATTATATTCACCTAAATCTTCCCATTACCACTCACTTGGACTTAGTGTTAAAAACCATGTCGCAGGCCCATAATGCTGTGTCATACAATTTAAATCACTTCTCGGTCTACGCCAATATTGCTCCGTATTTCGAAGTGTCGAAAATATTGTACTCAGATTAGATTACAACAATTCTTTCGACATTGCGTCTAAATATTCTGCAGCTGTATTACGAACTCGCGGATTAGTTACGTTCATTTTATGAAAGATTCCACGACTTAATTGACGCATATTTGCATTGTTCAATAAATAAAATAAGTATTGTTGATTTAATCTGTATTGTGGATGTTTAGATGTCAAACGACATTTAATAAATTCATGATCATATAGTTTGACTGGTCTAGTCTCTAGTTGTCCATTAATACCAAAAGGGTATATATCTGGAAAACACATTAAATCTAAACATTTTTCACGATTATCCAAAGGCAAATCCTGAATTTTTAACATTTGATACAAGCTTGTCGCAGTTTTATTTGCTTTTTTTCATATAAGGGATAGATAGTATATTGTTCATAATAGCCATCATTTTAATCAGTAACCTGAGTTAACATTGCTTTTTGTTGATCCTCCACTACATCTTCTATATCATTTTTCGTCTCTTTTATCAAATCATTTAATAATTCAGACTTATCATCCAATATTGTTTTTGTATTTTCTTCTGTCTCTTCCATTTGGAATACTAAATTTTTTAATTTTTCCAAACGTAATTCACTGTGATTATTTGGCAGTATAATGTTAGAGTATAAAGCATTGTTACGTTTTAACCATGTTAAAGCGTCAAATACTTTTTTAACATTAACCATCTCTTCCCAAACAATTTTTGATTTTGTCGGGATACTTCTAATATATATAATTCATGATTAATATTTATTGGATTAGTGTTATGATATAATTTATTCAATGTCTCCTGTAACGGAAGTGATAAATGAAATGTTCTACCTTGAACTTTTTGTATCGTTTGCCTTTGAGGCAACTTTTATTCATAACAGTTCCCATTTTGAGAACAGTTTGAAATGCTTAAGCTCTCTGTATAAGAATTTTTTCAAATGTGTTGAGAGATGATATTACTTCAGGTACAACATCTGTAAAGAGATTATTCAAGATGCAATATGCAGGCATTAAGCCTTTACGAAATTTGCCTGCACAATAATTACATATATATTCTGCATTAATTTTTTGTTGTTTTATATGTGCCATTAAATCTCTCCAAATTTGAATGTCTATTTGTGCTTGAATACTACTAATTTGAAATACATTTTTTTTATAACACCATTTCTCACATGATATGCAAATATGTCAGGGTGTATCTGCTGAACGTTTAATTAAAGCCTTAAATGCATTATTATATTTAGACATAATACCATCATCACTCAGAATTGTATTTGTCTGATGTTTGTACATATCTGCTTTTTCTTGTGCAGAAGTTACAATTTTGTTTAATGTGTTTTTAAATCAGCATAAGTTAACGCCTTATCGAGATTTTCCATCTTTCGATAAAAAAAACTATCATTTGATAAATTAAACGCTGAATATTTCTTACTTTTGGAAAATGAGGCGATAATAATTGAACAGGAAGAAACATTCCTTTACAAAGTCTTAAATCAATATGACAGTTACGCGTATGACCCAATTTCTCATTTGAAGTTTTCATAGTACATTTATGAATATTTTGTATAAATTTGGGTACATTCTTTAAAGTACAGGTATTTATAATTTCGAGGAATTTCTGATAACGGTCAATTAAGAAATCGTCAATTTTACATGAACTATTGCACAACCACGATTTTGCTTGTAATTCTTTTAACGGTAATATATTCACAACTTGTCCTTTCGTATTTATTACCAAAGATTTCGATGAAGTTACATTTTTTATTAATGGTAATATACCTATAATTTCTTCTTTCAAAGTATTCAAAGGTTTTGATGAAGTTATATTATGGTATATAGAATCAATAAAATAATTTTCGGATGATGCTGTATCCCCAGATTCGCCACATAACGCATGTATTTTTTCTTCTTTTGTAGAGCATTCAGGGACAAGTGTCAAACTCACTTCTGTTTTCTTTTTAATCAAAGCTAATATTTTATATATATTGCAAACATGATTGTTTCTAATATGCAGACACCACCGTACGATTTTTTCGACTTTTAAGCGTTTTTCAATATGGCCTTTAATATTGAGTTTCTCCATAATATTGCTAATAAATATTTCCAAAGAACTACGAATTTTTATAGAGTTTTTTGACCAGATTTTCTGATATTTTTTAATAATAATTTTGCCAATATTACTATTTTTTATTGCATCTTTTGAACTTTGTTTCAGAGTATTACGACCTTTTATTGCACCTTTTGAATTTTGTTTCAAATGATATCGCCTATTATAAAGCCATTTACAATCAGAATTTAATTTTTGTTTTCTAACTTGTTCGCTCTCAAAATTTATAAAATAACGTATACGCTTTTTTGCGCGATTATTTTCTAAATCTTGTCCATATCGTTTTTTAGCGCGATTATCTTTCAAGTTTTCTTTATATCGACACTGTTTTCTAGAGCGATTATCTTTCAAATTTTCTTTATATTGACATCGTTTTCTAGCGCGATTATCTTTCAAATTTTCCTTATATCGACACCGTTTTTTAGCGCGATTATCTTCTAAATTTTCTTGATATCAACGCCGTTTTTTAGCGCGATTATCTTCTAAATTTTCTTCATATCGACGACGTTTCATAGCACGATTTTCTTCTAAATTTTCTTGATATCGACGCCGTTTTTTAGCGCGATTGTCTTAAATTTTCTTGATTTCGATGCCGTTTTTTAGCGCGATTATCTTCTAAATTTTCTACGTTCTGGTGATATCGGTACCGCTGCTTGACGCGATTTTCTTCCAAATTTTCTTGATATTGATTTTGTCTTTTAATACATTTATTATCTAAATTTTGTATAGAGCAAATTTGCTTATTATTTTCTAAATCTTGTTGACGTTCTTCACTAATGTCTAATTGAGTGTTATTTTGATATCGCGGACATTTCCTTTCACATTTATTTTTAAAATATAATTTGGCATCGCCTTTTTTGTTGTTACAATACAAATAATTATTAGTGCCAATATTATAGTTAATATTATTTTGTTCACTTTCTAAATCTCGTTGGTATTATTTTTCTTCATTTTCAAATTGAATATTATTTTCATATTGTGGCTTCTCCTCGGCACATTTATCTTTAAAATCCTTATTTGTATTATATATCTTGTCGTTATCTTTTTTCTTACTATTTTTTAAATTATTACTATCACAGATAATACTATTTTTGATATCAAATTTATTGGAAAGACATTTATTAGCTTGCTCTTTATAAATTTTTGATACTGATTTTATAGATTCTTCTGGACCATTTTGAATTTTTAATTGAATATTACATAATTTTTTCTTAGATTGATATACATCGCAAAGTTCTTTTAATCGATTTGATTTTTGTTGACTAGTTTCATTTTGACGTATCGTATATATACGAGCCGCCTCAGTCTCTCTTGCTTTCACTACTGCTAATGGAAGCACTTTTTGAAAAATACCATATCGGGTATCTTGTGGAAAATGTTCAATTATGTTTGATTCAAAAATTTTTACCAAATGCGAACGCATTAAACTACGATCATATTTTACTTTATCTGGTTTAATATTTAATAATAATGAAATTGCAAATGCTATTGCAAAAACACCGCAATCGTCACTGTTTGGTTGATATTGTACAGTAGGAAATTTAACAGGATTTTTTTCAAAGTTATTTGTTGGAAATAATCTTCTTAAGTATTGTTCATGATGTCTATGCAACTTCTTACTATTTAATGAATCATAAACAAATATGTTTTTTGTATTATAATAACTACACACCCAATGTCCATCTGATGGACCTGACGAACTATGTAATATTTGTATATGTTTTTTACCTTCTGGCACATGCTGAATCGTATCGAGGCATTGAATTCGCTACGTTTCAACAGGTCTATAATCTAAATAAATTTGTAAAAGATTATTGAAATGTTCTATATGCATGTCCGTCAACTATTCGCCTTGGATAATTATATCTTTGTCTCTAGGCGATAGAATTATATGTTTTTTGTTCTTTGGAGACATATTCTGTGTGTGTGTGTGTGTGTGTGTGTGTGTGCGCGTGCGTGTGTGTGTGTGTGTGCGTGCGTGTGTGTGTGTGTGTGTGTGTGTGTGTGTGTGTGTGTGTACATATATATATATTATATATTATAATAAACATATACTATCAAGGCTCTGACTATTCAAAATTAATAGATAAACGGGCTAATAAGAGCCGAGCGCGGATAGAAGCGCGACAAAAATAAGAAGAAACGAACTTAGAGTTAAAAAATTAATTTATTCAAACGTTTCGGTCCCTGATTCGGGCCATCTTCAATAAACTGTACAAACATAAAATAAAAATAAAAATAAAAATAAAAAATAAAAAATTGAAAAAATGGCAAAAAATTATTTAACAAAAAACGGTGAGGAGATGGTAAACAGAAATGTAGTATAATTCTAATGAAAAGGAGGACCAACTTGAGATAGAGAATAATTAAAATTAAAGATAAAAACAATACGTACATAAAAGAAAGAAGAATGATTCAAAAGATGCATAAGGATCGTGCGGCAAAAAACGGCGAAGGGCCCCGCAGCCAATGTATAATCGCAACAGCGTCACCTCTCATCGTTACCAAACGGAAAGAGAACGTTTGTAAATGCATATTGTTGCAAACCTGTGTTGATTAAGGAAAAGTTGATCGAGCTAGCAAAGAAACACGAAAGAAAGAGGCAACTTACCGATGCCAAAAAACACAGAGGCCTACGGGAACGTACATATAATCGCCCTTGTTAAACGATACATCGCGACTGGTCTTTAAATGGAAAGATGAGATCGAGACAATAATATAAACACAGAATGAGGTCGACAGGAAACAGATGATAAATGAGCGCCCGCTTCGCTTTAGATATTATACATATTTTCTATCATCGGGAAATATATATGGTCTAAACGCTCCGTGTCATTTTGTAAATTGATGCTATTTTTTTGTAATTTAATGTGAATCATTTCGGACACGAGTCTTTTCCCTAGAATCGGCTCTTCATCCAGGATCTCCACGCTGTTCCAATCAAACTCATGGTTTAAAAGTCTATGGTCTGTTATGACCGAGCGCTGCGTCGTGTTTCTATTGATGTGGTTGCGGTGTTCGCTTGTTCTCGTTTTTAGGAAACGGCGCGTTTGATCGACATAAGAAGCGTCACAATTATTGCAGGAGATCTTGTATACAACGTTCGTGTGAAGGTCTTTCGGCAAGCTATCTTTATGCACTTTAATAAACTTGTTGAGCTTATTGATACCGGTATATGATATTTTTGTATCCAAGTCTCGAATTGCACGACTAAATTGCTCGGAAATGCCAGGGACATACGGAATGTTAAAGAAAGTGGTTGGAAGCTGTTCTTTTTTGCTTGTGTCATTATTACTTAGAGAAGAATTATTTTTCTCCTTAAATTTCGCGAACAGAAATTTCAATCTTTCGTATATAATTATATATTATATACATATATAATTGTATACACTATAATATAATTGTATATAATTGTATACACACATATATATATATATATATATATATATATATAAATTAATACACACAATATTCTTACATGCTTATTCTTTATAAGCATGACGTCTTTTCGATCAAATATATCATTAAATAAAACGAGGGATCAGGTCGGTAACATTTGCGTCTGCAGCATATAGCTTTAAAATATTTTTATTTCTTTTTTACAGTAGTAGTATATAATTTGTTGGTCGACATAAAAGACAAATGCTTTTCATTAATTTGCATGTTTATAGCCGTTTCTCCCCTCGTCTTTAATGCAGATTTAAAAACGCAAATGGCATTAACAGAACCGACGAAAGTGTATTACGTTTTTTCGTTTTTACATTATTTAAAAGAGAAAACATTCTCTCTGGATCGGCATTAGAATTTGGAAGCGATCTAATAGTATTTATAACATTTTTCAAATTAGGATATTTAGCATTATTATTGGTGTCTCGACGTTGTAAAATTTCTTTCCAAGCATCAAAATTTAATTTAGTGAGGTTTTGTTTTTCTTCCATTGTAAAATCTGATATTAATGCAATCCATTCTTTTTTTAAAGCATCTTCATCAAAACCGCTAATAGTTTTAATCACAAAAGAAACATTATAGAATGTTGTTTCTCTATTATGAAATAAATTTACAAATAGTTGAAAAACTTTTAATTGTGATAAAAACGTGTCATTTATTGGTAATCTTTTTCGAATTTCTTCTACAGCAGTCACATAAAATGTTAAACAATTTTCTCGAATATTTTTAACAATGTCTACGTGACCTTTCAGTAGTAATTCGTTAAGATATTCCTCACATTCTGAACCCAAAGTAATTTTATTAATATATATATCTTTTTGATTCTCCTTGAGAGAGAATGCAATATTTTCAAAAAATTATGTTAAATGCTCTTCCTTTAAAAAATTTCTGCACATTTGAAGAAAATTTTTAGATTTTACTTGTGTTACGTCCAGACTCAAGGAAGGAAGAGTCGAAAGGAAGGACGTAACTACTTAAGTCGAACAACGCCAGGTAATGCGTTTGTTCGAGCCGAACGAACGTGTTTAGGCTTCAAATAGGTCAACGATCGCTCTTACGCTATTTAAAGGGCGTTCGCTCGGTAGTCCCTTTTCGGCAAGAGAATTTAATCTCTTTTGCGCGGGATGGGACCGTAGTGCGATCTCAGGACGGAGGAAATGAGAGCGGGTTAATCAAATAATTAAACGCGAGTTCGTAATAAAATTAAGTTTTATTCATATAAAAAAAATAAAAAAGGTAAAAAGACGGATACATAAATAACATTCAACTCGCACGCGGGATTTAATCTATAAGTAGGTGTGTGTGTGTGTGTGTGTGTGTGTGTGTGTGTGTGTGTGTGTGTGTGTGTGTGTGGTTCGCGGGTGTTACATAAGTACGGAGGTCATCAATCGGGATATGAAGGGGGGAGAGTTTATTGTCTAAATATATTATGGTCCCGATTGGTTGTTACAATACTAACATCATCTTAATAATTAAATAACAAATAATAATAATGTATACATGTGTGCGTTTGTAGTTACTAGAATTCGGTGACCTCGGTGGTGGGAGGGAAAAGGAGAGCTTTGAGGATATCCACCGGGAATCATATGGGATTGTGATGGAGGGGAGTGAACATAGGGATGAGGGTGCCGGGGAGACTTCCCGCTACAATTCTGCTGAATTGTTCTTCGTCGGGATGGTCTGGACCGCAGGTGTAAACACCTTCGGGAAGAGGGAGATCTAGGATAGGGAAATTAGAAAGGAGCCATCGGTAGAATTCGTCTCCGTCTTCGTGGGGCCACGATTTTGCATGCCTCTTGATGAAGGCGTAGACGTTGGGGCGTAATAATAAGGGATTTCACCCGGTTGGTGGAGGTTGTAACACTCACACGACTCTGGGTGAGAGGTTGCGAAGGGAGAAGGAGGGGGAGGCGATTGTTCCGATTGTTTCGGTTCCTCGTGACGCTCGAGGGGGATGGGAGAACTTGGCGGAGAGTCGGTAAGGTCGACTACCGGCGGAGATGGAACTCGGGGGTTGTCCGGATGTTCGGGTGAGGAAATGGGGGAAACAGCAGGACAGTATCAGGAGGTGTTCGTGTGGCTGTGTAATTTCTCTATGCTAGGTGGACTCGTACACGTAGCCTCGGAATTTTCGCCCGCCAGATTTCGAGCTAACACTTTCTTTTGTCGCTTATTACGACGGTTTCGCGCCGATTTCGCCGCTGCTCGCGAAGGTCGTCGTTTAGGTTCGTCCACTACGAGGGCGAATGAAATAAAGTACCCGAAATGGGGAAGGTTGCGAAAATGATTCTTGGAAATTCTCTTCTCGTAGAATGATAATAGATATATATATATTTTTTTTCTTATTTATTTCTTTGTTCGCTTAGTTTATTAAAATTTGGAAAGAAAGAAAGGAAATCACGGATTACTCCGCTAGTGCGGGGAATCCGGAGTGATTTCGGAAGGAAGCGAAGAAATCACGGATTGCTCCGCTAGTGCGGGGAATCCAAAATGATTTCGGGAGAGAAGGAAGAAATCACGGATTGCTCCGCTAATGCGGGAATCCAAAGTGATTTCGGAAGAGAGGGAAGAAATCACGGTTTGCTCCGCTGACGCGAGAATCCAAAGTGATTTCGGGAGAGAGGGAAGAAATCACGGATTGCTCCGCTGACGCGAGAATCCAAAGTGATTTCGGAAGAGAGGGAAGAAATCACGGATTGCTCCGCTGACGCGAGAACCCAAAGTGATTTCGGGAGAGAGGGAAGAAATCACGGATTGCTCCGCTGACGCGAGAATCCAAAGTGATTTCGGGAGAGAGGGAAGAAATCACGGATTGCTCCGCTAATGCGGGAATCCAAAGTGATTTCGGAAGAGAGGGAAGAAATCACGGTTTGCTCCGCTGACGCGAGAATCCAAAGTGATTTCGGGAGAGAGGGAAGAAATCACGGATTGCTCCACTGACGCGAGAATCCAAAGTGATTTCGGGAGGGGGGGAAGAAATCACGGATTGCTCCGCTAATGCGGGAATGCAGAGTGTTTTCGAGAGAGGGGAGAAATCACGGATTGCTCCTTTAGTGCAGGGAATCCGGAGTGATTTCTAGAGTGAGAGTTTTGAAGTGGGATCTCATTGTCAGTATAAAGATAAGAAATAAATGTTTATTTGAAAGAAATAAATAATTCTGTTTTGAGAAATAAACGATTATTCTTTAAAAGGTCCGAGAATTATTCTCTTCGAATACAGAGATATGGTTACGAAAGTTCTGGGGCTTACTTACTACTTATAGCGTGCGTAGAATGTTTGCAAGATCGACCTGCTTCAGGATCAGTGGGCCTCTAGGTTTGGCTGGTATATCAGATTGATGTTATGCCGGAATTCTCACTGAGTGTTCACACTGATCTCACACTGAGAATTCACACTGAGAATTCTTTCGCGCACTAAGTGTTGCGGTGAAAACGCAAGGAAAATTGTAGGTGTTCGACGAAGAACGATAAGTGTCGCTCCGCAGAGAAGTTCGCGTTTATATCCCGGTTTTTGATTCACGCCCTCCGTTCCGCCTTTTGACAAAATCCTGCGAATAGAAATTCATAATCACGTTTTTAATATTTTTACTTTCCCTTTCTATGGGGAGCATTGCAAGGATCGACAAATCAAAAGTTTAGTGCTGGCGTCTGCGAATTGGAGCTCGCTTTCCAAAAACGGGGATGTCTCGAGATTTCGATATCGGCGGCGGTGTTTGTTGTTAGTTTTTCCTATATCGCGATATTTGGCGTTTGTTAGTGCCGCTTTTATCGGCGGGTTCTCGCTTTATTGCCCTCACGTGCCGCTTAGAGCTTGTTTGCTGAGAGGCGATGCGTGTGGCATCTTTTTAATCTTTATATTTTTCGCCGCTTCCTCGCGAGAATACCCGCAGGTGTGCTATCTTATTTCGCACACTTTCGTTTTCATTATTTGTTTTCCCCTAATCTTACCAGGGAATGATTAGCTTTCGGCGCGTTCTCGCCATCGTTGTGTTTTCCCGATTTGTGATTTTAACTTATTATTCGCGAGGGTGTCGGCAAGAATCCGCTTTCGGCATCTTTCCGCCTGGTCTTTTGTATTTATCGATTTTGTAATATTTATCGGTCGCTCACGATATCTGCAGCTGTCCGTTTCGCTGGGCAGGTTTTCGTTTTATTATATACGTGCCGCTTAGATTATTATTATCTCTTTTCTTCCTTTTTTATTTACCAAACAACAAACTTCGCCTTGGTCGTGGGAAAGAAAGGAATCGTGGAGTCCGCCGGACGTAACACTTGTAATAAATGGATTCTGGTTTCTAATGCTTGGAAAAATGCATTAAATGCATTTAAAAAATTTAAAGTATATTTAAAAAAAAGAAAATAAGCTTTTATTTCTACGTTGTTCATCATAAACAGTAAATATTCTCCAGAATTTTTTTTTCGCTTGCAACCATTTCGGTAAGAAAATGTATAATTGTATCCCAAGATTCAAGAAGTCGTTCGACACTTAAATAATGAGACAGCCAGCGTGTATAACATAATTTTAATATTTTGTGATTTGTTTCTTGGAAACATTTACAAAATTCACTGAAAATTGCTGTAAGTTTTGGGCTGCTGCTCAAATAATTAGCAATTTTTTTATAAATTTATCGCAGTATGCAGGTATCTTTTTACATGCTGTATGTGTTGCTAATGAGTGGGAGTCGTTTGACCACATTATTATTGACCACAGATACTTTTGCGTTTGACCACGTTGCATTTGACCACGTTGCGATTGACCACCTTGCGATTGATCACGCGTTGCATTTGACCACGTTGCGTTTGACCACGCGTCGCATTTTACTACGTCGCGATTGACCACGTTGCGTTTGATCACGCGTTGCATTTGACCACGTAGCGATTGACCACGTTGCGATTGACCACGTTGCATTTGACCACGTTGCAATTGACCACGTTGCATTTGACCACGTTGTTATTGATCACGCGTCGCGATTGATCACGTTGCGATTGACCACGCGTTGCATTTGACCACGTTGCGATTGACCACGTTGCGATTGACCACGTTGCATTTGACCACGTTGCATTTGACCACGTTGTTCATGATCACGCGTCGCATTTGAGCACGTTGCGATTGATCACGTTGCAATTGACCACGTTGCGATTAACCACGTTGCAATTGACCACGTTGCGATTGTTTACGATTAGTAAAAATCTGATCAGCAACAAATCTCAATTTTCTTAGGGCATAATTGGGTTTATTTGCTGGCAAATATTTGGATCAACCGAGAAAATTCTGCACAAACGACGTGTTCCATTAGGGATGTTTAAAGTTTTGATTGTTTGTGGAGACGCTGATTTCTTCTCAAATCAATAACAAGATGCTTAGAAATTCATCTTTTATCTATTTAATCTATTCAATGTAGTTAATTTCATTTTACGTAATGAACAAGTTCTTCATGCACTGTCAAATCATTAAGCTAAGCCAATGATTTTAATCGGTAAAAGCGTAACCATCGACATGAGGTATGCCCCATGAAATGGTTCAAATTCAAAATTGAAGAGAGATATCAGTGCTGCATATCCAACAAAATCAAGAACATCCTGCCAATATTGGTGGATATGATGGTGAATAAGGAACATTCTCTCAAACACGGTTGACAATATTTGTGAAAAGTGACGCTAATACAGCAAGACATTCTTGCAATAAAAATTAATTAAATAACATATTAAAATAGCTGTATTCATAGTCCGTTCTTATTTCAAGATCATCTTTTAGCAATGTCTTAAGATGCTAATAAAGCGTAATAAGTTTATGACATCTTAAGACATACTTAAGACATACTTAAGACGGTCTTAAATATAAGAACCCACTATAAATACCGACCGACAATGATATATGTAAGGTTAGAATATATCTGTCATGAATCTCTGATATTGCATGACTTCACTGGTCGTCAAACTGACGTTATTTTAACGTTTAATGACGTCAGTTTGCTACTTGAGATACAGTAAGTTATGTAGAAAAATGCTTTGTTAAACTATCTTGATTACTGATAAATAATTTTATTCTGTTGTATATCTGTATTTTGCATATGATATATTCGTAAACAATTAATAATTGTATTGTATTCTTTTGCACTTAAAATTTCGTGTCACGAGATCGTGAGACTTTATGTGTAAGAAAAGTACCGTACAATTATTAATTGTTCACGGACAATATATCATACGTAAAACACAGCGTATATACAATAAAGGAGCTATATATAAATAAAAAATCTATTCTAACAGACTATAGTTTCTCTACTTTGCCTACAACACACACGATAGATATCTTAATCTCACGTATGTCCCTGTCAATATTTTATTGCATGTTTTCACTAACAAACATCTTTGTGAGATTGTGAGATTTTGCTCTTCCTACGGAATGACATTCAGTAAGTATTCTTCGTTAACATAAAAGAGCTTGGATACTTGGAAACACTGGACAAGTTCTTGGATGATGTATATATAATTAGACACATTTTAATTAAAAGCGAGAATATTTGTTATGTCTTTATAATTTGTCAACAGGGTAGTTAAATTAATCGACCACACTAGCCAATGAATTTGTCTAAATTATGACTTTATCGACCATATGGTTGTGGTCTTTATAAAGTATAACTTGAAATTATTAATTACAAATTTTTTCTTAAGTGAGAAAAATATTGGTTTGAAAGTCGCTGAATCGGGAATCGAACCCGAGTCTTTCGCTTTCCGGGCGACTGCTCTTACCTCTAAGCTATTCAGACCCTTCGAAACAATACTTCTCTCTTTTTGCTTTTATATAGTTATTTGTAAATAACGCCTTGTATATCCGCCGGCGTATACTAAACAGTTGGAAAATCATCTATACGGGTAGGCTCCATGATTAGGTCCAGGAGCAAATTTAAATGTTTTTTATTTTTTATATATCGCTAGTAAATTAATCAACAGGGTAGTTAAATTAATCGACCACACTAGCCAATGAATTTGTCTAAGTTATGACTTTATCGACCATATGGTTGTGGTCTTTATAAAGTATAACTTGAAATTATTAATTACAAATTTTTTCTTAAGTGAGAAAAATATTGGTCCGAAAGTCGCTGAATCGGGAATCGAACCCGAGTCTTTCATATCAACATATTTAAATTTGCTCCTGGACCTAATCATGGAGCCTACCCGTATAGATGATTTTCCAACTGTTTAGTATACGCCGGCGGATATACAAGGCGTTATTTACAAATACTATGTAAAAGCAAAAAGAGAGAAGTATTGTTTCGAAGGGTCTGAATAGCTTAGAGGTAAGAGCAGTCGCCCGGAAAGCGAAAGACTCGGGTTCGATTCCCGATTCAGCGACTTTCGGACCAATATTTTTCTCACTTAAGAAAAAATTTGTAATTAATAATTTCAAGTTATACTTTATAAAGACCACAACCATATGGTCGATAAAGTCATAACTTAGACAAATTCATTGGCTAGTGTGGTCGATTAATTTAACTATCCTGTTGATTAATTTACTAGCGATATATAAAAAATAAAAAACATTTATAATTTGTATTAAGGAGTACGTATGTGCAATATAAGTCTAATAATTTTCAAGTTAATGAAGCTCTTTTATTTACAATAAGAACTTTACGCTACAAATAATAATACACATTTTTGCGTATAGGCAACATATAACAGTGCTGGGATAACTATTGTGTAACGACATCAGATAATGTGCTTAAGTATTTACTTACTTCAATTTAAAGAAAGAATGAAATGTGATGATGACAATTATATTGGATAGATAGTAGAAACAAGATCTGATGATGTAACACTGTCTATTAATCTTATATTATGTTTATTTTAATTTTAAGTAGATGAAAGAAACAGATTGCTACTAATTTTTAAACCAGGGATCCAGTTTGCATCAAATTTCAGGATGAAATCCATTTACAAAGCATAAGAATCTTTTAAGCGAGAGTTCAATATTATAGTCTCCGCTAATAGAATCTTATGATCTGTGATGGAATTATCAACACTCATTAATTTATTTGAAGAGATTCGTGTCAATCGCAACGTGGTCAATAGCAACATGGTCAATTGCAACGTGGTCGAAAGTATCTGTGGTCAATAACAACGTGGTCAAATGAGACGCTCCCGTTGCCTAATGCAGCGGATTGGCAAGGGCATGTAAAAGTTAAAATACGTGGACATATTTCTTTCAACTTTTTTTTAAACGATGAATATTTCCCTGTCGTAACAGATGCATTATCGCACGACAAGGCAACAATATTTGGAAATGGTATTTGCAATTTCCACATTTCATATTTAAATGCCTGAAACAACTTTTCTGCGCTTGAATCTTTGGCATCAATATTGATTAATTTGACTAATTGCGAGCGAACATCTTATGTCTCCGAATCAACGAATCGGACAAAAAAAGTCATCCATTTACTAGATATTTAGATATATCCGATATTTCGTCAATAAAAACTGAAAACTTTGTATTTTGAATCTTATTGACGACACGATCCGTTTCAACCGGACACAGAACGTTTGTAATAATGCTTTCACATTTCGTTCGACTCATGCTCATTAATTTTTAATACGTCAGGATCTTCTATTTGTTGAAAAAATGTAAGAATCTCTTTCGCATTTTGAAAAGAAATTTTTTATCAGCAATTAAAGCTGCATATCGGATTTCCGCGGATTTTTTACGCTCATTTAATGGCAAAAAAGATTCATTAGTTTGCATATTTAAATCTTCTAAATTTGATCGATTTTCTTCTACATATTTTTTATATATATTTATATGTGTTTGAGATTCTGCATGACGATGGATTTGCGATAAATCACCAGCGATAGATTTATCGCAAATCAAACAAAAAAATAAACTTTCGTCATGTGGCACTTCACGCAACCAAAGTTTAAATTCTTCATTATTTAACCAATCTTTTTTAAATATTGATTTACGAAATTTTTTCATTGGTATCTCGACATCATTATTACTATTATTATCAGATGATAATGTATTCTTTTTAATATTATTTTTATGATACGCGGAGTCAGCATGTCTTGATATGTATGTTGAATTGCACAAAAAAGTTTTATTGCATATACTACAATAAAATAAAGACTATTATCAGATGATACTTTAAGTACCCAAGATTTGTATCGGTCGTCAGTAACCCAAGCTTCTGAAAAACTTCGCTTACGAGCTTTTCGAGATTTCGACAATTCAGCACACATATTTTTACACAGTCACTTTATACTACTTGTTAAAGCGAAAACGCGAATAATATATCACAATATGCGACTCACAAAATACGAATTAGCTCGAGATTGATAAAAAACGAATGGCTCGAAAACGAGAGATGTTTATGATAAAACGATCTAGAGCTGATTCAACGAATTTCGGAGAACATAGATGTCAAAAATCAGTCGCTAGATTATTATTGTGCCGAACAGCTGATTCGAGAGCTGTTTGGTAAGACGAGACGCGCGGTAAGACAATCGAGACGCGCAAAAAAAGTTAACACGGCTTGTCGAGAATCAAAATCGAACGGTACACGACTTTCGCAAGAAATCGATTACATGCGCGATGCAAATATAATGATTGAAATACATCGAAATACTTAACAAAAAATAATGTCTGAAATAATTAATTAAAATATATTATAATATATATTAAATTTATATGTTCAAATATATTGGGAAGCTGAGTTTTGATTAATTAATTGACTTTTTATATTATTTTTTTTATTCATTTCATATATTTTATTTTATTTATTTTTATTATTTTATTATTTATTTATTTATATTAATATTTTATTAACAAGCTTTCTTAGGACATTAACTTAATAATATTAGTATTAATAATGTCGACATATTTTAAATTTTTTGACGGAAGAAACCACCACCTTTTCGCGGTTTCCGTTAAGCAACAATATGTACGTTGTGCATTATATAGTACAAAATAGAGAACAAAAAAAATAAAATGTTCAACAATATTTATAAATTAAAATATTATTGTTCTCGCTTCTCCGATCACAAAGTCTGCTCGGTTGGAGGTTCGGATGCGGTTGTCTTTCGCGGGTATCGCGTATCCCTGCACCACAGGGGGCTTCAGATCTTCGATTTTTGCACTCGAGGTTTAGCGCACTCGCGTATCACACACACTCTCTCTCTCTCTCTCTCTCTCTCTCTCTCTCTCTCTCTCTCTCTCTCTCTCTCTCTCTCTCTCACTCTCGTCCTTTCTTTAATGTCGCTCTTAACAACTCGAATTCGATCGCGTTCTCTAACGAGACTGAATTCGACCACAAAGCAAATTCGGCAGGTCCCGTTCCTCGCCCTAAGTCTTTGATTACTCAAGGGCAAGGGGGCCCGCAGAATTCACAAGAAAAAGCTGTTGTTCCGCGAAGCCTTCGAGGCTTCGAAATTCAGGCAAGTAACCGCGGCGGTTACGGGCCCGGTCCGCAGCCCAACATCCCGCCCGCCTCGTCCGTGGGACGAAACAGAGGGAAGTGAACTGCGCCGCCCGCCGTACGCCGCGGTCGTATGGTCTGGTGGCGGCATCCGCGCGTTCCTAGGGTGCTCGCAACCCCGGAAGCGGACAGATCTTAGTGATGGGCCGCGTGAGACGGGAAGAGGCTGTCTCCACCGTCACGACGCGGACCAATCCGTCGCTTCCAGGGTGCACCTCGCGAATCCTCCCAAGAGGCCACTTCGCTGGCGGCAGTAGCTCATCCTTGATGAGGACCAGGGTTCCGGGTTCGAGGTTGGCCGCCCGGTCTCTCCACTTGCCCAGGTGGGTTGCTGTAGGTGCAGCAGGTACTCCTTGGACCACCGGAACCAGAAATGGTCTCGCATGGTGGTTATCAGCTGCCCTCGAAGTCGGGAAGGTCCAACGCCGTCTGAGTTGCTAGGGGGCTCAGGCACGTTGATTGGCGCCTCCCCCAGTAGAAGGTGCCCTGGTGTGAACGCGGTGAGATCCGCCGGATCAACGCTCATCGGGTGAAGGGGCCTCGAGTTGAGGCAGGCCTCCACCTGGCAGAATAGTGTCGAAAGCTCCTCGTACGTCAGGAAGTGGTCTCCTAGGACCCTTCGGAGGTGGTATTTCGTCGACTTGACCCCGGCCTCCCACAGACCGCCGAAGTGCGGGGCCGAGGGGGGAATGAACGACCACTCCGTCCCGTTGGATGCCAGCTGTTTCTGGCATTCCTGGTAAAAGTCTGCTGCTGAGTCGAACATCTCGCGGAGCTCCCGGTCGGCCCCCCGGAAGTTGGTCCCATTGTCGCTGGCCAGTCGGGCGCAGCGACCGCGTCTAGCGACAAAGCGCCGGAAGGCAGCAAGGAACGAAGCCGATGATAGGTCCGAGACTGCTTCCAGGTGCACCGCCCTTGTGGCCATGCACACGAAGAGGCAGATGTAGCCCTTGGTGGTTCTGATCCCTCGCCCTTTCGAGGCCCGAAATTGGATCGGCCCGGCATAGTCCACACCGGTGGACCAAAAAGGTCTCGCTTCTCGCACGCGATCGGCTGGCAGTTGTCCCATTTGCTGCTGGGCAGTCACGCCTCGGAAGCGCGCACATTTCACGCAACCGTGAATCACGGCTCGAATCAGCGTGTTGGCGTGGATGATCCAATATCGCCGGGCAAGCACACTGCGAGTCATCTGCGGACCGCCATGAAGGGTCCGATGGTGAGCGTCGCGGACGAGCAGCAGCGAGAGATGGTTCGTTTTGGCCAGAATGATCGGGTGTTTCTCTTCAAAGGCCAGCGGCGAGTGCTCAAGACGACTGCCGACTCGGATTAGCCCCTCAGGGCTCAGGATAGGCCTTAGTGCCCGGAGTGATGACCGGCGGGGCAGGGAATCGCCGCGTGTGAGGGCCTCAATCTCGTTCGCGTAGTCCTGTTGCTGGGCTATCCGTAGCCACCGTAGACGGCAGCTTCCTAACTCGGCGGCGGAGAGGTGCGGGGTCCTCGTCTCCGGTCCGTCCCGCAGAAATCTGAGGCAATAGGCTGAGACTCGAATCAACCTGTAAAGGGAAGAGAACCGTGCGAGTAGCTCGTTCCCCGAATCCGGACGATCCTCCGTGACCGCAAAGGTGCGCCGCTCCTCGTGTTCCTCCTGGTCGGCGGGCGCCTCTGTTGGCCAGGAATCGTCAGAATCCTCCAGCCATGGCGGGCCGCTCCAGAGACGAAGTTCCGCCAGCTCGGACGGCGTGATTCCCCGTGTAGCTAAGTCCGCGGGGTTCTCTCGTGGGAACGTGACGCCATCGCTCAGCAGGCACCAGCTCCTGAATGGCGGCCACCCGGTTTGCGACAAATGGCTTCCAGCGTGATGGGTGGTTGCGCAGCCAGGCAGGTACGACCTTGGCATCGCACCAGGCATGGAGGTCACCATCAGCGACATCGAGGCCAATCGCTATCCTCTTCAGTAGGTGTGCGGCTAGCAGGGCGCCGCACAGCTCCAGTCTGGGTATAGAGACTGGTTTGATTGGGGCCATCTTAGTCTTTGCGACAAGGAGACTCGCCTGCCAGGTGTTGGATAGTCCGCGTCCCCTCATGTAGACCACCGCAGCGTACGTTCTCTCCGACGCGTCCGAGAACCCATGGAGTTCCAAGCGGTTGGAGACGCCTGTCCAGCGGGGAATTATCACGTGGTCCAGGTCCGACAACGAAGATGTAAACCTGAGCCAGCGCTCGTACAAAAGTGGTGGTAACTTATGATCCCATTCTAAGCCGACCATCCAGAGGTCCTGAAGAAAAACTTTGGCTGCGACGAGCACCGGGGCCGTCCAGCCCGCCGGGTCGAAGAGCTTCGCCACGTCCGACAGAACCGAGCGCTTGGTGGGATCCTTGGTGGACGTCAGCCTTGGAACCGCCCGGAGCCGCAGTGAGTCTTCCGCGGGGGCCCAGATGACGCCTAGGGTACTTACGCCCTCGGTCGCCATGAAGAGCCGCTCCGCCTGGTCCCCGTCCGGGCATAGCTGTGGGTGTGAGCTCGCCCATTTGCTGAGGCGGAAGCCTCTCGCCTCGAGAAGGTCCACTGTCTGCTTCCGGACCTGTAGAGCCTCCTCCATTGTACCCGCCCCTGCGAGTATGTCGTCGACATAGATGTTGGCGCGGAAGACTGCCGTCCCATGCGGATGTCGATGACCTTCGTCCTGTGCTAGCTGCAGTAGGGTCCTTATTGCGAGGTACGGCGCCGATGCCGTACCGTACGTGACGGTGGTGAGCCGGAAGTCGCGTACTTCGTGTTCCGGATCCGCCCGCCATAATATCCTCTGAAGGTCGGCGTCGTCCGGATGCACGCGGATCTGCCTGAACATCTTTACGATCCGTCGTGAAGGCAAATCGGAAGAGGCGCCACTGGGAGAGCACCAACCAAAGGTCCGCTTGTAGCTTGGGTCCGGGAAGCAATACGTCGTTTAAGGAGACGCCCGTCGAAGTCCGAAACGAGGCGTTGAAGACGACCCTGATTTTGCTGTCCGGGTCCGTGCTCTTGACTACTGCGTGATGAGGCATGTAGTATGCTTCCCTGACGCATTGCTCCTGCGTGAGCACTAGCTCCATGTGCCCTAGCGAGAGGTACGAGGTGAGAAACTCCTCGTACTTCCGTTTGAGCGCCATGTCTCGCTCCAGTCGGCGCTCCGTGCTAATAAGCATCTGCAAAGCACCGCGGCGGGAGGCTCCAATTCCCGCCGACAGTGTCTCCTTCCGAGGAAGGCGTATTAGGTACCTCCCATTTGGATCACGGCGATGAGTCTCCGCGAACAGCCGTTCGCAACGCTCCTCGTCTGGGGTAAGCCTCCTCTCGTCCGGCAGATCCTCCAGCTCCCAGAACCGGCGAAGGTCTTCTTGAAGATCGGGCAGGGCCAACACGTGGTTAGAGGCCACACTGTTTGATGCTGAAACGTCCGAGAGTGCCCCCATGAGCACCCAGCCGAAGATTGTTGAGTGGGCAACTGGTTCACCGGGCAATCCGCGCTGAACCTCTCCTTCAAGCAGCATGCCGTAGACGTCCGCCCCAAGCACCGCGTCCACCGTAGCAGGTCTATCGAAGTCTGGGTCCGCGAGCTCGAGATTCCGTAGATGAGACCAGACGCCCCGCGGAATCTGTTTACCTGGCGTGAGCGCGGTGAGCTTGGCTAGGACCAGAGCTCTGGGCACCGCAATCCGCAGCGACGGTGATCGCGCCGTGCCGACCAGTATGGAGACAGTGTGTGTCACTCTACCTGTGGTGACGCCCTGCAATCGCCCCGATACCGTGATGTTGACCCGGCGTCGAGGTATGCTGAGGTGTTGCGCCACTCGCTCGGACACGAAGGACGCCTCCGAACCTGAGTCCAGTAATGCTCGGACTGTAATTGTTCGGCCCGAGTCACCGGTCAGTGTAACCATCGCGGTCGCCAGGAGCACCATGGCGGACGTAGAGGTTGATAGCGCAGCTACTTTGGCGGTTTCCTCTGAGAGTGCAGGCATCTCCTCGGAAGAGGGTGTCTCGGACGAGACCGGAGTGGACTTCGACGTCGAGGTGCCCTCGGAGATCGCGCGATGCAGTAGCGAATGGTGTTTCTCGCGGCATTGGCGGCAACGATTTGTCGACGGGCAGGTCGAAACCACGTGGCCCTGTCCAAGGCAATTGAAGCACGCCTTCTTATTCCGGACGTGTTCACGGCGTTGTTCGGCAGAGAGGTCCTTAAACTTCGCGCACGTGCGCAAGGCATGCCGCTCACGGCACAGGGGTCCGTTGTTGTGGGCGTCAGTAGCCGTCGCGTGTGAGAGGAGTTCGCCGTTGTTACCGCCCCGCTTCGATTTGGACGAAGAGGGGACCGTCGCTGTGGTTCGCGGGTTGGCGGCGTCCAGAGCACGACCTCGGGTGAGGAGAAAGTCCTTTAGCTCGTCGAAAGTCGGGAACTCCTGACTTGAAGACTGCGAAGACTCCCACAGGAGCCGAGTGGCCGAGTCGAGTTTCTCGAGCAGGATGTGGACGAACCAGTCGTCCCAATACTTCACCGGACGACCCAGCGCTTTAAATGACCGCGAGGCCTGGTTGACTACGCTGATCAGGCGGTTGATTTCGGCCGCAGAAGATTTCGAGACCGGAGCCGCCGAGAGCAGCACTCTCATGTGAGTTGCCAAGAGCACACGGCGATTGTCGTACCTGGTCGTAAGCTCCTCCCATGCGAGCGCGTACCCCTCGGTCGACATTTCCATATTGGCGACGACGGCCGTAGCCTCTCCCGTGAGACTGGCCTTCAGATTTTGCAGCTTTTGGATAGGGGCAAGACCCGTAACGTCGTGAACCAAGGACTTGAAGAGGTCACGGAAACCCTCCCAAGCTAGCTGATCTCCGCTGAACATCGGCAGATTAATCTTCGGCAGTTGTATTTGTTTGAGGACGGAGCTTGCCTCTCCATCCCTTGATTCCGTGCCCTTCAACGAAGTGAGGAAACTCGAGATGCGCGATTTTGCTGCCACATAGCCGTCCTCGGTCAGGATGAAGACATCGTTCTTCATATAATCGGCCCTGTCTATAGCCTCGAAGCCCAAAAGGTTCTCGTGAACCTCCCAGAAACGTGCCCAATACGATTCGAGAAGCTGGAGGCGGGCCGTGAGGAAGGACCTTGTTAATTTGTCCTTGCCACTTTTGGTAACGTTTTCCCAAAACCTCTCGATCAGGCCGGCGGTGTACATCTGTTTCTTGATTGCAAGGTCCATCGCGAAGAACGTTAGGAAGGACCACACGCTCCGTTATCCCCTTGCGGAGCAGTCAGCAGATCAGACTTGTAGGCGCGGTGGACAAGAAGCGCGCGGGTCGACAAGTTTTCACGCCGCTGGACGAGACGTGCGCGTAGCGAAGAGGACTCGCGCTTGTAGGTGAGACGCGCGCGGCGCGGCGTGGGCTCGCGCCTATGGGCGAGACGTGCGCGACGCGGCGAGGGCTCGCGCTTGTAGGCGAGCCGCGCGCGGCGCGGTGAAGGCTCGCGCCGATGGGCGAGACGTGCGCGACGCGGCGAGGGCTCGCGCTTGTAGGCGAGACGCGCGCGGCGCGGTGAAGGCTCGCGCCGATGGGCGAGACGTGCGCGACGCGGCGAGGGCTCGCGCTTGTAGGCGAGACGCGCGCGGCGCGGCGTGGCCTCGTGCCTATGGGCGAGACCTGCACTTCACCCTGTAAAGGTGATCACGCGCGCACTGCACTTTATAGTTGCTGTCACGATGCGGGGTGTGATACCTGTCCGCCACTTACCCCAGACAGAGTCTACGGTTGACCCACGAATCCGGCTCGAAGGACCAAAAATGTTCTCGCCTCTACGATCACAAAGTCTGCTCGGTTGGAGGTTCGGATGCGGTTGTCTTTCGCGGGTATCGCGTATCCCTGCACCACAGGGGGCTTCAGACCCTCGATTTTTGCACTCGAGGTTTAGCGCACTCGCGTATCACACACTCTCTCTCTCTCTCTTTCTCTCTCTCTCTCTCTCTCTCTCTCTCTCTCTCTCTCTCTCGCTCTCTCTGTGTTGGTGAGTTTGTGTATAGACGTGTTCTTTGAGCGCTCCTGCCAGCGTGCCGTTTTTCTGCCGTAATCTGCCCTTCGGGGCGTTTCTTTTTTAGACTAGTCTTATCTAAGCACTACCTGCTTGATTATTCTGGATGGTCCAATTTTCCTTTCTGTTTTCACTGGACGTTTGACCGCTCTAAGGACTTGAGTACGGAAAGGATTCCAGTAACTTTTAGCTGTCGGCGCTCCGTCTTGTGGGCGACCCTGTTTATTTATTTTCTTGACTTTTAACCTGTCGAGATGGATGTTAATGATAAATTCAACGATACTGGCGTGAGCGGGCAGGGGCACGACGATGACAGTGGCGTAGGAAGGAGGGGACCTGTGAGGCAGTCTTCGAGCGCGGCGATTTTAAATTTGTCAGGTGGGTCAGAGAGATCGTCAGACCATATAAATTCCTCAAGAGTGAATGCGTTGAGAGCGTCGGTGAATCGTCACACCGAGTCTGTCACGAGGGCACTTCTTTCGAGTAAAGAATCGCTTGAAAAAAAAAGCACTATTGCGTCCGCGTTTCATGTGTGTCGGGATGCTTTCATGGAGATTTCGGTTGTCTTGCTGAACTTGTTGGAGGAGAGATCCGTGGGGGGGTGCGTGTCGGTCGGAGAGATTAAGCGGGCGGTCTCCGAGATCTTTGAGGAACGGGGGAGTTTGCACTCGCCTAGTACGCACACTGTTGCGGGGGGGAAGGTACCTGCGACGGCGCCGGGGGTCGAGACAAGATCCTATGCATCGGTTGCGAGCTCTGCAAGGGCGGAGGTGCGCGTTTCCGGGGGGCCCACCGTCGAGTTGACAGAGTCAATGAGCTTCATGGTCGTTCCTGATGCGGAGCATAGGGGTAACTATCCAACGTCGAGGTCGACTAGGGAGATGTTGTGCAATGTTTTCAAACCATCGGACTGCAGTTTGAGGGTCAACAGGATATCCTATGCGCATAATAATGCTGTGAAGATCGAAGCCGTTTCGCCGGATTTGGAAAGGATCAAGGCACATCCTGGCTTGCGGGAGGCGGGCTTAATGGTTCAGGAGGACACCAAGCTGAACCCTAGAATTGTCATACACGGCGTACCTATAAACATGACGGCTGAAGAAATTCGAGAAGAAGTCATCGCACAAAATCTTGATGGTGAACTTGGCAAAAACTTAAAGGTCATCTACATCTATTCGCCTAAAGAAAATAGACGCTCTACCAGCTGCATACTAGAAGTCACGCCTGATATTCGGGCCGCCTTGCTAAGAAGCGGACGGATTTTTCTGAGATATGAATCTTGTGACTTCGCGGACCATATCAGAATCCTGCAATGTTTCAGATGTCTTCAATTCGGACATCTGGCCAGAAATTGCAAAGAAAAGCCGTCTTGTGGGCGTTGTGCGGGAGACCATGAGATGAGGGACTGCACGGCGAGAGTTCTACCTCCTGTGTGCGTAAATTGCAAGCGTCTTCAGGGTCCTAACAGCGACATTGCACATATGGCCACTGACGGCAAACTGTGTCCTATTCTATGCAGAAAGATCAAGGATAAAATCACGAACATTAATTATGGATAGATCATCAACTAATTCTGAGGGCTTCAAGATATGTCATGTCAACTGTCAATCGCTATATGCGCACCTTGATGAGTTCCAACATTTTTTCAGCAGAGCCGACTATCATGCCATTTGTCTGTCTGAGACGTGGCTTCGGCCGGAAGTCACCGATGACATGATCAGGCTTCCTGGCTATACTCTTTTCAGATGTGATAGGGAGGGTAGAGGCGGGGGAGGGGTTGCCTTCTACCTGTCAAGCACGCTAGGGGCAACTGTTCTGGCGAGTTCCGCGGGGTCTACTGCCGGCAGACCTGAGTTTATCATCGCGGAGATCGCGTTCGAGGATGCAGCCGGGTTGCTTTTGGCCGTGGTTTACAGACCATCAAACATTGGACATATCGAAGAATTCTTACAACTATTTTTGGAGTTCCAGACGGACTATAGGCATACGATCATCATGGGTGACTTGCTTCGGGTCACTTTTGACAGTCAGCAGATACACTCCTTCGTGATGGCGTCGGGTTTTTTCCTCGTTCCGTCCGGTCCGACACATCATCTCAGGAACTCTAGTACACTCCTGGATCTTTGCATAATTGATGACTCTGATAAGCTCGTTGAGCATGGTCAGCATGGTGTGGCCTTCCTTTCTGCTCATGACTTGATTTATGTTATATATGCTGTCAGGGTTGAGCGACGGCGTGACAGGCTCATGGTCTGTCGGGACTGGCATAATCTAAACGAGGCCTCTCTGCTCTCTGACATTAATGACCTTGACTGGAGCAATCTTTTCGCAGCAGGTAGTTTGGATGAGAAGATCGACATCTTTAATACTACATTGTTGGAGCTACTCAACACATACTTGCCTTTAAGAAGACGACATTTCAAGAATCTGCCAGCACCATGGCTGACGGATGATATTCGCCATGCCATGCGTAAGAGGGACCTTGCGAGGAGAGCTTGGCGTAGAAGGAGAAATAGTCAGGATTACGACCATTACAAGAAGTTACGAAATATGACGCAAAATTTGATACGAACCAAGAAACGAGCATACTATTCCAACTTATTTAAAGATTCGGAAAGGTCAAACTCAATCTGGAACACCTTGAGGCACTTCGGACTGATTAAGACCAAAGATCTAAATGCAAAACTGTCTATTCCCGTGGACGAACTGAACAAGTGTTTCGTGGGCGAAACGGCAGTGTCTCATGACGGGAATCAAGAACTCTCAGTTATGGAACTCATGGATAACACGTACGACGATACTAAGTTCCACTGGAGATACGTTGCGCCATTTCAAATCACGAAAGTAATTTCAAGCAACAAATCTAACGCGGTTGGCTCTGATGGCATTCCATTGAAATTTGTGAAGCGATTTCAGTATTCTATCTTACCTGTGCTAGAGCACCTTTTTAACTTCTCTCTGGCGAATGGTGTCTTTCCTGCGGCGTGGAAATCGGCTCTCGTCTGCCCGATACCGAAGATCAAGAACCCTACAACGGCAAAACACTATCGACCTATCTCAATATTGCCTATATTATCTAAAGTTTTGGAAAGGGTGGTTAGTGAGCAAATATGTGATTATCTTGAGGATTCTGATCTACTAGATCCTTGCCAATCTGCCTACCGTAGGTCACACTCAACGCAGACATGCCTCATAAGAATGCTTGATGAGGTGAGGCATGCGGTCGACAAGAGAAAGGTCACCGTGTCAATCTTTTTCGACTTTTCCAAGGCCTTCGATAGAGTTAACCACCTAACGCTTATAAGGAAGCTAAAGAATTTGAACTTCTCAAACTCGTCATGGATCTATTCATACCTTTCGGGTCGTACTCAAGCGGTAAAGGATCGTGCAACGGACACGGTGTCGTCACTGTCATACGTGGGGGCGGGCGTGCCGCAGGGCTCTGTCCTGGGTCCGCTGCTTTTCACGTTGTACCTGTCTGATTTCAAAGACGTGTTGAGGTACTGCAGATATAATTACTATGCAGACGACCTGCAGATTTACATCCACTGCGAACCGCAGAAGTTGTCGGACGCCATACGCAGAATTAATGAAGATATTGAGAATGTTATTGAATGGTCGACCTCAAACAGCCTTCTGTTAAATCCTGACAAAACACAAGCAATAATTTTTGGTACCTCAAGGTATATAAACTCAATTGATCTGAACGTCCTTCCAAAGATCACGGTTGGAGCGACTACGGCAGTGTTTGCAACATCAGTCAAATATTTGGGCGTGACTATCTCTAACAACTTATCGTGGGATAAGCAAGTCACAAACACGACAAACAAAATCCGTTCCGCTCTTTACAGATTGAAACTTTGCAAGCATCTCTTCCCGACCGCTTTCAGACTAAAGCTAGTGACTACTCTCATATTACCCTATATCGATTATTGCTGTGCCGCTTTGACGGATATGACATCCGAACAAAATCTCAAGCTACATAGAGCCTTCAACGCGTGCGTGAGATTTATTGTCTCTGCTAGATGGGATGAGCATATCACCCCATATTACAGAGACCTACGTATGCTCAAGGTTGACGCCAGAAGAACGTACTTTGTGGGCTGCCTCCTCTTCAATATATTACGAACCGGGAAACCAGCATACATCCGCGACAACCTGAACTTCAGGACGGAGCAAGTTGTGAGGAATACGAGAAGCTCCAAGGACACACTAATAACACCTCAATGTCGAACCGAACTTTTTAGACGATCCTTTCGATCCGTCTCTGCTGGACTTTGGAACGGTCTCTCCCAAATTATCAAGGGGGCGCGCTCTCTGCACGAATTTAAGCAGGGACTCTATACACACCTACTTGATCTTACTTCGTTGGACCATACGCGCTCTCGCCTTGCCTAACTCTAACTCTTTTCTCTCTCTCTCTGACACACCGGGACCTTTACAGTTTGACATCTATCTATCTGCAATATACATAACTTGTATTAATTAATTTACTTTGTGCTTATATTTTTGAAAACCGCTACTATGATCACATATAATTGTATTCAACATACTCTAAGAAATGGCGCCTGAGGGGACTCTGCTCCCAGGGCGCTCAATAAATATTGCTTTCTCTCTCTCTCTCTCTCTCTCTCTCTCTCTCTCACACACACACTCTCGTACTTTCTTTAATGTCGCTCTTAACAACTCGAATTCGATCGCGTTCTCTAACGAGACTGAATTCGGCCGCAAAGCAAATTCGGCAGGTCCCGTCCCTCGCCCTAAGTCTTTGATTATTCAGGGGCAAGGGGGCCCGCGGAATTCATAAGAAAAAGCTGTTGTTCCGCGAAGCCTTCGGGGCTTCGAAATTCAGGCAAGTAACCGCGGCGGTTACGGGCCCGGTCCGCAGCCCAACAATTATTTTATTACAATTATTTCTTTAAAGATAAGAAATCTTTTTTAATAGAAAGGTGTATATATTGGCCAAAAGTGGATTTTTACATTTAAAATATACTTATAATTATTAATTATAATTATTATTAATTGTTTGGGATCATGCTCATCTCTCAACTATTCGCTGGCCGCACGCGTAAGAGAGCAAGAGAGATAGATCGCTTCCCGATCGGATCTTTATTATATCCGTTTAAAACAAGATACACGTGTGCGAACGATCAAAACTCGATAACAATTTAACCCCCCTATCTCGCAATCCGTACCGCCTCGAAAATGATTTCCGCGAATCAAAGTGTCACACGCAAGGACTGCCGACCTATATAAAGAATGCCCGAAACCCGTGCGCGAGGAGATCAGAATGCTGAATTCAATACCTGCCGTATCTTGTTCGATAATTCGAAGCCATTAAGAAGGTTCACCTTCACAAGATCGCACATCGTCACAGTGAATTGTACTCATATTCGAACCAGTGAAATATTAAAATCATACGGAATTATTGTGAACATCTTTATCGTGTGTCACGGAGTTATTTCTGCCACCGCCTATTCCTTGACGACCGAACTTTGACAGTAAAGATGTGCCAGCCTGTCCTTGGGGAAACCACCGCAAAATTGCAGTGACAATTTCTCGTTCCTCAACATAAAATTGGTCCTTCGAGCCGGATCGGCGTCAAGAAGATATCGCAAGATCAAAACGATTGTGATCGTCAATTAACGACCGTGAATCAGCCAATTCATCATGACTTCGTTCGAGACATTATTATATAAACAAAACCAGCTAACCAAGACGATCTCCAGAACGCTCGTAAACTTCAAGAAATTGGGGCAAGCCAAGATGACGCGAGCGGTTACCCAATACCGGATCTCTCTCCTGCACGAACAATTCGCCAAGATCCAGGATCTCGACGCCGGAATTTACGCTGTCGCCGACGAGAAACTTCGAAACACCCACGCCTACTTTGCGGAGGACAAGCTCACAACCTGCGAAAACGACTACCACGAGGCTCTCGACTTCATGCACGAGGTAATCGCCGATTTCGACCCAAACGGTCCGTCCGCATCGTCAACCGATACTTCCATAACGTCGACGCGAGCCGTTTCGCATCTTCCGCGCCTTGCGTTACCGACCTTCGACGGTTCGTTTTCAAATTGGGAAACATTTCGCGATCGATTCACGTCAATGATTGTTGATGACCAAGGGCTTTCCAATGTCGAACGCATGCACTATCTTTGTTCGGTTGTTTCCGGAGACGCAAGCCATGCGATTAGTCACCTCAATGTAACGGACGCGAATTTCTCAGTAGCATGGGAACTTATTTCTTCGCGATACGAAAATAAACGACGCTTAATCAATACCCATTTACATGCGTTATTTTCGCTCCCGCAAATCGCGTGCGAGAATTCCAAAAGTCTACAAAACTTGCGAGATCAAACAAATATATGTATGTATTCAAGCATTGAAAAATCTCGGCCGTCCCGTTAATACGTGAGATGATATATTAGTTTATTTTGTGTCGCAAAACTTGGACAAAGCTTCCCGAAAAGCATGGGAGTTGAAACTAAGCGATACCAAAGAAGCTCCCTCATATTCCGATCTTAATGCATTTTTGGAATCTCGCATCCGAGCTCTCGACGCGATGCTCCCTGCAAAACCCGGCGGAATCTCCGAATCGAACACGAAGTCGCAATTGAAAACTATCGCATCACATTCAACAACCGCGTCAAAATTTGTGTGTCCAAAGTGCAAAAAAAATCATTTGTTGTACCAATGTACCACCTTTCTTGCGGAAACTCCGGCCATTCGACACGAATTTATTAAATCTCAAAAACGATGCTTTAATTGTCTCGCGGCTACGCATCTTACGAGAGAGTGCAAAAACGAACGCCGATGTCGTAAATGCGCGCAAAAACATCACACGCTTCTTCATTTCTCGAGCGAAGCAAAGTTACCCGCTGACGAGCCGTCGACCTTTAACGCGCCGATCAACAAAAATAAAGAAACCGAGATAACGTCTCACATTGTATCGAATGTAATGTCAACGAAATCAACTGTTATGCTTGCTACAGCTCGAGTCCGTGTATTTTCGCAGCAAGGTCGCTTCGCTTACGCACGAGCATTGCTCGATCAAGGTTCTGCCGCAACTTTAATTTTCGAAACTCTAGCACAAACATTGCGACTCTCTCGCCTGAAACAAAATGTATGCGTTACCGGAATAGGAGAAGCGCAGTCCTACGCGCGTCATACAGCTCATATTCGTATCAGTCCTGCGGATCGAATAGAACCTGCGTATTCAACAACCGCTAATATTCTCAAATCGCTCACGAAATATGTACCTAATCGATTCTCTCAATTAACACAATTATCGCATTTAGCGAATCTTCCGTTAGCCGATAGTGATCCTATAAATTCTGATCCGATCGATATTATTATCGGCGCAGACCTCTATAGTCTGTTAATTTTAGACGGAATTCGAAAAGGCCGGCCCGATGAACCTCTCGCGCAAAACACTGTCCTCGGCTGGATCCTCTCCGGTCCGATTTCCTATCCCCACTCATCTACGCCTGTAGTTACTCATCACGGCGCAATTCTCGACAATTTAGATTTGACTCTCCGTCGTTTCTGGGAAATCGAAAGCGTACCGCAGAATGATTGTCTACAGAGCGACGAGAAACAGTGCGAGGAACACTTCCTCGCAACTCATTCACGAGATAAACACGGTCGATATATTGTAAGATTACCGTTTAAACCCGGATGCGCGATAAATCTCGGCGATTCTCGATATATAGCATTGACAAGTCTTCGACACTTGGAGCGGCGCTTGCAATCCGACATAAGTAAAGCCGATAAGTATTCCGAATTTTTGACCGAGTATGAACATCTCGGTCATATGGAAAAGATTTTGAGTTCAAAATTATCCGATTCGCGTAAATTATATTACATACCGCATCACACGGTCTTTCGCGACAACAATACAACGTCACAAATCCGTGTTGTATTTAACGCTTCGAGCCGTACTTCGACCGGTCATTCGTTAAATGATTTTTTATTAGCCGGGCCAAAATTACAAAATGATCTCGCCGCAGTTATTTTAAAGTGGCGTCAATTTCGATACGTTTTCACTGCAGACACCGCCAAAATGTATCGCCAAATATTACTCGATCCGCGGGACCGCGATTATCAACGTATTCTGTGGAAAACTTCGCCGGACGTTCCCGTCGAGTACCGGCTTCTCACGGTAACATACGGAACTACTTCAGCCCCGTTTATTGAACTGCGCGTATTACGTCAACTCGCGATCGACGAAGGCTCACGATATCCGCTTGCGCTTCCCGTGTTACAGAATCAAATATACGTAGATGACTGCCTGTTCGGTGCCGATGATCGAGTTTTAGCCTGCCAAACGCGGGAACAATTAATTTCTCTTCTCGCCAAAGGAGGTTTCCACCTACGAAAATGGGCGAGTAACTGCGCAGCTCTGTTAGCCGACATCGATCCATCCGATCATGGGCTAGCTTGCAGTAAAGACTTGCAGAACGACGAATTACTGAAAGTATTAGGAGTTTCGTGGAGTCCCGAACAAGACGCGTTTCAGTTTCGTATCGAATCGAAAATCGAACCCGAAAAGACGAAGCGTCAAATTTTGTCAACGATCGTGAGATTTTTTGACCCGCCCGGATGGATGACCCCCATTATCATTACGGCCAAAATCTTATTGCAACACCTGTGGTCACTTAAATGCGACTGGGACGATGTCGTTCCTCCTAATATTTCCGAAAACTGGTCCGAATTTCATTCACAACTTCATAAACTCGAAAAATTCACGATTCCTCGATGGATAGAATACAGTCTTCATACAGTGCATGCCGAATTACATGGGTTTTCAGATGCTTCCACAAAAGCGTACGCGGCCTCCGTGTATTTACGTGTTCTTTCTCTCGACGGATCACCACGCGTCTCGCTTCTTGTCGCGAAATCTAAAGTCGCGCCGATAAAGACCGTAAGTGTTCCGCGTCTGGAACTTTGCGCCGCTTTGCTTCTCGCACGGCTAATCAACTCCGCTCGCGCGGCCCTTCAAATCCCCGCGTTAAAATGTTATTGCTGGACGGACTCCATGATTGTTTTAGCCTGGCTGCATCAATCACCCTCGCAGTGGAAAACCTTTGTCGCAAACCGCGTGGCTCAAATACAAGAATTAGTCGTTGATGCAACATGGAAGCACGTTTCCACCAAGGAGAATCCCGCGGATTGCGCCTCTCTATCACCCCGGACAAGATATTAACACACCACCTCTGGTGGTCTGGACCGGTATGGTTAAAGAATGACTCAAGGTCATGGCCACACTCACCCCTCCGAATAACCGAAAATGCCCCACTTGAAGAACGAATTATTAGTCACGCAAGTACGGTCGATGCTTCCGTACCCTTTTTTTTTTGGCGCTGTGGAAACCTCATGGTACCACTCACCCCCCGGGTAGGGGATGAGGGTTATGTGGGACTCCTTGTCCCCCATCGCCGATCCACGTATGGATCGACGGTGGGGTCCAAGACCTACCGCACTAAAACCACATCGGGTGCCTACGCTGGCGCTTATGGGGATGGCAAGGAACCAGCTGTTGCATAACTTCTTGCCATCCCCTGGCCCGACCTTCTCGGGAGAGCATCCTCCCTGAGAGGAGGATACTCTCCCCCGCAATCTTGCGGTCCTTACCGGTTGTGACAGAGGGGCACCGCCTCCACGTCACGCCCTCCCAAAGAGTTTGGGGGCGGGATCACGGCTCGAGAGATCCCGCTCGAGCCGCCACCCCCTGCTCCCGGAGCGGGGCTCCCTCTCCCTCCCTAAAGGAACGGGAGATTCGGCCGACGCTCCGGGAGCTCTTCTCCCGAGAGATCCCCCCAGAAGGGGGGGACCCCTCGCCACAGGCAGTGGTGTCTTCTCACCGGCGCTCTAAGGCACCGGTGAGAGGGCCGCCCCTACCGCGTCCCTTCCCGGGGGGATCACGTGCAATGGGGCTCAATCTGAGCCCCTGTGATCCTCCCGTGCCCCGGGCCGTAGTTCCCTCCCTTTGCGGGATTCGACCATCGGCCCGGGGGCACCGCCGAGGCCCTCCCCTGGGGGAGGAACTCGGCAAGGGCGGGGGCAGGCGCCGCCCGGCCCCCGGCCGCAGGGCTACGCCGTGCGGCCGCCAGTCGGGCGACCCCCGTCCCCGCCCTCCTCCTAAGACAACTACGCCCTTGCAGGCCCTCCACCCTATCGCCGGGCGAGGGGAGCACCGCGTCCCCCGCCCAACCACTCCGCCCTACTGGCCTCCTTCTCCTCCGCTGGGCGAGGGGGGCACCGCGCCCCTCGCCCAGCATCCCGGTATGCTTGGCCGCCTCACTAAGAGGCGGCCCTTTCCCGGTGACATTTCTGGGGAACCTAAGTTCCCCTTCAATGTCACCGGGTCTGGCGTTGTTGGCGACGGGGTCTTCTCACTCTCCCTCTCTGCCCCCCGTCGCCATCACCCTCCTCATCCACGCGGGCTCTCTCCCCCCGGTCCCCACCACGGCGGTTTCTTCGCCCAGGTAGCCAAGAGGGGTCATCCCTCTCCTCCCGGGATTCAAGGGAGAGAGGGAGTCTCCTCCCTCTTCCCCGTCTCTCCCGCTCTCTTTCAGCCTCCTCCTTCTGTCCCATAACATTGAAACAGAAGGAGGAGACCGCTCTCCACGCGTTTTCGCTCCCGACCATCTTTGTAACGATGGCCGGGAGCGACAAATCCTCCCCTATTGTTTGGACAAGGACACGGCGCTCTTCTGCCCACGCTGGACAAAATTCCAGCGTGTGCTGCGCCGTGTCCCTGTCCTCGTCGCAGTGATGTCACTGCGTGGTGCGCTCCTTACCTATCTTACACAGGTATTCGCCGAAACATCCATGTCCGGCGAACACCTGCGTAAGGTGAAACGACATCCAGCCGTGAGACCTGTCCACCCACTCTTCTAACACAGGCCTCACGGCCCCGACGACTCTCCTTCCCTAATTGGATGGGGAGATATTTCCCAGACAATCCCCCCATTCCTCAATCATTCGTCGTCGGGCTTGCGCTCTGACGATGCGCCCCGGACCCTCTCAGTTATTCTGAAGCCCGTCCCACGGAGCTCCTTGATTCTTTCGTACGCCCTTTTATAGGCGCACGCTTAGAGCTCCATGGGAGGCAGTGCCGCCAGGGCCGAGGCCGCTGCATGCGACACCGTGCGATAACGGCGGACAACGCGGATGGCCACTCTCCGTTGTATTTGATGGAGGACGTCCCTAATACGTCGCGTGGCCACCGCCTCGTCCGCCCACACCGGTGACCAATACAGGGTCACCGAGTTCACCACGGCCGCATACAGCCTTCTTACCCGGTCGTCTGGCCCGCCAAGATTGGGCAGTAGGCGGCTGAGTGCCGCCGCTA
Organism: Prenolepis imparis; assembly: GCF_030444845.1. NCBI lineage: Eukaryota > Metazoa > Arthropoda > Insecta > Hymenoptera > Formicidae > Prenolepis > Prenolepis imparis. The sequence goes on from NW_028141174.1 coordinate 1,585,511, forward strand.
CCCCGTTGGCTTTTTCGGCCAGACGACCGAAATGTTCGTCAAAGCGCCAAGTTCCGTCTAGCCATAGGCCCAAATATTTAATATTTGGCCCCAGCCGAACGGGGATGCCGTCCACGATAACGTGGGCCCCTGGTGACTTCCCCCGGGAGCCATCATGGAAATAGATGGCCTCCGTTTTATGGGGAGCCACCTTCAGGCCCAGTCCCTTTATTGAGCGCACCACGCAGGCCACCGCTAAATCCGCCTTCCTCCTCGTGTCCCCCCAAACGTTCCCACCGGCCAGGACTATTGTGTCGTTTGCATAGCAGACGACACGGCAACCGGGGGGGAGGGCAGAACGGAGCACTTTGTCATACGTGATGTCCCACAGCAATGGGCCCAAAACTGACCCCTGTGGGACACCACATGACACCTTCCTTCCGCATTGAGCACCGGTTTTGTCCCGGTACTCTAGGCTTCGTTCTCTGAAGTAGGCCTTTACGACCTCCACGAGGTATGGAGGGGCGCCATGATCCTCAAGGGCGCCCCTCACCTTTCCCCAGGGCAGGGTGTTAAATGCGTTGGTTACATCCAACGATACACCAACCACCACCCTGCCCTCTTCAGCTTCGGATTCCGCGAACGAGCGGACGCGTAGAATCGCGTCCGTCGTGGATTTATTTTCGCGGAATCCGAACTGGTCCTCGTGGAGATCCGGCCCCACTTCCCTCATCTGCCTGACGAGTCGGTCGGCTATTACTCGCTCGAAGATCTTGCCGACCTCATCGAGCAGGCAGATGGGCCTATACGCGGAAGGTGCTCCATTTGTTCTGCCCCCTTTAGGGATAAGGACTAACTTAGCCTTACCCCAGACTGGGGGGAACTCTCCTGCCTTGAGGCAGTCGGTATACAGCCTCTTTATTGGCCCTGACAGGTGCGTCATGGCATATAGCCAGACCCTTCCGGGAATGCCATCAGGCCCCGGGGCTTTGTTGCCCCGGACTCTGAGTCTCTTGGCAATCCCGGCCAGCTCGGCACTGGACACTTCGTATTCCTCCTCCCACGCGACGGGTTCCCTTATATGTAGTTCGGGAACCCTGTCGCATTGTGGGAAGAGGGTCGATAGAATGTTTTCTAATACTTCAGTGTCTAGTGCCTCCGTCACAGGGGGCGTCCATCTTCGCAGTTTTTTCATAACTGCCATGTATGGACGCCCCCAAGTTCCGCATTGAGGCCCTGGAGCTGTTCGTCCCAGGACCTCGCCTTTGACGCTCTGATGGCGGCGCTCAGGGCGTTACGAGCTGATCTGTAACGCTCGAGCGCCTCTGCCATGCCCTCGTCATCGTCGCCGAGGCCTCTCCTTCTCCTTCTCTTAAAGCGGCGTCTAGCCTGGACGGAGGTGCGTCTCAAGTCCGCAATCTCCTCCGTCCACCAGTACGCCGCTCTTTGCGGCCTCGGCTTGGCTCGGGGCATGGAGATGTCACAAGCATCCCTCATGGTTTCCCCGAGCCATGCCATCTGGTCCTCTATCCCTTGCGGTCCTTCTGCATCGGGCCAGGTGGCTGAGAGCATGGCTGCCACCAACCTGTCAGGGTCCAACTTAGCTAGGGCCCACCTTTTGGGCGGGTCCCCCCTTTGGGCGCGGTTCAGCACCCCCGGCGGGCGATGTCGACCCTCATCCGAATATATAAATGGTCGGAGAGGGTCTCCTCTTCCATCACCCGCCAGTCCTCAATCCTGTCCGCCGCATGGGGAGATGCCCATGTTAAATCCACGATGGAGTCCCCCTGCGGCCTGACTAGGGTGCTGCTCGTCCCCTGATTAATGATACAGAGGCCGAGTACCGCTGCCCAATCTTCCAGGACCCTGCCTTTGCGGTCTGTTCGCCGGGAGCTCCAATGCGCCGATTTGGCATTAAAGTCCCCGGCGACCACAATAGGTTCGGGGAGTCTCCTCTGGACGACGAGTGAGATCTCGTCGAGGATATCACCGAATGTGGCAGAGTCCACACTGGGGGGGATGTAACACCCGATTACCCACAATGCCCCCCCACTCTACGGCTGTATACCCGCGCCCTCCTCCAATCTTCGTGCATGGGGGAGAGCCTGTCTCCATTCTCCAAGTGATCGCGACCGAGCCGTTGTCGTTCGTGGCCCAGTGGATTATCCGCTGGGACACGATACGGCTCGGCCGCGATCCCAACTCCGCATCTCCACTGCGCCAGGGTGTGCAAGAATAAGTCTTGTGCCCTGGCGCAGTGGTTCAGGTTCGCCTGAAGGAGGCCTATTTTTTTCGCCATAACTGGTGATGCTTAAGCCTCCTCCATGACTACTTCCACGAGCTCACTACTTTGAGCTACGGGCGTGTCCGCTCCCTCCTTCTTCGCCTTATTGGAGGCGTTCCTTACCCTACGCTTACGTTGGGGTTTGGGCGCCTCCTTTGTCTGGCCTTGGGCGAGCCCGGGGGAGGCAACGCCATCCCCGGAGCCACCCTCGGCCCCTCCTCTCTCCTCTCTCTTTGTGCTTTGGGAAGGCCCGGGGGAGGCTACGCCATCCAAGTAGCCCCCCTTGGCTCCTCCACCCTTCTCCCTCTGACCGCTGCCCTTCTTGGCCGTCTTCCTCCCTTTTTTCGCGTGGCAACCTTCGCTGCCAACGCGATGATTGGCCTGTAGGCCAGCTTCCGCGCACAGGATACACCGCGTCCTGCCTTTGCAGTCGCTGGCCTTGTGGCCGGGTGAGCCGCAGTTATAGCAGCAGCCACTTCTATCGACCTCTTTTTTTTTTGCGCTGTGGGAACCTCATGGTACCACTCACCCCCCGGGTAGGAGATGAGGGTTATGTTGTCCCCTATCATCGATCCACGTATGGATCAACGATGGGGTCCAAGACCTACCTCACTAAAACCACAGCGGGTGCCTTCGCTGGCGCTTATGGGAATGGCAAGGAACTGCCGAAGCATTACTTCTTGTCATCCCCTGGCCCTACCTTCTCAGGAGAGCATCCTCCCCGAGAGGGGGATACTCTTCCCCGCGAATTGGTCGTGCGGTCCTTCCCAGTTGTGACGCAGGGGGGCACCGCCCCCACGTCACGCCCTCCCAAAGAGTTTGGGGGGCGGGGTCACGGCTCGAGTGTTCCCGCTCGAGCCGCCACCCCCCGCCCCCGGAACGAAGCTCCCTCTTCCTCCCTAAAGGGACGGGAGATTCGGCCGACGTTCCGGGAGCTTTTCTCCTGAGGGTTCCCCCCAGAAGGGGGGAGTCCTCACCGCAGGCAGTGGTGCCCTCCCACCGGCGCTCTATGGCACCGGTGAGAGGGCCGTCACTGCCGCGTCCCTTCCCGGGGGATCACGTGCAATGGTATTCAGGATATTATCTGAGCCCCTGTGATCCCCCGTGCCCCCAGGCCGCGGTTCCCTCCCTTACGGGATTCGACCATCGGCCCGGGGGCACCGCCGAGGCCCTCCCCTAGGGGAGAAACTCGGCAGGGGCGGGGACGGATGCCGCCCGACTCCCGGTCGTAGGGCTTGCGCCGTGCGGCCGCCAGCCTGGCGACACTTCTATCGACCTGGCTGCTGCACTGATCACGGACGTGCCCCCTCTCCAGGCATTTGAAGCACTGGAGGGGACGCGTCCTTAGCGGCTCAACGCCGGCCACTACCCATCCCACCTTGACTTTACCAATCGCGGCCACCTTTTCCGCGGCCGCGACTGGACACTGCACCCATAGGGTGCCCATACTGCCCTTGGCAAACCGGATATTCCCGGTTTTAACTTCGGAGGGCAAGTACCCTCCGATCTTCGCGATTTCCGCTCTGACCTCTTCGGTCGTTGCGGACTCGTCCAGCCCATGCACCCGCATACCCTTTTTGCAAGGGCGAGCTACCCGGACTCCCTCTTTGCCTTGTAGTACCTCTGCGAGCTTTTGCGCAAAGAGGTCTGCTTTCTTGGCCTTGTCCACCCCGTGGATCTCATATACAATCGCCCCGGTGACAGCCCTACGGGCCTTAATGTCCTTTATCTTCAGCCCCGCAAGGTCGATCTTTTGCTGAGCCATACTGATGGTCTCGGCATATCGACCCTCGGGGCAGGTGACAGTCACTGCCGCCGTCCTGGGTACTCTTCGTGCTCTTCTCGCGGCAGCTTTTTTAGGGCCAGCCTTCCCCTCTTCCCTCTGACTCAGAGGGGGAGGGTTTCGGGGCCTGGCTGCTTTTTGCGGAGGATGTTGCGGGCTGCGTTGTTGTTGCAGCCCTTGCCTTTCTCGTCTCCTTTCTTCCCACAACCTTTGTCCAGGATGTTTCCCAGTTCTCCAAAGGCTGCGGGAGTGGAGGGGGATTTTTGGCGGAGAGTTTCACGGCCTGAGCTTTGGGCTTGGATACCTGCTCTACCCTGCCTTGTTCCCTTTTCTTAGAGCTGTCGTCCTTTTGGGTGAGGCTCTTTGTTTTCCCCTTCTCCCCACCACTTCTTCCAAGGACCGGTCCCTTCGGGGGCACGGCGTACTGGGGATTGGCGGTGGGAGGGGATTTCTTGTTCGGGGGAGGTTTGAGAGGGTGGCCATTGGCTCCCCTCTTCAACTCCTCTCTCTCATCAAGGAGTTTCTGGATGTGTGACAATAGTTCGTCGTACTTCCTTTCGTCCTCCTTCCTTACGCCGGGAGGATACTCCTCGAGTTTTCTAGCTACCCCTTTCACTGGGAGTCTCCTAACGCGAGGTAGTGGGACCGGCGGTAGTGGTGGTGGCGCTGCTGGCGTTGAGACGTCCGTTACGGCATCCACGTCCATTGCGGCGTCCGTATCCATCTCCATCCCTGCTGTGGCAGATGGGGAGGGAGTGTTCTCCCCCACCGTACGAGGGCTCACCTCACCCTTTGCAGCCTTTGGGGGCGCAGTTCGGGGCTTCTTCCCCTTAGCTTTGCTTTCCCCTTCCTTAAGTCGTTTGACTTCTTTTTTCAACAAGAGTATCTCCGACATGAGAACCCTGTTGTTTTGCTGGAGAGCCACTAGTTCGCTCTCCCCCTCCGAGTTGTTTGTCGTTATGGCCGACGAACATGTCGTGGCCAGAGCGGATATGGCGGCCTCTAGGTAGCAGGTCGCCTCTTGCATCTCTTTCTTCACAGTGCCTTTGAGATTTTGGCTCATTATGGCACACTTCTTCAGCACTGTGGCGCATTCCAGCCCTCTTGCTGCAACATCCATTGCTGGCGATTGCATCACCTCGTCGTTATATTCGGCAGTTTTCTGTTGAAGCCTCTGCCACGCCTGTCTATCGCTTATTAGGATGGTAGGGTCCGGCATAGCTTTTTCTTCCCGGATTTCATCTTCAGCCAATTGCTTCGCTTTCTCGGCCTTTCTTCTTTCAAAATCCCCGGTTGTTACGGGGCGATCCTGCTTCCTCTTCATTGAAAGAGGTACATCCTCCGGAAGAGGCACATCCCTCGGAAGAGGTTCACACTTCCTCCTCTTCAAAAGAGGTTCATCCATCGTGTCATGGACATACACACTTTCGTCTGCGTCGATGACATTTATCAGTTCCCCTTCTGCTTCCATGTCATTTACCTCCTGACGAGGTCCCTGCATGGATTCCATCCGGGATACGATATCCTCCTTTCGCATTAGAACAGATACCTCTCTGATATCCTTAATCCTGATCTTCGAAGACCGCGGCCCCGGTTTGGGACCTTTTGTCTCCTCCTCCCCCTTAGTGTTTAAGTTATTAGTTATTTTGTTGCAGCTCATTCTTTTCTTGTTCCCGCTCCCTGCGGAGGCTCGACCGGCCGGCGTATCTCCCACCGGCCAAGGGACGACCCGAAACATGACCGGAATCGCCCTCCAGACCGGTGCCCCGGGGACTCCCGGGGGGCCGGCTTATGTCACGGGCCGGGGGGATATCGCACCCCCGGCACAGGACTCTGAGCCCCTTACTCCCCCTGAGGGGTTTGACTCCCCCATGGGGTTTCAGGGGTCCCCCGCCTCCGACAACGGGGGCACCTCCGCAGGTGACGCCACTAGGGGGGCCCCACGGACGCTTCGGACAGTGTCGCCGCTCCCCGGCCCTGCCCTACACGCCGCGGCGACCAGCCGTCCCCCCACCGGTTAATCACTGCCGGCGAAAGGGACACACCTTCTCCTGGCCGGCCGGTTCGGAAGGGGAAACGGTCCCGACCGGCCAGGAGTACATATTCTCGCCGCTGGGCCCCGCCTCGGAAACGTCCGAGCGGCCCCAGCGGCAGACCCGCGTGGCACCCTCCGGGCAATGCCCCTTGGGTAACCCCTCCGGGCAAAGACCCTCGGGTATCCACGCGTGGCCTTCTCCGCCGTCCCGGCCCGAACTCGGAATACGTCCGAGCGGCCCGGGAACGGCCAACCCCGGGGAACCGGGACGGGGATCCAGGCTGCCCAGCCTGGGACCCCCGACCGGCGCCCCGGGGCTCCTCTTTCGTCGTCGGGCCGCGCCTCGGAAACGTCCGAGCGGCCCCGACGACAGACCCGCATGGCACCCTCCGGGCAATGCCCCTTGGGTAACCTCTCCGGGCAAAGCCCCTCGGGTAACCATGCAGGCCTTCTCCGCCGCCCCCGGCCTGAGCTCGGAATAATTCCGAGTGGCCCGAGTGCGGCCAACCCCAGGGACGCTGGGACGAGGGCGAGCCCTCCGATCAGCACCCTGAGGCTCCTACTCGTCGCCGGGCCCCGTCTCGGAATACGTCCGAGCGGCCCCGGCGACTGTCCGCCGTGACTCCCTCCGGGCAATGCCCCTCGGGTGAACCCTCCGGGCAAAGCCCCTCGGGTAGTCACGGCAGGTCACCCACCCCGCGGCCCCCGCCGCACAAAACCCCACCTCGAGACCCCGGGGGGGACGCCCCCGGGAATAAATCACGAAAAATACCCCCCCCCCAGAGACAGAGGACGAAACCCCGGCGGCCGAGGCCGCAGACTGCATGGCGGGAGGACAAGCGCCGAAGCGCCGTGCAGTGTCCTCTCCTAACGGTGCCATGCCACCGGGCATTTGTATTCCGGGTCGCCATCCCTTATCACATACGAGCCGAGGCTCTGACGGGGAAATGGGCCCCGTCCCCCCGGACTGTGAAAAGACTCTCACAGACCAGGAGGAGCCCCCAGAAACCAGGAGCAGCCCCCAGAAACCGGGGGCAGTTGTACCTCTTAACACGAGGTACGAACCACTCTTGGCACCCCTCGCAAGGCTATCCCCTTGCGAAGGGTGAGCCCCCCCACCACGCCAAGGTGGTGGTCCACGGGAGGATGCTTCCGTACCCTGGGACCTTCAAGTCCGATTTTCATCCTGGCTCAAATTACTTCGTGTAACTGCCTTTATTATGCGTTTTACGTCCCGCCTTCGAAGAAAGAAATTAGATCCTACTGCCTCTTCCGATCATATCAAATCCCGGTCTCCGCTTATTTTGCAGCCAAAAGAAATCACCGCCGCCAAAGTGTTTTGGCTTAAAACCTTGCAAGCCATTCTCTATCCGCAGGAATTGATAAACCTGCACAACTCTCGTCCCGTTGCAAAATCGAGTTCACTAGCTCCGCTCAATCCGTATCTCGATAACGACGGTATTATTCGAGTCTGCGGGCGACTGGGAAACTCCGAATTGCCTAAAGCGGCAAAACATCCAATAATTTTAAGATCACACCCATTAATCACCTCATTAATATCCGACATCCACATCCGAAATCATCACGCCGGCCTCCAATTAACGCTCGCGTGTCTCCGCCAAGAATTCTGGCTCTTGCGCGCGCGCGCCACCGTCCGATCAGTATTGTATAAATGTATAAAATGTACACGTGAAAAAACGATCATTCCGGAGCAACTCATGGGTGAATTACCGAAGTGTCGCGTAAATCAGGTACCGAGAGCATTTGTGCATACAGGTGTCGATTATGCCGGTCCGATTCTAGTTCGATTCGCTTCCGGTCGCGGACAAAAATCACACAAGGCATACATCGCCGTATTCATTTGTATGACTACCAGGGCTATTCATCTCGAACTTGTATCCGATTATTCGACGAATTCGTTCATCGCTGTATACAATCGATTCGTCTCGCGTCGAGGATTGCCCACCGCGATTTATTCAGATAACGGCACCACATTTCAAGGTGCCGACCGCGAGCTCGCATCGGCCTACAAGACCGCCGCGGATCACCCCGATCTTGCAAATCGATTGGCAAGCGAAGGCGTACAATGAAACTTCATACCCCCCGCTGCTCCTCATTTCGGAGGACTGTGGGAAGCTGCGGTTCGCAGCATGAAATATCATCTGAAACGATGTATCGGAAGTTATACGCTCACCGTCGAGGAATTAACGACATTGTTATGCCGCGTCGAAGCGTGTCTCAACTCTCGACCAATCGCTGCAGTCTCCGAGAATCTGGACGACTACCGGGCCTTAACCCCCGGACATTTTTTAATCGGATCCGCTCTAATAGCCTCACCCGAGCCAAGCGTGCTCGAGCTTCAAGAGCACCGTTTGTCTCGATGGCAAACAGTACAGCGATTGTGTGAGGGATTTTGGAGGTCATAGCGACACGATTATTTACAAACTTTGCATCAGCGTCCGAAATGGCGAGTGGTTCAAAAATTAGCTAAAATCGGACAGTTAGTTCTCATGCGAGACTCCAATGCACTCCCAAGTCTTGGGCAATCGGACGCATTATTCAATGTCATCCGGGCAATGATAAACTAATACGTGTCGTAACAGTCAAAACAGCGACCGCCGAATATAAACGTCCTATCGCAAAGCTTTGTTTTCTTCCGGTTAATATTAATGAAGAAACCGAAAAAGAATCTGCCTTGGCGGGCGGCGCTTATTGTGAAAAAAAGGGTGGAGCTTTCGCGTCGTTTGCGATTATCTATGTGGACCAGTGTATTATGTTTATATAGTATCTTTACAACAAAAACCGTTGCGTCTTTGCGATTAAGTCTATGTATATGTATTTAAAGCGAGATATTCTCTAGATGGGATATTCATTGTTTGCATCTTTGTATATTCTCTTTCGAATGCAAAAATTCGATACGGGCGGTATGTTTGGGATCATGCTCATCTCTCAACCATTCGCTGGCCGCACGCATAAGAGAGCAAGAGAGATAGATCGCTTCCCGATCGGATCTCTATTATATCCGTTTAATAACAAGATACACGTGTGCGAACGATCAAAACTCGATAACAATTCAACCCCCCTATATCGCAATCCGTACCGCCTCGAAAGTGATTTCCGCGAATCAGAGTGTCACACGCAAGGACTGCCGACCTATATAAAGAATGCCCGAAACCCGTGCGCGAGGAGATCAGAATTCTGAATTCAATACCTGCCGTATCTTGTTCGATAATTCGAAGCCATTAAGAAGGTTCACCTTCACAAGATCGCACGTCGTCACAGTGAATTGTACTCATATTCGAACCAGTGAAATATTAAAGTCATACAGAATTATTGTGAACATCTTTATCGTGGGTGCTTTCCAGCTATGTACACAGGCGACACTGTGTAACACAGTGTACGACTCGGTGCTTTCCAACTACGACACAAGTCGACACAAGCGTACACAGCTAAAATGCTATGTACGACTGTGTAGTTCTCTATGTCGCTCCATAGCTACCAACATTTTTACATTTGTTATCATTATTTTATTTTCTATGGATTGGTATCCGTAGGTGATCTCTATATATATACTTAGCAGACAAATTTAATATTTCTTATTTTTATTTATTATGCAATCGTTAAAAAATTGTTTGGGCAAGTTTAGGAATATAGTGTCATATAGTTTAAGAAATAATTAATAATTATTTTATTTATAATTAATTTAAATTAATTGAGCGTATAGTTAGCAAATATAATTTTAAAAATTTTAATATTGCAATTGTTGAAAATTTATTTGGGCAAATTTAGGAATATATATATTACGTTTACGCGAGTGTTACTTCTGTAGTAACTTACTCAAAAATTATCGTAACTTGTACATTTGAGTAAGTTACTACAGAAGTAACACTCGCGTAAACGTAGTAATAGTCTCATAGTTTAAGAAATTATTTTATTTATAATTAAGAAAATTAATTAAGCGTATAGTTAGCAGACATAATTAACAAACTTTTAATATTGCAATCATTAAGGGGATGCTGAAGTCACAGCCGAACTCAAACGGGATAGCGCCCTCATCTTAGCACAATTAAAATTGTCGGTAATTACCGACAATTCTAATTCCGCTCTTATCGACAGTAATTTTTATTATTAAATTTACATTTACAAAACTACATCATTGTACCTTGTGCACAATAAATAGCAAAAATAATTAAAAAAATATTAGGAATATAAATATTATTAGGAATAAGAATTATTTTAAAATAATAAAATCGAAAAGACTAATAAAAATACAAATTCGGGTATAAGATTAGATTAGATAATTTTATTGCTGCCCCAATTGGGGATTACAAGGCGCTTTTTTCCTTAAGGAGCGGTCCCAAACCTTTATACTTTATACATAAACTTATAATCTATCCTTAACCTATAACTTAATCTATATACAATAACTCCACGCAACTCCGCCTCACGCTTGCCCTATCTCGCCGCACCATTTACACTCTCGCTCTTTCCCTCCTATCTTACTCAATCTTACAACTAGCTTACAACTAGCTTAATCTAATGTGGGACCTCCGCTTCCGGTTACTTCTGCCTTTCCTCCTCCACTCTCTCTCTCTCTCTCTCACTCTCCCCCCTTCCCTCACCTCCTTCCCCGTCCCCTCTCGCTTCCTCCAACAATTTTACCCACAATTCCCCTTCTCCTTCCTCTCCCAGTACCTCCCTCAGCATTTCCTGCCAGCTCTCTCCCCTTCCCCATTCCATACATTCCTCCCATACATGTTCCCACGTCTCCACCCCTCCCCCACACATCCTACACCTCCTTTCCTCCTCCTCTCAATATCTATTTCCCCTCATCCCATTCCCCAATCTGTACTTCGCCATCCTCTGCCACCTTCCTTCCGTCCACCCTTTCCTCAGATACCTCGGTACTCCCTCCCCCTTTACCTGCTTGTACCATTTATTATATTCCGAATTCTCAATCTTTTCCCATCTCTCCTCCCTCTGTCCTTTCTTTTCCCATTCCTCAACCTCCTCCCACCTAAACTCCCCTCTTTCCCTTCTTTCCTCCACCTTCCTTAAATTCATCCCTTTACCCTCAAAAAACTCTCTTCTTTCTTTCTCCCATTCCGATATTTCCCCTCCCTTTTTAGCCCTCTCCTTAATTTCCTCTAAACATACTCTTGTCACCCCCCCTTACCCTCCTCCAACCTCCTCTCATATCCCCACGCCCTTCTTCCCATCCTTGATCTTATCTTTTCCCTTTGGAGCTCCTCCCTTATCATATACCCCGGCGTTCCCCAATCCACTCCTAACATCCATCTCATATACCTTTCCTGTATTCTTTCCAATCCCTCTCTCCTCCCACCCCCATATCTCAACCCCATACCCTAAAACCGTCCACACTAACGCCTCAAAAAGCCATACTTTCCTCCCCCAATTACCCCCAAATCTCCTCTTTCATATCCCCCATACTTACTCCATTACTGCTGCCCCCTCCTCATCCTCTCCCTCACCTGTCCATCCTGCCTCCCATTCCTTTGTACTACATAGCCTAAATACTTGTACTCCTTTACCTCCTCCAACTTCTTTCTCTTCCAATACTAGCTTTCTTCAGCCTCCCTCCCCCCTTCCTGCACCTCATCACCTTCGACTTGCTCTCATTCAACTCCAATCCCTTCTCCTCCAAATATCTTCCTAATCTTTCTATCATACACCTCATTCCCCCCTCATCCTCTGCCATCATCATCCGCGTACCTTAGCGTGTATATCCTATCCTCTCCCAACCTCACTCCTCCCCATCTCCCTTTCCTCATTTCCTCCTCCAAGTCCGCCATCATCATATTAAAAAGCAGCGGACTCAGAGGACACCCCTGCCTCACTCCCCTCCCTGTCCAGAACTTTTCTCCCCTCTCCTCCCCTATTCTAACCCTGAATCCTATCTCCCCTACTATCTCCTCACATCTCATTACCATCCCTTCCTTCACCCCCCTCCCTCTCAACGCCGCTATTAATTTCACCCTGTCCACCAAATCAAACGCCGCCCTCAGGTCCACAAAAAATAGCACCATTTGTCTTCCTTTCCTGCTTATCTGTCTATTTATTAGGTAGTTTAAAACGTAAATATTATCTACTGTCCCCATCCCTCTCCTGAACCCCGTTTGATTCGGTGGCACCATCCCTCCTTCTTCCACTTCACCCCTCAGCCTCTCTGCTAACACCGTCGCATACACTTTGTATAACGACAGTGCCAGCGTTACTCCCCTGTAATCTGAGACCTCCCTTCCCTCTCCTCTTTTCAAAATTGGTATCACCAACCCCTCACACCATTCTCTAATCCACCCTTCCCCCTTCCATATCCTATTACATAATTCCCACACCCACTCTTCTAGCCCCTCTCCGCCATATTTCCACACTTCTCCTGGGATTCCATCCACCCCCACCGCCTTCCTATCTTTTATCCTTCCTATCGCCCTCCTAATTTCTCCCCTTTCTATCTGATCTTCCTGATCTTCCTCCTTCCCCCTTACCCTCCTGCTTCCACCCAACACCACTCTCGACTCCACCCCCCCTAATAAATCCCTAAAATAACTGTTCCATTCTTCCATCTCAATCCCTTCTCCTCCCCTCCTTTCCCTCTTCTCCTCTCTTTCCTAATTACCTCCCATACCTGCCCCTCCGTCCTCGCTTCCATTGCCCTCCTAGTCCATTCTTCATTCTCCTCCTCTTTCTTCTTCCTACATAATCCCTTATACTCCTTCTTTCTTCTCTTATATTCCTTTTCCTCCCCCCTTCCCTCTTCCATCTTTTTAACTCCTTTGCCACCTCCCCCTTATCTTCTCTGCACTCCTCATCAAACCACCCACCCCTTTTTCTTCTCTCCTCCCTACTTTCCCCCCCATTTCCCTTACTTAGAACTTCCTGTATTTTTTTCCTCTCCCACTCCTCCTCTTCCCCTCTCTCTTCTTGTTCGTCTCCCTGCCTCTCCCCTATCACTCCCTGAATTCCTTCTTCCCCTCGCCCGACCAGTTCCACCTCCTTTCCCTCTTTTTTCCCTTCTTCTCAAATCCTCCTCTTTCCCCTCTGATCCATACCACTACCGGCATGTGGTCCGAGTCAATCCTATTTCCTATCTCTACTCTCATAATTTCCTCCCTCACCTCCTCCTTCACTATCACATAATCAATGACTGATCTCCCATTCGGCCCCATGTACGTCCAGCTCCCCTCCTCATCTCCTGCTACCCCTCCATTCACTATTGCCCACCCTATTTCCTCTAATCTTCTCACTAACAATTTCCCTTCCTCATTTACCTTTGCATCCTTCGACCTTCTTTTCTTTCCCTCCTCTTCTCACTCCTCCCCTATCCTTACCCTTCCCCCCAATTCTCCTGTTCTAGCATTAAAATCCCCCCCTATTATCGTTCTAATCCCACCTCCCTCCTCCTCCATCCATTCCCTCATCTCTCCTAATTTTTCTTCTAAATCTCCATTTATGTACACACCCACCAATCTCCATCCCTCCCCCTTTTTCTTTATCATCACCTCCATCATTCCTTCCTTATCCGCCCCGCACTTTCCTTCTATTCCTAACCCTTTTCTTACCCCTACTATTATTCCCCCCATTGCCCTTCCTTTCCTATTTTTCTTCCTCGCATATTGCACCTCCCACTTAAATCCCAAAGGCAACCTCCCTCTTATCTTCTCCCACCCTTTTTCATCCATGTTTCTAACAAGAACATTACATCCCATTCCCTTATCTCTTCCCAGAATTCCGCATCCTTATTCTTTAGCCCCGCCACATTCCAAAATGCCACTTTCCATCCTTCCTCCCTTCCCTCTCCTTCGCTTTTTCTTTCTTCCCCTCCTCTCCCCAACTCTCCATCTCTCCCTCCCCCTCTCTCTCACCCTTTTTCCTTTTTCATCTTCCTTCTCCTACTCGTTCTCTCCCTTCCTTTTTTGCCTCCTGCAATATGTCTACCTCCATTTCCCTCTCGTCCCCTCCTCTCCACTCTTCCCCCTTCCCTTCTTCTCCCCCTTCCTCCTTCAGCTCCTCTCTCATCTCATCCCACCTCCACCATTTACCCCTCATCCAAATTCTTCCATATCGTACCCACGCCCTCCTTCCCTCTCTTTCTTCCCCCCTAGCGATCTCTCCTAATCTCCACATCATCCTTCTTTCTTTCCACGTAAGATCTTTCTCAATCCTCTCCTCTCTACACCTCAATCTTCTTTTCTTTTCCATTATTTCCCTCTTAACCTCCATATTTCCTACCCTTACTAATGCCATACTAGTCCCATCTCTTCTCCCCTCCCCTATTTTCCTCACCCCCACCGGCCCCTCTACCCTTATCTCTTTTAATATTCTCTCCACTTCCCCTTTTACTCCTCCTTCCCCACCCTTTATATCTTTTACTATAATGTTCCCTCTCTTTTCCTCCCTTTCCTTCTTCTCCCATCACCATTCCATCATATTAACCCTACCTTTCATCTCAACCATCTCCTCTCCCTTTCCCTCCCCCCTCCTCTCCCCGCTCTTCCTCAGCTCCAATTCTTCCACTTTCATCCCTAATTCTATAATCCTCCCCTCCAACCCCTCCTTCTCCCTCCCCCACCTTCTCTCCTTCTCCTCCATTTCTTTCTTCAGCTTCCTTATCTCCTCTCTTATTTCTTCCTGTCCTCTTATTCCCTCCTTAATCTCCTCTTTAATTTCTCTTCTTATCTCTCTCATCTCTCTGATTATTTCCTCCTTCCATTCCCTCCCCATCTCTCTTATGCTCTCCCCCATCCCTCCTGCCTCCTCTTTCCTTTCTGTCTCTGGCGATCTTATCACCTTTTTACTTCTCCTAAATATCCACTGTAAATCTCCTTTCTCCTCCATCTCTTTTCTCAATCTTATATCTTCTAATTCATCCCTTTTCCTTTTCAAAACCTCTTCCGGCGTCTCCGTGCTATCCCTTCTCTCCCTCTTCTCAACATTCTTTATTCTTTGCACCTCATCCATTTCCCTTCTATACTTCCCTTACTCTATGTCTAGTGACTTTTCTCGCGCCACCTATCTCTTTCTCTTTCCCTATACCTACTACACCTGCTCCGACCCCTCTACACCTGTTCTCACCTTTCCTAGTTCCCCTCCTCTTCCCCTGCGCCCCTGACCTATCTCCCTAACTGCTGACTCACTCCACCTGCACCACTTTACTCCCTTCTCACCGCTCTTTTCCCTTCTCACCCAACTCGCCTGCACTCCCCCGGCATGCACTCACTCCAGACTCTCACTGACTCACTCTCTCTCACCTTTTCTCTTCCTCCTACCTCTAATAACCACTCAAAACACACTCTCTGATAGCACTTCAACCTTCTATCACGCAACCGGAAACGGAAGTCCTCAAATTCGGGTATAAAGGATTAGTAAAAGCTAATAAGCTAGTAAGCTTTTTATACTCGAATTTGTATTTGTATATTAGTGTTTTTTCGATTTTATTATTTTAAAATAATTTTTAAATAATATTTATAATATTTAGTATTTATTCCTAATTATTTCTCTATTGTGTACCTAACAGACGCGTGGTCTGTCGATAGCTGCGTCGTCGCATGTAAAGAAACGACGCTCGCACTTATTTTTTCTTCTCTCTCTCTCTCTCTCTCTCTCTCTCACTCTGGTTTTATTATAATAATATTTTATAAAGAGAGAGAAGGATAGAATGAGCCCCGTCCGCCGCCCATTCTCGTGAGACGCAACCAACAAATTTAGTTTTCGTCTCTCCGTAGAGATTCTAGTTTATACACATGTAAATGCATCTTTTTCTTTAGAAAAAATGCAATTTTTTGTATACATGCAGTAACAAATGCACTGTATTTTATCTCTCAAATTTATCACATTACATAATATCAATTATGAGTTGAAAAATTTTATAATTGATTTGTTTATGATGCGATAACAATAATTTACTTTCTTGGGAAAAGCGACAATTTATCATTTTCTATAATGGTAAGAAAATGACGTCTCATGCGCTCTACGTCACGAGAATATGTTTCCTCACAAGGATTTTTTCCCAAAACTATATCTGCGGCAAAGGCCGCGGCGTAAATTCCACAACACAAATTATCCGGTTGTGTTTGCACTTTTTCAAAAATTATATCATTTACGTTTATTTTAGGAAAACATTTGTGAATATAATTTTTTTCCTTCGCTGCCAATTTTTCGTATGTACAGTTGGGTATGCTGTCATACACGCGAAGTTTTGTGCCGTCGAAAAAAATGCATCGCCAGTGATCAGTACAATTCCCTCCAATGATTTGTAAGCTTTTGCCAGTATAATTGGCTGTAATCAGTTCTGGGAATTCTATGTACTAAACGCTTTGCGTTTCGAAACAAGAAGTTTCTCTAACGATGCGTAAGAATCTATCTAACGATTCATCGTTGAGTTTGTTCTGTGCAGGCAAAACATTCGCTTCCACCAAATAAAGAGGAGCAATTGTATCATCCAAAACTTTTCGACGTTTCGCTATTTCATCTTTAGTCAGTCTTCGTTTATTCTTTGAATAACTGACTAAGACGCAATCGCTATCTTGCTCTGTATCAATCAAAACAGCAGTATTTGTCACGTTAGCAAAACGTTATTTTTAAATTGTTTGCTTTCTTGTTCAATATCTTTTTTTCTATACCATTTTTTTCTATAGTTTGCAGCTTGCTAATTTTCTTTTAGACGCTTTTTCTTGAGCATCTATTATATATTCTGGGTTTCTAATCGGCATATGCCTATTATGACGGCTATCCAAGATTTCTGGAAGCATACAGTCATGATAGAAACGTATTAGAAAAGGCAGCATTTGATTCTCCCAAAAGTTTTTGTCTCTATTGATTATTATAGTTTTTAAGCTTTTGGGGGTCCATATAGCAAATATGCAATAATTTCGCTGCGTTATATTCAACTGCCCTTGAATTTGATAAAAGAATCGATGATTTCGATTCATTTTATCATAATTTTTTTTGTCAAATATACCTTTTAATAAAGGCAATTTTTGTACTGCCTCATCAGCCGTAAAATTCTCAGCTGATAGAGGACATTTTATCTCCACTAGACTATCTTCATCAATAAGCCCATCGGGAGAAGCACCCAAGCATGGATTGTCATTATCAATAAACAATCCACATGGTTTAATTATTTTATTTATTTTTGCAGCCAACTCTATCCTGGCAACTTCCTCCTTATCGCGACCATATTTAGTGGCTGCAGTGTCAATGTGTGAAGGATACAAAATGCTTTTCACAGTCGCTGCACAAGACGTTGTTGGTCTCATGCGACATACGGTTCCAAAATGGGATGCCGTTAGCATTTCTCTTCTCAGTGAATGCCACAACTCACATTCACTTTGGCCTCTTGTCTCGTGGTCAATTTTTTGTCTGTTTATTGCATTTTCCGCCAACTTTTCTAAGTGATTTATTTCAAGTTGTTTATATGCATCTAATGGAAGATCAGGCTTTTGTGATTGTGGGCCATAATAAAGATCTGTTCCGATCTCTCTTTTGAATTTTTTAGGCCTGCCATGCATTTCTCGAGATTCTTTAGTTCTCAAAACCTTTTTTTTTCGTCGGTTTTCCAAATTCTCGATAATCTGAGGAACATCTTGGCCATGTTTTTATATACTTGCGAAAGAACTTCTTGACTATTATGTTGCGCAACAGCTCCCGCAATTCTAGCATTGTAAGAACCTCGTAGGCAGAAATTTATGCGCTTTCCATCTATTTCTTTGCAGATTATCGAATTAAACGCTTCTGAAGGATTATTTGTTAAATTTAATAACAAATTGTCGGAAAAAGCACTCAAGTACATGATAACACTCTCAATTTTTTTATATAAACCGTGCAATTTCAAATATGGCACATAATTTTTCTCACAGTTTTCTTTGCATATACGGCCGCGTTCTTTGCATCTTTTATGCTCACCAAAAATATGGCTAGGAATGTTCAAAATATCTTTTTGTAATTCCATAGCTTTGCTATGCTGAGGTTAGATTTTCTTTCTGCCGTAGAGCAGCTGTCTCTAGCACTTCTTTTCGTATTTTTAAAATGTTGTTTTTTACAACATTTCGTAGCTCTACAAAGCCACGTTTTCTTTTCTGTTTTGGCTGAACTGTCTCTGCAACAGTTTTCAGCTTTTTGCATAAATTGCGAAGCAAATGATTAGTGCATTCTATTTTTTTTACAGTTATCATTTGTTCGCGATACGGTGCATTATTTTTTATAGACTGATATACATTGCGTCGCCATCAGCAATAACTGTTTTATATATCAGTCCATGCATTTCAAGGCTGTTTTTAAAACCTTCTACTATGGCGTCGCTTTCCATTTTTGTAGAATTAGCGTTGCGATCAAAATTTTTATAACATTTATGATTATTTGGCTCCAGACCATTTTGCTCCGCCCTGTCACATACCGTACAAAATTTGTTGCGGATACCAATAAAGAGGACTTTTTTTGTGCGGTAACCAATTATGGCACCAATACCGGAAAGTGAATCGTAGGCATTACCGTACGACCTCTTCATCCAACTACCATCCGCTACAACGGTAATATATGGAATGCCATTTATAATTTCATTCCTCTCGAGAGCGAGTTGCTTTTCGAGCTCGCCCGCCATTTTCATACTTTCCATGGCGGTTTTTTGAAAATCATCGACTATATTTTCTCGATTTTCTATATACCTCTTTTCAGTCATGCAGGGGATATTTAAACCCGCACAGAATTCTTCCAGTTGGGCGTAACCAATTCCAACTGTTACAGTTGTAAGTACAGCAGCTTTATTGCCATCCAACTTTGTAGCATCTTCTATGGGTTCTGACCATATGTTGGCTTTAGTGTTGCACATTTGACACTTGAAGCACAACTGTGTCAATAATCCACGGCTACAACACTTTACGAGTTTCCAATCTTTAAATTGGCACTCTATTCCTTTCATATGATTATCAAATACTTTGTGGATCTCATTCCACATATAAGAAATGTCGACAATGCGACGGCCTTCAAGCATGCATTCCTGGATACGATTTGGATCCAGGGGGCCATTATCGATAACAAAAGAATTGTTATCTTCACATTTATCAACACTTGTGTAACACGTACCTGTATTTGGAGTTGACTCCAGGCATTGCAATGTTTGGATACAAGTTATCGAATCCATCGAATCGGGATTTAATTCCACCGATTTCTGATAATCGATGGATTCGTTACTAGTACCCATAGTAATGCTAATGCTCCTGGAGTCATTTGACTGTTGCGTACTGCTGTGCTTCAATAACTGCCGCCTGTAAAGAAAAATAAATGGATTAATATTTTACAAAATATTGCTACAAGAAAATAAGATTTAATTTAATTATATATTTTATAGTTGTGAGAGATCGCGATTACACGGAGCGAGAACGTGGTGCGCGGATAAGTGCAACAACAGGAACGGTACAACGATAAAAGTGAATTAGCACAGCACACGAAAAAAAGATCAGACGAGAACAGTGCGAGTGATAACAGTATATTTGAGTCAACTGATTATAACTATATACACAGTGTACAGTGCGGATACGAAGCAAGTATACCGCGACGATTACAGTGCGCTGATTGCAGGAAGTGCAATCTGAGCGAATGCTCGATTGCCCGGAAGAAGTCCGAACAATTTTTGCGAGAGAGAAAAGCGGTCTATCAGCGCGAACGACTGGAAGACGAGAGGGCGATCGGGCGCCGAACGAACGGTTTTATCCCGCCGACCTTCGAGAAGGTTCTGATAGCAAAATCACCGAATTTGTGATTTTGTTTCAAAATAAATGGAATCTTCTCGAGAGTCGGAGGACAAAACCGTTTTCAACAATTTGTTTTGTCACGGGACGGTTGCCCGTGACCGTTCAGACGGCGGGATACGTTCCGCGCGAGACGCGCGCAGCGGAGCGAGATAGCGGGAGTACGCGCGAGTGCGATTGGCGCACGAGCGAATGGCGCGGATAATCGCGCCAAATTCGAGCGGTTATTTCTATCTTTCTTTCTCTCTTTCCCTGATCCGCAACAATAGTCTTGAAAAAAGTCAATTATCTGAAAAATAATTGCAGTCTTTTGTTTATAAATTTTTATCCAATAAAAAAAATTAACTATTATATACTACAATAAATAATGTTTTGAAAATAAATGTCACTATATTTTATAGTAAACAGAGCACACATGCAAACTGCTTCTGATATAAAATATAACCAGCACACGAATTGATCGCCTCTGGATTTTTTAAAATAACCAGCACACGAATTGATCGTCTCTGGATTTTTAAAAAATAATCAGCACACGAATTGATCGCCTCTGGATTTTTTAAAATAACCAGCACACGAATTGATCGCCTCTGGATTTTTTAAATGACCAGCACACGAATTTATCGCCTCTGGATTTTTTAAAATAACCAGCACACGAATTGATCGGCTCTGGATTTTTTAAAAATAATCAGCACACGAATTGATCGCCTCTGGATTTTTTAAATAACCAGCACACGAATGGATCGCCTCTGGATTTTATGACCAGTACACGAATTGATCGCCTCTGGATTTTTTAAATAATCAGCACACTAATAGATCGCCTCTGATATAAAGTAATAACCAGAGCGCACATGCAAACCGCATCTGGTGTTACAGCCAGCTCACGAATAGATCGCCTCTGGATTTTTTTAAATAATCAGCATACGAATAGATCGCCTCTGATATGAAATAATAACTAGAGCACACATGCATCTGATACCGCCAGCTCACGAATAGATCGCCTCTGGCACTAACTACTATAAAATACAGTAAATTTTTAGATATAAATATAAACAAAAGACTGCGTTGTTATCCTTCAGACATTATTGTTTTCTCAAGATTATATTGTATATGTATATAGACACACACAGGGTGACCCTGTGTCATTTTAATCTATAAGTCATTATATCTTCTAAATAATTTTGAATTAAAAAAATTGTAGACATAGAGAGATGTTGAACGAGATTGAAGGAGTCATTAGAATATCGCAAAAAATTTGTTTTTTAAAAAGTATGTAGTTTGCAAACTAACAGCTACATTTTTTTTAAACAACTATGTGTTTTCTTTATACCAATTATTCCTCTTATTTTGTGCATAAAAGTATTAGTAACATCATCGAAAAATTTATATTTTTCAAAATATTTGTATAAAATATCTCGTAAACTATTCACTTTGGTCATTGTACCTTATAACTTTTTATATAAAATATTGCAAGAAATGGATTTATATTAAAAAATTATTGTGATTCCATTTAAGAAAACAAACATGATCTCGAAATTTTAAAGATTCCTCCACCTATCGAATTTTTTTGCGATACTCTAATGACCCCTTCAATCTCGTTCAACATTGGTGTTCACTTTTCTAAATTCAAAAGTATTTATAAGATATATTGACTTATAGATTGAAATGAATTGAAATGGTCACCCTGTATATAGGTATATATACACTTGGCCGAAAAAAAACTTTCACAATTTTTTACTACTTTTCAAGTATACTGCTTTTTTTGCCAAGTATATACATATATATGTATGTATATATAATATATATATATATATATTCTGTAACATATAAATGGTATATATACATATATATATTTATATAATATATACAGGGTGTAACAAAAAGGTCGGGACACTGAATTATCTAAAAAAAATATAAGTTTTACAAAAAAATGTTTCAGATAAAAGTTGTAGGGCTATTGATCATATCAGTTTGTTCAATTCAAAGTTCGCGAATGGTGATAGTGCGCGTCGTGGAGTGAGTCGGGAAGTGATAGCGAGTATGCTGGTATCACGAAATAACGAACGCCTGTTTCCTATCGAACTGTAGTCTGTATTTCTCCTTTATCGAATATTCTGAATATACACTTTCGCAATCGTATATAGACTGGACTCTACTGCGAAGCACAATAGCAACGGCCGAAGTTAGGCGAACTATGCTTTAGTCACAGAGATATCGTACGAATTTCGGTTTTGCTTTCGGAGCGACTGAGACGCGAGCGCGAGAAGCGGCGGACGAAAAACGAGGGCGAGCGTTTCGGGGAACGTGAATTTATACCCTCGACTTTCCAGAAAGTTCCGCATCATGAGATCATCGTTCGAAAGGTGAGCAAAGCGTGGTACGGGATGCTTCTGGAAAGTCGGAGGGCAAATCTGTTTGTTTCTCTATTTGTTTGCTCACGGACGGTTGCCCGAGAGCGTTCGAACGGCGCGGCTTGAAGGGCCGCGCCTTGCGCGCGCGAAACTATCGGCGCGGGCTCGAACGATCGCGATTGGCGTGCGGGCCTGAGAGTGGTAATCGGCTCGACGGTGGCGCCAAATTCTAATTGATACGCCGCTCGCTGGACATGAATCAGCTGTCGCGACGGATCAGTCACTCACCTGTTCACACACACATACACACATACATTTTTCCTCTCACTCGTCTTGCTTGATTCGCAACATTCCGCCCGCCGCGTCGGATTTCGCCCGACGATAACAATGTATTTCGAGGCGACGCGAGTGTAGCGCCGGTAGAGTCGACATCGATCACCGAGCGCTCCATAATCGATCGTGCACGTGCATGTGCAAAGCGCGAGTTGTGGCTGGCGACAGGGGCAACCTAACCTCGCCTGTCAAATTCGTGGATTAAAATATCGGAAAGTGTCGCGGGCGAGATTAGCGTCGGCGTCGTCGGAAGAGTAGAGACGCGGGGGTTTTACTCGGCTGTAAATATGCGCGAATATTTACAATGATTACGAGATGACGCAAGAAGGTATGTATAATGACAATCGGGTTACATTAATTTTCACGTGTACAGCTCGGAATTGTATTGGCAGGTCAGCGAGCAGTTCAAGAGGGCGGGCTCGCGATCTTCGCGGCCGGCAGGGGAACGATCTTGACGACCGGGCGCGTCAGGTCACCACCGGGCGTCCGGACGTCGACAACGCGGACACGGCCGTCCCTTCCCAGGTGCAATCGCGTGACGCGAGCGAGCGGCCACCGACAAGGGGGAGAGTTCTCGCTCTTAAGGAGGCACAGTTGGCCCTCTTCTACTGCTGACCCACGGTCAGCGAGCCATTTCGTTCGCGGGGTGAGCCCTTGTAGGTACTCGTGGACCCAGCGCTGCCACAGGTGGTCCCGCATCTGCTGCAACAACCGCCAACGGTTGAGACGTCCCGATGGTACGGCCAACAGGGATGGTTCCGTGATGGCCAGCACGGGGCCCCCGATTAGGAAGTGGCCGGGGGTCAGAGCGCCTAGATCCCCCGGGTCATCCGACAGTGCCTGAAGTGGCCTGGAGATGAGGCACGCCTCGACCTCCGCCAAGAACGTCGCCATCTCCTCGTAGGTGAGTTTTGTTTCTCCAATCACTCGCCGCAGGTGGTGCTTCACAGCCTTAACCGCGGCCTCCCAGAGCCCGCCAAAGTGAGTTGCGGCCGGCGGATTGAAGCTCCACCGGACACCGTCGTCCGCCAACCGTCCGATAATTTGATGCGCATCTCGGCTTGCGGCCGCGAAGAGTGCTCGGAGCTGGCTGTCGGCGCCGACGAAGTTCGTTCCGCGGTCGCTATAGACGACCTCGCATAGCCCGCGGCGGGACACGAAGCGACGGAAGGCAGCGATGAACGCCTCGGCGGAGTAATCGCTTACGGCCTCTAAATGGACAGCGCGGGAGCTGAAACACACAAAGACAGACAAAAAACCCTTGTAGGCCTTGTGACCGCGTCCTTTGGTGGTTCGAAGCCAAATCGGGCCGGCGAAGTCCACTCCGGTGTGCAGAAACGGTCGACTTGGAGTGACTCGCGCCCTGGGCAGGTCTCCCATCATAGGCTGAGGCGTGGCCGCCCGCCATCGCACACATGGAAGGCAGCGGTGTATGTATTGACGAACCAGTTGACGCCCACGGGGAATCCAGAACCGCTGGCGGATGTTCGCGAGGGTGGCTTGGACTCCTCCGTGTAGGGTACGCCGGTGACAGGCGTCGACCACAAGGTAGGTCAAGTGTGAGTTAGTGGGCAGAATTGCTGGGTGGCGCTGGTCGTGGTCCAAGAGCGCATGTTTAATGCGCCCTTTTACTCGCAGAATCCCGTCGGCATCTATCGTTGGCGTCAGCCGTTTGAGCGGGCTCCGTCCGGTCAGCGGCCGTCCCGCTTGGCTGTCCTTGAGTTCCTGGCTGTAACTCCGATCCTGGACCGTCCTGATCCATCGGAGGAGGGCGGCATCTAACTCCATGGGCTCCAGGCAGGGTCCAGGTGGCTTATCGCCGCCGACGGAGGGGCGGCGCGAGCGCCACCGCCAGATCCACGCCGACACACGAAGCAGGTGCCGTAACGACGAGAACCGCCGCAACTCCTCGGGTTCCTGAGTCTCGAGGCTTACATGGCAGCCTGTGGGTCGTTGCTCTGGAAGGTCAGCAGCGTCCAAGGTTCGAGTCTCCTCTGGCCAGTTGCTCGAGTTATCGCTGAGGTAGCTCGGTCCGTGCCACCAGAGCGGGTGGTCAATCAGCTCTCCTGGAGTCACCCCCCGGGAGGCGCAGTCAGCGGGGTTCTCTCGCCCCGGTACGTGACGCCACCTTGCTTCCTGGTTCATCCAGTGGATCTCTGCAACTCGATTGGCGACGTAGGTCGTCCATCTTGCCGGGTGCCCACGTAACCAGCCTAGAGTGACCGTGAAGTCGGTCCACAAATGGACTGCAGATGTTCCCAGGCCCAAGGTGTGCCGGACGTGCTCGGCCAACTTGGCCAAGAGGGCCGCCGCACAGAGTTCCAGGCGGGGAATGGACACGCGCTTCAGCGGAGCGACCTTGGTCTTAGCGACGACCAGTGATACGCTCGACTGAGCGTCCGTCGTGGCCCGGAGGTAAACTACGGCAGCGTAGGCGCGCTCGGAGGCATCGGAGAAGCCATGGAGTTCCAGGGTGCTGCTTGGGGCGTCACAGCGTAGCCAGCGAGGTAACCGGATCCTTTCCAGTAGGGGAAGCTCCTCCTCCAGGCTGGTCCATGCTGCAGCTTCCTCCTTAGCCAATGGGGCGTCCCATTCAAGCTGTTGCAGCCACGCTGTTTGGACCAGTAGTTTCGCTCGCACGATGATCGGTGCTAACCATCCCAGTGGGTCGTACAGGCACGCAGTTTGCGAGAGCACCGACCTCTTCGTAGGAGTCGCGCTCGGGGTCCTTCTTACGGTGAGCGATAATGCGTCATCCTCGGGATTCCATCGCAGGCTTAGTACAGAGCACTCGTCCGACGGCAGCTGGGCGCCGGTCGGAGAGCTTAGTCGATGCTCTGGCGGGATTTCCACCAGGAGACTGTCGTTGTTGGCGGCCCACTTTCGTAGAGGAAAGCCGCCCGCCGTACAGACGGAGACAACTTGGTTCAGCAGCCGGTGAGTTACACACAGGTCTGAAGATCCGGTAAGTATATCATCCATATAGATGTCGTGTTGTAAAACCTCGGCCCCCAGCGGGGAGCGGTCCGCCTCGTCCGTCGCGAGCTGTCGCAGCACGCGTATGGCGAGGTACGGCGCGCTCGCCAGGCCGTACGTGACAGTGTTGAGTTGGTATTCCTGTATTTGGTTGTCATCCTCCCACAGGATTCGCTGCAGATCTCGGTCGTCGGGGTGTGGGCCAGGATTTGGCGGTACATCATCTGTACGTCGGCTATGAAAACGTAACGATGACGTCGCCAGCGTGTCATGATATCCGCAAGCGACGGCAACAGATTGGGCCCGGTGCGCAGAGAGCTGTTTAGAGACGCCCCGCTGCAGGTGCGGGTGGAGCCATTGAACACCATCCGCAGCTTCGCGCCCGTGCTTGAACTCCGAAGCACTCCATGGTGAGGCAGGAAGCTGATTCGATTCCCTGGTGTGAACGTCGCAGCAGCGACAGGTGTCATGTGACTGAGCGAGATATATTCGGTCATGAACGTGCGATACAAGATGCCGAAATCGCTGTGGCGGTCGAGCCGTCGCCTCATGACGTCGAGTAACCTGGACGCAGTTCGGCGGGTGGAGCTGAGGTCCGGTAGCTCCGGACGGACCGGTAATCGTACTTGGTAGCGGCCGTCGGGAAGTCTCTCGTGAGTGTGCACGAAGTGATCTTCGCACTCCTGCTCATCGGCAGTCAGCGGTAGCGCGATGCGTGGTGGCTCCTCAGCCTCCCAGAACCGACGGACGAGATCGGCGAGCTCACCTACCGTGGAGCATTGCAAGGAGGACACAGGAGCCGCCACGTGATTGGCGCCGACAGCACCTAATAGCACCCAACCGAGGCGAGTCTGCTGCGCAATGGGCTCGTTCGGACCTCCGCGGCGAAGATCGGGCAGGGCGAGGTCCACGTAGGCATCGGCACCAAGTAATAGCTCCACGGGATCCTGGCGGTGAAATTCAGGGTCCGCGAGTTCGAGGCCTTCCGTGAGGCCACGAGCGAGCTCCACTTCCTGACGCCCCACTGTAGATGCTGAGGCGCGGTAACACGAGCGGTGATACAGAGAGTGAGAAGTGCCCGTCGCGCGAAAGGACCCTGACGGCGAGTCGTCCGCGAGAGAAGCCCGTCTGGCTGCCACCCACCCCGAAGATGGCTACTGACGTTGGGGCTCGCGGTAGGCGTAGCCGCTGCGCGAGCGACTCCGCGATCAGGGACGTTTCTGATCCCGGGTCGATCAGCACACGGACCGCGTGGTGGGTGCCTGTGCGATCGATCACCAACACACGCGCGGTCGCGAGGAGCACTGGTCCGCATTCCACCGGTGGCCGCTTGGCGACGTGAACGGAAGGCGTCGAGTTTAGCCCGGTAGCGGGCGAGGCCACCGCCGTAAACGCGTCGTATAAAGTCGTGTGGTGTCGACCAGAGCATCGGGAGCATACCTTAGACGACGTGCAATCGCCGAGTCGATGACGACCCAGGCAGTTCCAGCATCGCTGGTGAGTGTTGACTGTCTCCCGTTTCTCCTGGGCGTTTTTCCTTTTATATTGCTCGCAATGTGCAATGAAATGATCTTTTTTACAGAGGGGGCAGCTACGGTTCGCGTCCGACCCTCGACCTCCCACATGGTTCGCTCGTGCAGATCGGCTGGGCTTCTCGTTGGTTTTCCCGGAAGCTTCTCCGTTGACGGCCTGGAGCACTTCCTGGGTCATGAGCTGCTCTTGTAGAAACTCCCGGAGGTCATCGTAAGAAGGGGGGTCGGAGGTTTTGCCCAGCGAATTCTCCCAGTCGCGTCGGGTCTTGGAGTCGAGGAGCTCAACCACCGAGTGAACAAAGAGGTCCGTGGAGTCGGTGATGGGGCGCCCAACGCCCTCCAGGGCGCCGACGGTGGAGAGTACGCTGTGGAATATTCGACGGAGTCCGGCGGCGGATGGCGTTTTCATCCGAGGAAGCGCAGCTAAGGTGGACAAATAGGCTCTCACTAGGAGTCGCTTATTCTCGAAATGCTCCACTAGCGTGGCCCAGGCTCGCTCGAAATTCTCCTCTGTAGAGGGCAGATTTCGGATGAGCTGTTCAGCGTCGCCCTTTACGCTAGTTTTTAGGTAATGCATCCGTTCAACTTGCGACAGAGTGTTACCCTCCATGACAATGGAGCGGAACAGGTCGCGGAAGGCGGGCCAGTCTTCAAATCTCCCGGAGAATTGTGGCAACTGGATCCGCGGCAGCACGTTGCGAGCCACCGCCGTTTCTGTTCGAGCGAGCTTCTGTGGGTCGGGCTTCTGCTGGAGGGCGAGCCTCTGTTCGAGTTCGACTAGCTCGGCCCGCTGTTGCATGTAAGCCATCTCAGCTATATCTAGGAGGCCCGAGGTAGTGTAATCGTGCTCTCCGATCCGCTCACTATAGTCTGTAAGTAAGGCATCGTGGTTACGCTCGAACTTACTCCACTTTTTGTCTAGAAGCGTCAGGGATGCTTGTACGAGAGGGATGGACAGCTTGGCGGTTCCGGCTTTCCGGACAGTTTCCATGGCGCGGGCGATGCGCCCGTAGAGCTCGTGCTGCGCGTTGATTAATTGCTCCATCGTTTTTTTTCCAGATTACTCACTCACTACACTGTAGAGCCACAGCGCGTGAACGAGCCACAGCGCGTGAACGCGCACATTACCGAAAACTGAATATTTTACAAGATATTTTACATTTTATATCAAAAAAGTGTAAACTTCAAAACTTTATAACTTTAAAAGTACTTGAAAGAAAAATGTTTTATTATAGTGTTTTGGAAAGCTCTCGAGATAAGCTACAAGAATATGTAATAAAAAATAGGGGGTTCCATTTAAAAAATGCAAGATGATCTTGTTCTGACCTTGACGACGCCATTCAAAGTCAAACTGATATGATCAATAGATTATTAGCCCTACAACTTTTATCTGAAACATATTTTTGTAAAACTTATATTTTTTTAGATAATCCAGTGTCCCGATCTTTTTGTTACACCCTGTATATATAAAATTTATATGTTACAGAAAATATATATATAAAAAATATATAATTCATATATTTTAAATATTTTTTATGAGAGAAGTGTGTGTGTGTGTGTATTAGATTGGAATTTTGTATAGCAAATTAAAAATTTTTCAATTTTAAAATATTTATGTAACATTGTTTCAAACACTATATTCTTTATACAGATGTACATAAATATGCATAAATAAATACTTTCTCAAAATTGATTTTATTAAAATAATAAATAGAGAAATAAATAAATACAATGTTAGCAATTTGCATAAATTAAAAATGTTCTTGAAATTTATATATTTATTTAATTTATAATTTTAAAATTAATAAATTAGAAAAAGTAAAATTTTTAATTTGAAAAACATGTAGTTCGTAATGAGAATACAAAAATAATTATTAATTTTTAATTTGAAGATTATTATTTGAAGAATACAAGTATAATTAAAAAAATAATAGAGGATAAAAGTTGTGTGTGTGTGTGTGTGTGTGTGTGTGTGTGTGTGTGTGTGTGTGTGTGTGTGTGTGTGTGTGTGTGTGTGTGTGTGTGTGTGTGTGTGTGTGTGTGTGTGTGTGTGTGTGTGTGTGTGTGTGTGTGTGTGTGTGTGGATAAGATTGGAATTTTGTGTAGCAATTATTCAATTTTAAATTTATATTTTTGTTTCATTTTTTACACAAAATTCTTTATACGTACGTACATAAATAATATATAAATATTTTCTCAATATTGATTTTATTAATTAATAAATAGAGAATAAATAAATAGAATATTAGTCTAATTGTTACATTATTGATAAAATTCGCATAAATTTTTTAATAAAAAATGTTTTGATATTTTTTTTAAATATTTTGATGGAGGAGAGAAGTTGTATGTGTGTGGATAAGATTGGAAAGATTTTATTACTTCATGTTTTTTTTATTACAAATTTAGCTTTTGTAATTAATTAATTCTAAAATAGTCTTTATCAAACTCAAAAAAATCAAACAACATATATATCAATTTCCCAAATATTTTAAACTTATACGTGATTTAGATTAATATTTTATGCGTTATATTTTCTTTATTTATTATTTATTATTTGTTCAATAAATCAATAAATTAATTTTGTTATTGAAAAATAAATCTAGAGAAAATAATGCATAAAATATTAATCTAAATCACGTATAAGTTTAAAATATTTGGGAAATTTATATATTTTGTTTGATTTTTTTGAGTTTGATAAAGATTTTGTATTTTAGAATTAATTAATTATGTTAAATTAAGAAAATATTTGTATAAATTAATTAGAAAATTAATATTTTGTTTTATTTTTAAATTGATTTTCATAAAAATTATATTTTAGAATTAATTAATTTAAAAAAAGCTACATTTATAATACAGAAACATGAAGTAATAACATTTAATTTATTCCAATCTTATACACACACACACACACACACAACTCTTCTCCTATATCAAACTATTTTTTTAATTATGCTTGTAATCCAAATAATCTTCAATTTAAAAATTAACAATTATTTTTGTATTCTCATTATAAACGTTTTCATGTTTTTAAATTATAAATTTTACTTTTTCTAATTTATTATTTCTAAAATTAATTTTTTTGAATTCAACTTTAAAATCAAATAAATATGTAAATTGCCAAAACATTTTTTATGCGAATATTTTCTGAATAATGTAACAATTAGACTAATGTTTCATTTATTTATTTCTCTATTTAGTATTTCAAATCAATTTTGAGAAAGTATTTATTCATATATTATTTATGTATATGGCTGTATAAACAATTTAATGTAAAAAATGTAACAAAAATTTAGAAGTAAATGATTGCTAGACACGCAGACATACATATACATGCAAATTATACATGATACATATACAGCACAATAACAATAAGCATGTAAAGACAGACAAGAATGAGAAAAGAAAAGGAAAATATAAGTCAGCGTAAAATCTGTACACAAGCTGTGTCACAAAGCGATATATAATTGATTATTGAGTATTTTATGTGATCAATGCAATCAATCAATATATCGCTTTACGGCACAGCCAGTTGCTTGTTCACTCACTCAAACATTCTTTTTCATTTTCTTTGCCCATTTTGTCTGTCTATTTGTTTATTATATGCGTTGTATATGCATCATATATAATCTGATGTGTATGCATATTTGGACATGTAATAATAATTCCTAAAAATAAACATACCTTTTCATCCAGCCTTTTTTAAAGGAAACTCTGCGGCGACTGAGCGGCAAATGTTTGGAATCATGCTTTCTTCTCATTTTATGTAGATAACTTTATAAAAGTACTATCACACTATCACTATATCACACTATCACAGTATCACACTATATCACAGTATCACACTATTCACTTAGGGTACTTTCCGATTCACGCATGATGCGCATGAAGTGACAGAGAATCTATAATATGCGTGACATGAACTATAGATTTTCTGTCACTTCATGCGCATCATGCGTGAATCGGAAAGTACCCTTATTCGCACGTTTTGGAATAACGGTCGACTTATCCACTACTTTCGCGTATCAGCTGTACAAGCGATATGTACCGCACGACAGCGCATCTGTACGCGCAATGATATATATCACCGTACATGCGTGTAATGTATATGTGAGTCGCGGGTTACTGCAAGAGACAGAGATATCATGTAAACGTATATAAAACTGACTACATATATAATACGACGATTCTTTTACAATTTTGTCTTACTTTTTAAATTATGAATAATAAATGTAAAATAATTATTTACCGAACTCATGCTAGTAATTATTTGCTAATAACATGTGCCTATAAACTTTATATAAAGTTCACAACTATTTTTTAACATTCAGAATATCAAATTATAATAGAATATAATCAGGGCCGGCGCAAGGGTGGGGCGAGCGGGGTGGTCGCCCAGGGCGCCGTTCTTGGGGGGGCGCCATAACGTCGGCAAACGCGATCGAGAAAGCTAGAATGGGGAGGGGGGGGGGCGACTTTTTGGTCCCTTGCCCCGGGCGCCATAATTCCTCAGTCCGGCCCTGAATATAATAATATAAAATTTTCGAAATACTGACATATATATGTAATTAATAATAAGAACGATTACTTATACTGATATTATTATTGTAAAATTATTGTGTGTGTGTGAACATTGATATTGTCAATTATATTCTCTTTTCGGAAAGAAATAAATTTTATATATAAAAATATATATAATCACATACAGAACATGCTTTCATAATTATATATGTATTTGTCATATTTCTCATAATTATTATATTCTTTCGTTTTTATGGCTTTTATTCGTTTTGTTCTTGTCTATATAAAAAAAAATAATTTATATATTTTCATATTACAATATACATAAAAAATAAGTTACTTTCTCTTTCTATTTTGCCATTTTATTCTCTAAATATGTACACCTAAATAATATAATCTATATATATTTTTACATTTGCTATAAAAATAATCTTTATGACGATTGAATATTATTTACAGCTCTTTATAAAATAAATGGAAAAAAAGAAAGCTGACATATTTTATTCAAACATGTATATAAAAGGACAAAGAAATAAAGTATTTTTTTCTTGTAAACGTTTACATATTTGCATATTATTACCAGGGATCCGGACCGAAACAAAATTAGGGTTCGGTTTCGGTTACGGTTTAATAAAATATTGAATAACTGTTCCGGTTCCAGTTTCGGTTTTTTGATAAATAAAAAAATCGAAAACCGTTTAAATTATGATTTTTTCGGTTACGGTTCCGGTTTTTTAAAATTTTTACTTTTTGTTTTTCTAATTAAATTAATTTCTAAATTATATTACTTTAAAAAATTATTATTAATTTTTATGACATAAATAAACAACACTTCATATTATACATAAAAATATATTATTTAGATATAGGTATATATAATATAGATACATATATAAATATATTTTCATATGTCATAAAAATTAATAATAATTTTTTAGAGTAATATAATTTATATATACTTTATATATATATATATATATATATATATATATATATAAAACAGAAAATATAATATCTTCACAGCTAGCATTATTGCGATAATATATACACGTTTCAGAACATTTAAAAAATAATTATAATTAAGCAATTATTGTAAACGACCCAACTGGTTTAATTGATCTTTATTAATTCGATATCATATATAAATATACAGACTACGTTTCGACCTTTGGTTCAGGTCCTTATCAAGTCTAAAATTAAAGGATAATACTATATAGAAGGAATCATTTTATAAAAGCATAGCGCAAACCAAGTTGAAAACAACAATTATTATAAAGTAAATGATTAAAACATACCTTACTTAAAATTTTTTTCTTTTTTCAACATGTTACAATTCTCTCTGTACTAAACGTTTCGTATAGATGGTAAAAAACGAACTTAGACATCCTTTATTATTCTATCATAAATAAAGTTTAAATTCTCTGTCTTTATGTAGGTTAATCGTGTTGTTAAATTTTTTTATATAAAACATTTCAGCTATCTCTCTTTTCCTAGTATGTGTTTCACGATGTAAAATATTAAAGGTTGTCCATTTAAAGTCATGTAAATATTCATTTCTATGTTTGCTTTAGCAATTATTAGACAAGATTCCCTTAACAATATGTAAGTTCTTATTATGGAAATGTTCATCAGATAACAAGATAGCGTGATCGACTAAGTTGTTAATGGTGTAACCAAAGCGTTATAAGCAAACATAGAAATGAATATTTACATGACTTTAAATGGACAACCTTTAATATTTTACATCGTGAAACACATACTAAGAAAAGAGAGATAGCTGAAATGTTTTATATAAAAAAATTTAACAACATGATTAACCTACATAAAGACACAGAGAATTTAAACCTTATTTATGATAGAATAATAAAGGATGTCTAACTTAGTTCGTTTTTTACCATCTATACGAAACGTTTAGTACAGAGAGAATTGTAACATGTTGAAAAAAGAAAAAAATTTTAAGTAAGGTATGTTTTAATCATTTACTTTATAATAATTGTTGTTTTCAACTTGGTTTGCGCTATGCTTTTATAAAATGATTCCTTCTATATAGTATTATCCTTTAATTTTAGACTTGATAGGGACCTGAACCAAAGGTCGAAACGTAGTCTGTATATTTATATATGATATCGAATTAATAAAGATCAATTAAGCCAGTTGGGTCGTTTACAATAATTGCTTAATTTTATTCTTCACTGGCGACACAAAAATATACTCTTATAATTATAATTGTATAATATTGCACTTCGAGAAGACAGTTATCATGACACTTCCGTCATTTGCGCAAAAACAGAAAAAAAATACCGAAAAGAACCGTAAATCGAAAATAATTTAACGGTCCGGTTATGGTTCCGGTGTTATAAATTTATCAGAATTTCAATACGGTTTACGGTTTCTGTTCTACTAAAAAAACGGTTAAGGAACGGTTATCGGTTTTGGTTCCGGTTCGGTCCGGGTCCCTGATTATTACTAATAAGAATAATTTGACGAATTAATACCAACCTAATCTTTCTTCAGCTTTCTTTTCTCCATTCATAATTAAAAAGTTGTAAATAATATTCAATCGTCATAAAGATTATTTTTATAGCAAATGTAAAAATATATATAGATTATATTATATAGGTGTATATATTTAGAGAATAAAATAGCAAAATAGAAAGGGAAAGTAACTTATTTTTTATGTATATTATAATATGAAAATATATAAATTATTTTTTTTTCTATAGACAAGAACAAAAAGAATAAAAGCCATATAAACAGTACTCTGCGTTGATACCACTGCTT
>NW_028141174.1:1619942-1836997 GCF_030444845.1 Prenolepis imparis
AAGCAGCTGGTATCAACGCAGAGTACTGAGAGAGAGAGAGAGAGAGAGAGAGAGAGAGAGAGAGAGATTGATATTTATTAGCTTTCTCAGCTATTGTAAAATACAAGTCTAATTTACATTAATTACAATATACTCCTTTAACTCTCGCTTAAACGCTTCCAGTTCTTCGATTCGTCTTATTTCAGCTGGTAAGGCATTGTACATTTTCACTCCCTCATAAAACATACTCTTCTGTGCACTCGTTGTTCTACGAAACTGTACTACAATGTCCCCAGCTTTCCGTGTCTGTCTTTCATTCTCTTTTCCCACTATTGTTAACTTATTTCTTAATTGATCCGGTAACATATTCTTTAAAATCTTAAAGATAAATATACACACATTATAATTCAGCCTCTGTCTTATGGACATAAACTGCAGCGCTTGCAGCATACTCTCCACTTTGGTATATCTATCACATTGCAATATGACCCTCATGGCCCGGTTTTGCGCTTTTTGCAATTCATTCAGTTGTGTTTCTCCCATATCAATTAACAGCGTCGCACAATACTCAAAGTGAGACGCTATGATTGACTTATATATAATACATCTAGTGTATGCCGATATGTAGTTACCTATTCTATTTAAAAAACTCACTTTTTTCCCTATTTTCTTTAGCATATAATCACAGTGGTCCTTAAATCTTAACCTATCGTCAATAATTATGCCTAGATATTTCATTCTTTCCACACGCTCTATCTCCGTTCCATCCAAACATTTCAGTGTAATGTTACCTCTCAGTTCTTTTCGTACACTTCGAACTATCATATATTTCGTTTTCCCTGCGTTCATTTTTAACTTATTTGTATTCATCCATCTTTCCACTGTAACAAATGCCATATTCATTTTTCTTTCTAATTCCGCGCTACTCCCTCCAGTCACATACACTAGCGTATCGTCTGCAAACATTTTTATACTACATCCCTCCGGACAGACTTTAATTATATCGTTTAAATATATTATAAATAACAAAGGTCCTAATACAGATCCCTGTGGTACTCCATATTCTGTGGCCAATAATGTAGACCATTCATTGTTAAATCGTACCTGCTGTGTTCTATTCTTTAAATATGATCTTAACCATTCTAAAGCTGTTCCTCTAATTCCGTATTGATATAATTTCTCTAACAGTCTTTCTCTATCTATCGTTTCAAATGCTCGCTTGAGATCCATGAAAATTACCCCCACCATTTTTGCCTCACTAACTATCAGTTTCCATTCGTCAATGACTGTTTGAATCGCTGTTTCACACGAATACTGTTTTCTAAAACCTGACTGATGTTCTGTTATAATATAGTTATCTTCTAAATACGCCTCAATTTGCTTTTTAACTACTAATTCTAATACTTTCTCGAATATTGGTAACATATTAATAGGCCTAAATTCACTTGCTTTTCTGGCTTTTTCTATTTTTGGAATCGGTATTATCGTAGACGTTTTCCAACCTTCTGGACAGCAACCTTCCCTCAAAGAGTTATTTATTATATCAATAAATTCCTCTTTTATTACATAAAATACTGCTTTAAGTATATCACTAGTTAATCCCTCCTCCGTACCTTTCTTTTTTGGTAGTTCCATAACAATTTTTTGTAAATGCTCTATTCTAATCATCTCAAAATTTTCCATTATTCCCTCGCTTTCAATAACAAAAATAATTCTTTTACCTGGACTTCCTAACTTATCTCTACTTATAGATTTTACTATGTTCTCAATACTGTATATAATATAAATTAAATTTATTAGCTATATTGCACCCTTCAGTATTATCTAATATTTCAAAATCTATATTCTCTATTTTTTTTGAACCCGTTGGTTCGCCCCTTATTATTTCTTTCAAGGTTTTCCACATAGATGTCGGATTTCCCTTGTTATGATCTATCATATTTTCATAGTATTCTTTTTTCTTTGTCCTGATTAGTTTAACCACTGCATTTCTTTCGATTTTAAACTGTGACCAATTTTCATCCGTGTCATCATACAACGCTTTACTGTACGCCTCATCCCTTTTAGCCGCTGCTTCCCTTATTTCATCCGAAAACCACTTTTTCCCTTCCCATATTTTCGGAATTCTAAATTTTTTTCTAGGTGCTGTAGCATCCAACGCATCTACTATATTATCGACAAGTTTCTTCGCTCTCACACTGACATTCATATCTTGGCTTTTTCCTAATTTATTTTCCACTAATTTAATAAAATTCATCTACATTAAACTCTTTAAAATTCCTAGCACTAAATTCTCTGTATTTATTATCAATTTTATTCGCATTAAGATCAACTTTTAACCACGCATAGTCCGTTATTTTAGGTTCATGAATTACTTGCACTTCTATTTTATTATTAGCGTAAATTAAATCTATAATTGTCTTACTATCTTTCGTAATTCTCGTCGGTTTATTTACATATTGTTTCATGCCTAAGCTCAACATTGTCGTTTGTAACTTCTTTGTATAAAACGAGTCCAACATAATATCTATATTAAAGTCTCCTATTACTATACATTCTCCCCGTATTATTAATTCTTCTATTATATCCTCCAGAAATCTCACGAACTCACCATGCGATGAACTCGGTGAATGATATATTACTGTTATCACTCCTTTATACAATTTATCTTTCACCTCAATCGCAGCACACCAACAATTCGCTTCTAACTTTTTTACTAATACTATCTCATATTTAATATCGTCCCTTACATATAAAAGAACCCCTCCTGTATTTCTGTTTTCAGCATCACATCTAATCATACTATATCCCGGTACGTTCACTTCACAGTCTTCAATTTCAGCAGTCACTCTGGTTTCTGATAACGCTATGAACGCAGGATTCATTTTCTTCATAATCTGATGCTGTATCTCGTCTTTATGCGCCATCAAACTTTGCGCATTTGTATATAGTATTAATTCCGTTTCCTTCTGTAGTTGCTATTTATCTTCCTCCCATCCGGCCCTCCTCTTCTCCTCCTGTATCGCCCTCTTGAAAGTCGGACATTCCGGATCAAGTGCGCCATGCTCATCATTTATTTTCAAATTGTATGTTTGAATCTTAAACATACAATTTATACATCTTTTCTTTGTCGCTGTACATTCACTCACCTTGTGATTTCCTGCACATTTGTGACATGTTTCATTACGCGTACAATTCTTTGCAATATGATAATAACCCCAGCATTTAAAACATCTTTTAATGTTAATGTGATTGAGTGCAGGACACTTTCTCCACCCTACATTCAGTTTCCCTTTTCTCAACATTACTTCATGAGTCTCTTCATCTGCTTCAATTATTACGATACCATCTTTTCCTCTTCTTCCGGACTGATCTTTCTCATTTATTTTCTCTTTAACTATTCTCTTCACTATTCGCATATGAATTCCTTCATTTTTCGCGTCAATTTTGTTCTGCTTCTTAATTGTACCTATTAAATCATCATCATTCAACTCCATTTCTTCCTCGCCAATATTGACAATTTTTATCTTAGGTTTCATCCGCGGTGACTCAGTAACGTTAAAATTCTCGCCCAGCTTGGCTTGTACTGTCGCCTTTAGCTTTTCCATTTCTTCTCCAGTCTCACAGCCGAGAATCACTGTTCCCTTACTTCCTTTTTTTAACTTCGTTATTCCCATAGCCATATTCTTGATATCTACCTTTTCTTTTATCAGTTTTTTAGTTGCTTCACTCTCCTGTTGCACCTTGGATTTGACAATTATAATATTTTCTTTTTTCTTCTCTTTAACTGCTTCACTATAACATCTTTGAGCTCCTCCTACCAGTCCACCCGCTCCTCCTTGTATAATTCTTCTCAAGTCTTCCAGTTCTTGTTTAATACTTCCAAATTCTTCTCGAACTATTTCCTTAACCATCATTTTAATTTCCTTCTTACATGCTGTTTCGTCTTTTATTTCTTTCACAGTTTTTACAAGCCAATCTATTTTTACGTCAATACTCGATGATCCACTCGCTCCTGATATTCTATTTCCACTGCTTGATGTCGTAAACGAACCCGTAGATCCTGTAGATCCTTGTCTTTCCCTGCTGCTCCCCGCTGCTGTCGGTGCCTTCTTCATATCTGCTTCACTTTCAATTATAAATTTCTCAAATGGGCCAGGACACGACACCAGTTCGCGATTTCTATCATAAATTTTATGTTTACTTGCACATCCTGGATGGTAAAACAGTTTAATACAAGACTTGCATGCAACAACCTGATTTTTTATTGCCTTCTTACATGCCGAGCATCGATACTCGTCATATTCATCGTTCATATCGATAATTACCGGCCGAAGCTGTTAATACCAGCGGTCAATTACCTTTGTCCAAATTCACACGTCAGCGCTTTGTGTCCACCTTTAATGTCTACCTGTCGCGTGAAATCTCGATGCCTCATACAAGAAATATAACTCTCACGCTCACAAATCAGCATATTCCTGTTAGATAACACTCATGTCTATTCCCGGTCTATGCAACTATTACTTCAATACTTTTTCGCCACTCTCCCTCACTATATAATCACTTAAAAGTTATCACTTTTGCAGAGCAATGTTTGACACGTCTTCTCTCAGAAAAAAAAGTTGAGAGAGAGAGAGAGAAAGAGAGAGAGAGTATGTACGACGAAGAGAAACAGTTACGCGCGATTGCAATGTGGTGTGTACATGTATATTACACGCACACGCATGAAAGAGCAAAGGTAATACGATTATGTCAGTTTTTGTCAGCTCGTACCAAATGTCAGCTCGTATAAGTATTTGACACAATTTTATCACAATAAAATATTATTTTATTATAAAACTGGTTATTTTACCCAACAGGGCTTCACAGATTATCATCACACGCGCTATCACGCATTTACAATGTGCGTCGCTACGCACTTGATAATCACGGCGTTTACAATTGCTACCGTCACGTACGGACCGATCGATGCGTATCCTTGTTACGACGCGACTCACAACTTTCGGATCGCGATCCGATATATCTTGTGATATCGGTTGTAGCACGCGAACGACTTCTGTCTCTATCTCGAATTTATTTCGCACGAGTTCCGCACGTCGAGATTGCCGTTGGACAAAAAGCCCCGAGCTCTCTCGCGCTCGCCTTCTTATAGGCGCTCCCCACTCTGGGGCCATCCCCACCACTTCTCATTCGGCGGCTCGACTGTAGCGCCGCCCCTCGCCGCTTGGTTACAAGAGTGAAGTGTGTTCTTTTTAAATAAATATATGTTAATTTCGTCCTACGCTCGTTCGGACATTAACAACAAAATAAAATATATAATCGGAAATCGCTACTTCCGGTCTTGCGCCCGTTATAACTAAAAAATGACTTCTGTCGCAAGAGCAAAGTGTTACATTAATAAATGATATCGCACGTTGCGACTCCTACGTCTTCCCGGACGTTACAAATCAAACTAGATTTCGCTTTATGCGTTTCTCTTGCCGTCTTAACCGGCGCTATACCAAAAAAACTAATAATTGTCAAGAACAAAGTGTTATTAAATTAAATAAAATCAACAATCTCGAGACCTGCGTCGATCGATAAACTAAAAATAATCCCCGATTTCATGTCTCGGAGCGATACGCGCTTATTAAGAGGCTTAAAATTCAAAAGTGTAGCGAAGTGCCGCTATTGCACGTATAATCGCTCTTCTACTAGTGCACTTTTTTGCACTTTCGCGTTTTTCCGCGGTTTTATATTTAAACTACTATATTTTTCTTAATCTAGGATAACATATTTACAGTTAGCGCTGCTCCGGGCTGCTTGTCGATGCCATTGGTGACTGGCATCCTGTCAGCTCCTCCAGGCTCAATACGATGCGCTCGATTCCGTCAGGATCTGTTCGTCGCTCCTTCCTTGCTGTCGTCAGCTTTCTCGGGTCGCCTCCGTCCTCGCTCGTCCTCGATGGAATCAAGCACCTAGGGGTTGGCGGACGCTCTGGTGTGGGGGTGACTGAAACCTCCGGTTTCAAGGGATGATACGAGTTTTTACGTTCTTGACGTGAGTCATTTTATAAATGATTATATACATAAGTTGATGGTTTCACATTAAATCATGTTAAATGTCATCATGGATAGAACGAATGAAATAGAAAATGTTATATTAAATGAAATCGGTACAACAAAAGAGTCAAAGGTGTAAAAGTTTACGAGAAACGAGTTAGTGACAGACGAAGTTATAACGTTGAAAAAGGAGAGTGAAGGGAAAGACGGTACATTTTTAGATAATTATATTTAGAATATTTCTAATAAATGTGTTTAAAATTTGCAATTAATATTGTAACGACCCCGTTCCCGACACGTCATCAGTCGGAAGGCTGCGCCCGGCGACCATCGGTTGGGCAGTGCAGCAGGCGCTAGGCGCCCTTTGTTAGTTAAAGTCGTTAAACACGACTCAAACGCGAAACGGGCCCGATCCCGAAAGCTCCCGACGCGTACCGGAAAATACCGATTATCACCCCTTCCACCGTATCTCAAAAAACCAAATATAAACCGGAGCGGGGGACGATTATGATTATTCCGTCCGACTCCGGAGTGTGAGGTAGACGTGTCGCTGCCTCTGCAGAGATTATCTCTGTCCTCCGAAATCCGGATTCCGAAACCTAAGAAAGTGCGTTTCCGGGGTAGACGTATACGCTGCCTCTCCCGAGATTATCTCGGGAAACGCCACCTTTCCTCCTTCTCTCTCTCTACGCGTCGCCGGCTCATTTAGGTGGAGCTCCGCCACCTTCGTCGAGCTGACTCGACACCTGCGACATTCCCATCCCGTCATTATGCAAAGGCATAGTGGACGGTCGTAAGCCGCCGATCCACCACCGCCGCGGCTAACCATCGAGCCCGAACCGCGACCACCCGCGCCGTTCGACCGCACTCTCTTCGAGATATCGAAGAGAGCGACCGCTCTCTTGCGATATCACCGACTATACGCGCGACCCAAACAAACCGACGGCGCCCCTTACCGCGCCCGCGCCGCGCCTAGACTTTACTTGTCAACATCGTCGGCGCCCGCGACACACAGACACAGCACACTCGCGCTATTGTTTACACACACATACCGCGATTTAAACCCCGTGCGTTGACCCAGATATTGGTCTATTTATTGTATATTTGTTCGAGATAATAGTGATATAGCTGCCGAAAAGCAGTCGCAACTCGATTCATATCGATCGCAGAGGCCAAGCCCGCTCTCGATATGCACACATGTCGTTTAATATGAAACAATAGAAAAACTTGGAGACGTTCGTAAAAATGTAATGTTTATGTCAGATTTCCGACCGACGCGAATCTCACCGCGACTGAATTCTTTGCTCGAGAATTCAAAATTAATATTAATAACTCGCTATTGTTATTTTCGATCTTTATTTAATAGTAATTGTAACCGGGAGTTCAATGATTATAATAAATTCTTCTTTCGTATAATTTGTGTCCTCGCACGTTCGATTTCTCGGATTCGCTCGCCGTGTGCCGCGCCCGTAACTGAACTTTGTTTGCATCATTTTTGGTCCTTCGAGCCGGATCCTGCTATCCGGTGCCCATGAGTGAATTCAATTTAGTGGTGTCCTTTGGAAGTGCTTTCCTCCAAGTTCATCTAAAACATCAAAATGAGTAGTGACGGAGAAGGAATCATACGCTCGCAATATGAGTTGTATGGAAAGATCTCGCGCTCCTTTGATAATTTGATGAAGGCTTCTCTAACGTTATC
The DNA here is from genome assembly GCF_030444845.1 of Prenolepis imparis. Classification (NCBI taxonomy): domain Eukaryota; kingdom Metazoa; phylum Arthropoda; class Insecta; order Hymenoptera; family Formicidae; genus Prenolepis; species Prenolepis imparis. The sequence goes on from NW_028141174.1 coordinate 1,627,662, forward strand.
ATCGGTTTTGTTGAAACACGTCTGCATGCTCTCGAATTCAATTGGAAGAAGTTCGAGACTCAGCACGACCAGCTGATCACACGTTTTTGGGAATCTGTGTCGGGACACGAATATACAACTGGAAATCTTTCATCTATGGCGGAAGAAACATACCTTAACCAAAAGGGCTTATACCTGGACGCTCTCCAAACATTAAAGAGACGAGAAAGTGCAGCAACAGCTGTTGCCCCGTCACCTTCTCTTTCACTTCCTCCCCGATCGACGTTGCCGTGCATTCAACTGGCACATTTCTCTGGTCGATATGAAGATTGGCCTTCTTTCCGTGACCTTTTTTGCTCAATAATCGGCAAGGATATCTTTACGTCCAAGGTCGAGAAGCTGCACTACCTCAAGTTTTGTTTAAAGGGAGAAGCGGAGCTGTTAGTGCGTAACTTACCAACAACGGACAAAAACTTTGAGCGAGCGTGGAAGGTCTTAACTGACTATTATGAGAACAAACGGCTGCTGACTCGTTCTTATCTCACGCAATTCACGTCGCTACAAAAACTAAAAGGTGAGTCTGCCAATGATTTACGCAAACTGTATCACAGTGTAAGGAGCATCGTCGGCTCCCTTGCAAGCATCGGGTGACCTATTACGTGCGGAGAAGACCTCTTTGTCCATCTCGTTGTCGACTTACTTGATACGCGTTCACGTCGCGAATGGGAGACCGCTCTTGGTGAAGAAACGAATCCGCCATCATATAACGAGTTACAGCGTTTTCTAGACCGTCGGCTGCATACACTTGAATCACTGCAATCTGCGAAACAGGAGGCCAGCTCCTCCAAGGCGAATACGGACTCTATTCGTCAAATACGTACACTGCACACTCGCAAGCAGGAGAACAAGCACAATCGTTGTTCTCTGTGTCACAAGGACCATTATATTATGTTTTGTGACGCCTACCAGGAGAAGACGGCCGAGGAGAGGAAACAGCATGTCAAGGACAACAACTTGTGTCTCAATTGTCTCGGCAAACACAAGGTAAGCGACTGGTCCTCCAAGAAGACATGTACGTCATGGCACGTCATCACACGACTTTGCACGACGCGTGCAAGTCAAGCGAGGTTGCTAAAACCTCACACATTGCGCAACAATCGCTTCGTCCGCCGGTAGCTGTGCTTCTCGCTACTGCAAGAGTTCGCGTAACGGATCGTTATGGAGTTGCTCACTCCGCGCGCGCACTAATAGATCAAGGATCCGAATCATCTCTCGTCTCGGAGTCCTTGATTCAGAGACAGCGACTCACCCGGACTTCTACTTCAGTCGCTCTATACGGAGTTGGCGGCAAGAAGATCGGCAACGCACATGGCTTAGTTTTGCTTCGCATCTCTGCATTGAGAGGAGGATCACCGATAACAGTGTCAGTACTGGTCCTTCCTCGTCTCACTCTGTACGATGGTGATATTCGTACAAATAGCGCAACATGGACGCATATCGACAATTTAGAACTCGCCGATCCAGACTTCAGAGCTGCCGACACAGTTGAAATTCTTCTTGGAGCTGATATTCACGCTTCCATTCTACAGCCGGGTCTCCGAAAGGGTTCGCTCCAAGAACCTGTGGCACAGAAGATTACCTTAGGTTGGATTCTTTCAGGTGCAGTTAGATTTACAGCCGATCAACGTCGTGCAACTACTCATCAGTGTCGAATCGAGGAGGATTTATCAACTTTTGTGCGTCGTTTCTGGTCACAAGAGGATCTGCCTGCTGGAAATTCACCACTTACTTCCGAGGAACAGATTTGCGAGGATCTCTTCTTCCGGTCGTACACCCGGACTACTGAGGGTCGATACGTCGTCAGACTTCCGCTTATCACTCCATTGCCGGATCTCTCTGCTACTCGTTGTTCCGCTCAACGAGTTCTCTCTGGCATGGAGAGAAGATTTCTCCGTGAACCTCGTTTGCAGCAACTCTACGAGGACTTCATGCAATAGTATGAAGATCTGGGTCACATGAGTCTAGTCAGTCAGCCAGACCGCAACAAGGATCGAATCAGCTACCTTCCCCACCACGGCGTTATACGAGAGGCGAGCACAACGACAAAACTGCGTGTCGTTTTTAATGGCTCTATGACGATTTCATCAAGCAAATCTCTTAATGATCATCTTATGGTAGGTCAGAATCTGTTGCCTCCTCTCGCCGATGTACTTCTACGATGGCGTCAGCATCGATTCGTTTTAGCAACAGATGTAGAGAAGATGGTTCGTCAGATTTTGGTCCATCCAGACGATCGCGACCTTCAACGTATTATTTGGCGTTACCCAAAGCAAGAACATTTCCATGAGTACCGTTTGAATACCGTGACTTACGGGCTTGCTAGCGCATCTTTCCTGGCCACACGTACTCTCCGTCAGCTCGCTAACGATGAGGAAAGAGGAGAAGCAGTTTCCTCTTGCAGTAGCAGTTCTTCGCCGAGACGTTTATATGGACGATTTCCTAACAGGCTCCGCGACACTCTCAGAAGCTCAAGAACTTCAGCGCCAGCTGATTGGGCTCTGCATGGCGGGCGGCTTTCCGCTACGGAAGTGATCGGCGAATGATCCTGCTCTGCTAGCTGACCTCCCAGTTGAGCATCGAATGCAACGTTAGCTTCGCGTCTGGCGTTCACACGAAACACATTCTACCCTTGGACTGCACTGGCATCCAAGTGAAGACAGTTTCTCATTTGCCACAAGCTCGATCACATTAGCTACTATCACTAAACGATCGGTGCTCTCTCTCACTGCACGGTTGTTTGACCCTCTTGGCTGGCTGGCGCCGACTGTTGTAAGAGCCAAGATAGCCTTCCAGACGACCTGGTTGCAGAGCCTGGACTGAGACACTCCACTTGATAAAGAATCCAGTCGACGATGGCTTGATTTTCAATCCGAGCTTTCTCTACTAGAAAAAATCCGAGTTCCTCGATGGATTGGTCTGTTCGATCGGGATTCTGGAGTAGAAATCCACGGATTCGCCGATGCTTCCGAGATAGCCTACGCTGCCGTCATCTATCTACGGACAACGCAGAAGGAGGAATGCACTACATGCCTGGTTATGTCAAAGACCAAGGTTGCACCACTAAAACAGGTAACGCTACCTCGCCTTGAACTCTGTGCAGCTACTCTCCTTGTGCGACTCGCCTCGCATGTTCGTACGACGCTCGAGCTCACAACGGCTCCACTGCACTTATGGTCGGACTCAACTGTCACTCTCGGCTGGATCCAAGGACATCCAACTCGGTGGAGAACATACATCGCCAACCGCGTAGCAGACATCCAGAATACAGTTCCAGAGGCGTTGTGACATCACGTTCCAAGTCAAGATAATCCAGCGGATTGTGCTTTACGAGGGCTGTCACCCAGAGAACTCGTAGAACATCAACTTTTGTGGTAGGGTCCCCATTGGCTTCGTAGCGCACCAGAGACTTGGCCATCTTTGATCGATCCAAACAACAACAGAGAGCTTCCTGAGGCAAGATCTAGAGTCCACGCTGCAGCAAGCAGACCACAGTCCAAAGAAGAACCCGAAGAATTGCGGCGCTTCTCTTCACTCCACCGATTACTGCGCATCACTGCGTGGCGTAGACGTTGGCTTCAACTACTTAAGAACAAGGATTGCTCCGAGTCAACTGCTCCTACTAATAGCATCCTCGTCGAACGAGTTGGAAGACGCTCGCCTTCTGTGGATCCGAAGAGTGCAAGCTGATAATTTCAAGGACGAATTAAAGGCGATCCAGCAGGGTCACACACTAGCAAAGTCAAACTCACTTATTCGTTTAAATCCCTTCTTAGATCATCAAGGCCTTCTTCGAGTTGGAGGACGATTGAAACACGCAATTCTGGCTTACGATGAGCGTCACCCAGTAATTCTACCGAGCGAGTCGACATTTACTAGACTAGTTGTCGATGCGTGTCACCGACGCACATTGCACGGGGGAGCCCAGCTGACTCTGGGAATAATCCGTCAGCGCTACTGGATTCCTCGAGGTCGAATCATCGTCAAACAGCGGATCCTTCGATGCGTGACTTGCGTGCGATGGCGGGCGGCAACTCCACAGCAGTTAATGGGCAGCTTACCCCGAGAGTGAGTAACATCAGCAAGGCCTTTTATCCACACAAGTGTGGATTATGCAGGACCAATCTGGTTGCGTACAACGAAAAGACGAGGTCACCGAGCGTATAAGGCCTTCATCGCAGTCTTCGTCTGTCTTTCTACAAGGGCCGTTCACTTGGAAGTGGTATCGGATTATACTTCTGATGCATTTCTGGCAGCATTACGGCGATTTACAGCTCGTCGTGGAATGTGCAGTACTCTCCAGAGTGACTGCGGTACCAACTTCGTGGGAGCAGACGCGCAATTACGAGATCTCTTTGCATCCAGCAGTACCAATTACCAATTGATTGTCAGACAGCTAGCTTCCGAGCAGATCCAATGGCGGTTTAATCCCCCATCGGCACCTCACTTCGGCGGCATCTGGGAGGCAGCTGTAAAATCTCTCAAACACCACCTGCGACGAGTATTAGGCGATGCAACTTTAACTTATGAGATGAGCACACTTCTCGCACAGATTGAAGCTTGCCTCAATTCCAGGTCTCTTCAAGCCCTCTCTGACGATCCGGAAGATCTAGTTGCTCTTACACCAGGTCATTTCTTGGTGGGATCCGCTCCGATTGCAGTGCCCGAGCCTTCACTATTAGACCAGTCGACGAACAGGCTGACGCCCTGGCAACTACATCAGAAGATGCGAGACCACTTCTGGGACCGCTGGTCTCGGGAGTATTTACACTCACTCGTTCATCGCCCAAAATGGTGGTTCAAGCAGTCGGGTTTTGATGTCGGACGTCTGTGCCTTATCCGCAACGAAACGACACCGCCGACAAAATGACCCTTGGCGCGGATCATACGAATTCATCCTGGTGAAGACGGACAAGTACGCGTCGTCACCGTTCGCACGGCAGCAACGGAGCTAACCCGACCGATCACGAAGCTCGTCCTTCTCCCGGCCACTGACGAAGAAGCGGATAATCCACCGAAAGTATAGTCGCGCGAGTAACCGAACTCCGATTTTGTAACTATAAGGTTCTCTGTTAAAATAAGGAGAATGTGAATTTTTTTCCCTATTTGAGTTTCATTTTTTTACATTGTATTCTATTAATGGATAGTTCGATTTTCGTTAATCATGTTACGTATTTAACTACTTACCGCTAAGCTATTTCGTCGTCTTCTTTATAGAGCACAATATGTAAAACTTACAGAATCTCATTCTCTCGCCCGACATTTCATATCGAAACGCACTGTAAATAAACACACAGACTCGATTTGCCAACGTGCTTGCAGCGTGGCAAGTATTCTTAACTGCGCACACCACCGTATTATCGACACTATAATGCCCTAGGAACTTTCGCCGAATAATTCAGGCGAGGCGGGCGGGATGTTCGAGATAATAGCGATATAGCTGCCGAAAAGCAGTCGCAACTCGATTCATATCGATTGCGGAGGCCAAGTCCGTTCTCGATATGCACACATGACGTTTAATATAAAACAACAGAAAAACTTGGAGACGTTCGTTAAAATGTAATGTTTATGTCAGATTTCCGACCGACGCGCATCTCACCGCGACTGAATTCTTTGCTTGAGAATTCAAAACATTAATAACTCGCTAATGTCATTTTCGAACTTTATTTTGATAGTGATTGTGATGTGTTAAGTCTAAAGTATATAATAAATTCTTCTATCGCTTAAATTGTGTCCTCGTACGTTTGATTTCTCGGAATCGCTTGCCGTGTTCCGCGCCCGTGACTGAACTTCGTTCGCATCACTTACGATGGTATCTGGTAACCTCTGAAGAGTCTTAGGTTTGAAGAGAGTAGATATTTCGCTATATTTTCGCTATCAATTTATTATAATAAATGTATATTTTATAAGTATCACTTCTGATATAAGTATAAGTATAAAATATCGTATCTGATTGATTTAGAGAAGCTTATGTCTTATTGTTTATAATGAATATTCGTAATAACTGTTAAATATACTGTTTTTTTATGATTATTTGTTTTGAAAATTGTAAAGATAAAGAATAGTACGTTTGAAATCTAACTATTAATACTAATTTATCTATAGATTATATTAACAAAAAAGAAAAGATTGGATAGTACGCTCGTATATTGATATAACAATTGATAATAATGTAATGGGCCAACTAAACGAGCAAGTTAATAGTTATTAAAAAGTTATGTTTATTGAAATTCTTACAACAAATTGGGGGTATACGTTACGACTGTTCGCAGTCTTCCTCAGTACTTATAATTAAAATTAAAATTAACATTAATAACGGTGGTAACAATTAAAATCTTGAGCGTTGATGAACTATGAATATTGACGTTTGCCATACAGTTAATTCATTGTTGGTTGAAACGATAACAAAATATCGCCATGATCTCATCCCATAAGATGAAAGGAGAGGAGCGCATTTTTTAAAGACAAATTCGTCGGTAGAATGCGAGAAATTGTTCTTGTAGATTATGCAGCGTGTTAAGACCATTATGTGTCGTCTGTTTAAAAAGTTATTCGTATGAATATAAATCGATTACTTATTTCCTCAGATGTTTGAACTCTACTACTCTATAGATTATTCCTTTTGGTGATATACCTGTGAATCACATATTTATATGCATTTTTACAGTTGTTATTAATATTTACTCTAAACGTATGCTATTGTAGAATTATACATTGTTTCTATCTTTTTTTTTGACACGGTGGAAATTTTTTATAGATACCTCCGTTCTTTGGGAAAGAAAACGGGGGTTATGCGGGACTCCTTCTTTTCATCCCAGGGAGGACCGAAGTCCTCCACGTGATGGGGCGAAGTATACCAAGCGCTAAAACCACTGCGGGTGTCCGTCACGGGCGTTAGGTGGGGGGTGCGAAGGATGCTGGAATCCCATGCCTACTCCGCACCCCCTGCGCCAGTCCTTCCCGGGAGGAGGTCGCTCCTAAGAGCTACCCCCTCTCCCCCGCCATCGTGCGGGTCATCGCGGTTGTGGCGCAGGAGGACACCGCTCCCACGCCACGCCCTCCCGGTGTTAGTCGGGGGGCGGGGTCGAGGCTCGAGTTTTCCCGGCCTCTCCGGCTGCGACTCCCTCCGCCCTCATCGATGCGGATTCGGTCATCAGTCAGATGGGCCCTCCTTCGAGGTTCGGGCGGGTTGTCTGGACTTTACGCCCAGACAAGCCGCCCTTCCCGCGAGGTCGCCGTGGGGGGGGGGGGAATTCAGGACTTAGGCGTCCCGAGACCCCCGCCAACCTCATCCCACCCCTGTATTGTCTGGAGTGGGACGGGGCCCGACCCTCCCCTGGCCACTACCACGGCGATTTCATCGCCCAGGCAGAGCTGCCAATTTGTAGACGCGACAGCCACTTTGCAGCCAGTGGTGGGAAAGGGAGGGGATAGTCTGGAAGCGCAAAACGCACTGTAAGAATGAGAACACTCGCGCGTATGACTAAACGCTCAGCGGGTGGCGGCTTTGAACATAGAAAAGGACAGATATATATCTTTTGTTCTCTATTAGAGTTACGAACTTCGAGCGAATTTGGAATATTGGCGATGGCGAGTCGTATGCGATGCAATACATGAAAAAAGAAGATATAAAATATAAGAAATATATTTAATATTATAAAATAATATTAATAAGAGAAAAAAATATATTTTAAATATATATAATATTAATAATTCACTCATAATTTAAAATTTTAATTAAAAACAATTATTAATTAATGTTGAGAAACGAGAAATTGTCACTGCAATTTTGCGGTGATTTCCCCAAGGACAGGCTGGCACAACTTTACTGTCAAAGTTCGGTTGTCAAGGAATAGGCGGTGGCAGAAATAACTCCGTGACACACGGGGTGCTTTCCAGCTACGGAACACAGTGTGACACTGTGTTACACAGTGTTACACAGTGTGGCCTTGTAGTTGGAATGCTATTTAGCTATTTCATTTCACCACCAGAGTACTTTACAATATTTGTCACTAAATTTACCGATGTATAGGTACAATTATGTTTAACAATTTGTAATAATTAAAAATCGCAGTAGATATTTTCGCTGTAAAAATATTTTGTAACAAAATTTTTTTAAGAATAAATTTATTTATCAGATATATAGAAGAGACTAAAAAAACTAATAAAATTATGTAAATTAAATTGTTATAAAAAATTAATAAAATTAAGTTTTTTTCTATAATTATTCAAATTACATAATAGTTTCGTGCAAAGAGCGATTAAAAGAAAAAAACGCGCGTAAGCATCCACTCAATTTAAGAATTTTTAACTAATATCTTCTAACTATATAGTCTATATTAATTTTCATTAATTATAAATAAAATAATTATTTCTTAAATTATATAACATGAGACTATATTCTTAAACTTGCTTAAACAATTTTTCAACGATTGCAATATTAATTTTTTTTTAAATTATGCCTTCTAACTATGCTTAATTAATTTTTATTAATTATAAATAAAATAATTATTTTTTAAACTATAAGACTATATTCCTAAACTTGCCTAAATAAGTTTTTAAGGGGATTCTGCCTCTGTTCTGTTTTATCGATCGGACGATTATATTTTTCTGCACCAAAAGCTTTTTATTGGTTGAATAGAATAATAAATGCTTTTCCACGATTAAAGCACGTACATTAACAAAGTCGGAACCTACCGATTTTATGTTAAAAACAAAAAAAATTTTAAATATACCATTTCTTTATCGGCTTCTGTCGTCATGTCAAAAAAATAATTGTTTAATATAAAAGTTCTGCTGTTTGTACGTACAAAATAAGATAGGTTCCGATTAGAAATTGAATGAAGGAGTATTAGTGAACCTTTAGATATAAGTTTAGAAGCCTAATAAATAAGGAAACGGTGCAGAAAATTTTCGTGCATATGTGTGTGTGTGCGAGATGGGGGCTGAACAATAAAACAGAGCAGTAGATTAGTCGCGTGATGTCGAGATAGATGGAGCTGCAACGTGTCGAGCTGACAAAAACTGACATAATCGTATTACCTTTGCTCTTTCATGCGTGTGCGTGTAATATACATGTACACACCACATTGCAATCGCGCGTAACTGTTTCTCTTCGTCGTACATACTCTCTCTCTCTTTCTCTCTCTCTCTCAACTTTTTTTTCTGAGAGAAGACGTGTCAAACATTGCTCTGCAAAAGTGATAACTTTTAAGTGATTATATAGTGAGGGAGAGTGGCGAAAAAGTATTGAAGTAATAGTTGCATAGACCGGGAATAGACATGAGTGTTATCTAACAGGAATATGCTGATTTGTGAGCGTGAGAGTTATATTTCTTGTATGAGGCATCGAGATTTCACGCGACAGGTAGACATTAAAGGTGGACACAAAGCGCTGACGTGTGAATTTGGACAAAGGTAATTGACCGCTGGTATTAACAGCTTCGGCCGGTAATTATCGATATGAACGATGAATATGACGAGTATCGATGCTCGGCATGTAAGAAGGCAATAAAAAATCAGGTTGTTGCATGCAAGTCTTGTATTAAACTGTTTTACCATCCAGGATGTGCAAGTAAACATAAAATTTATGATAGAAATCGCGAACTGGTGTCGTGTCCTGGCCCATTTGAGAAATTTATAATTGAAAGTGAAGCAGATATGAAGAAGGCACCGACAGCAGCGGGGAGCAGCAGGGAAAGACAAGGATCTACAGGATCTACGGGTTCGTTTACGACATCAAGCAGTGGAAATAGAATATCAGGAGCGAGTGGATCATCGAGTATTGACGTAAAAATAGATTGGCTTGTAAAAACTGTGAAAGAAATAAAAGACGAAACAGCATGTAAGAAGGAAATTAAAATGATGGTTAAGGAAATAGTTCGAGAAGAATTTGGAAGTATTAAACAAGAACTGGAAGACTTGAGAAGAATTATACAAGGAGGAGCGGGTGGACTGGTAGGAGGAGCTCAAAGATGTTATAGTGAAGCAGTTAAAGAGAAGAAAAAAGAAAATATTATAATTGTCAAATCCAAGGTGCAACAGGAGAGTGAAGCAACTAAAAAACTGATAAAAGAAAAGGTAGATATCAAGAATATGGCTATGGGAATAACGAAGTTAAAAAAAGGAAGTAAGGGAACAGTGATTCTCGGCTGTGAGACTGGAGAAGAAATGGAAAAGCTAAAGGCGACAGTACAAGCCAAGCTGGGCGAGAATTTTAACGTTACTGAGTCACCGCGGATGAAACCTAAGATAAAAATTGTCAATATTGGCGAGGAAGAAATGGAGTTGAATGATGATGATTTAATAGGTACAATTAAGAAGCAGAACAAAATTGACGCGAAAAATGAAGGAATTCATATGCGAATAGTGAAGAGAATAGTTAAAGAGAAAATAAATGAGAAAGATCAGTCCGGAAGAAGAGGAAAAGATGGTATCGTAATAATTGAAGCAGATGAAGAGACTCATGAAGTAATGTTGAGAAAAGGGAAACTGAATGTAGGGTGGAGAAAGTGTCCTGCACTCAATCACATTAACATTAAAAGATGTTTTAAATGCTGGGGTTATTATCATATTGCAAAGAATTGTACGCGTAATGAAACATGTCACAAATGTGCAGGAAATCACAAGGTGAGTGAATGTACAGCGACAAAGAAAAGATGTATAAATTGTATGTTTAAGATTCAAACATACAATTTGAAAATAAATGATGAGCATGGCGCACTTGATCCGGAATGTCCGACTTTCAAGAGGGCGATACAGGAGGAGAAGAGGAGGGCCGGATGGGAGGAAGATAAATAGCAACTACAGAAGGAAACGGAATTAATACTATATACAAATGCGCAAAGTTTGATGGCGCATAAAGACGAGATACAGCATCAGATTATGAAGAAAATGAATCCTGCGTTCATAGCGTTATCAGAAACCAGAGTGACTGCTGAAATTGAAGACTGTGAAGTGAACGTACCGGGATATAGTATGATTAGATGTGATGCTGAAAACAGAAATACAGGAGGGGTTCTTTTATATGTAAGGGACGATATTAAATATGAGATAGTATTAGTAAAAAAGTTAGAAGCGAATTGTTGGTGTGCTGCGATTGAGGTGAAAGATAAATTGTATAAAGGAGTGATAACAGTAATATATCATTCACCGAGTTCATCGCATGGTGAGTTCGTGAGATTTCTGGAGGATATAATAGAAGAATTAATAATACGGGGAGAATGTATAGTAATAGGAGACTTTAATATAGATATTATGTTGGACTCGTTTTATACAAAGAAGTTACAAACGACAATGTTGAGCTTAGGCATGAAACAATATGTAAATAAACCGACGAGAATTACGAAAGATAGTAAGACAATTATAGATTTAATTTACGCTAATAATAAAATAGAAGTGCAAGTAATTCATGAACCTAAAATAACGGACTATGCGTGGTTAAAAGTTGATCTTAATGCGAATAAAATTGATAATAAATACAGAGAATTTAGTGCTAGGAATTTTAAAGAGTTTAATGTAGATGAATTTTATTAAATTAGTGGAAAATAAATTAGGAAAAAGCCAAGATATGAATGTCAGTGTGAGAGCGAAGAAACTTGTCGATAATATAGTAGATGCGTTGGATGCTACAGCACCTAGAAAAAAATTTAGAATTCCGAAAATATGGGAAGGGAAAAAGTGGTTTTCGGATGAAATAAGGGAAGCAGCGGCTAAAAGGGATGAGGCGTACAGTAAAGCGTTGTATGATGACACGGATGAAAATTGGTCACAGTTTAAAATCGAAAGAAATGCAGTGGTTAAACTAATCAGGACAAAGAAAAAAGAATACTATGAAAATATGATAGATCATAACAAGGGAAATCCGACATCTATGTGGAAAACCTTGAAAGAAATAATAAGGGACGAACCAACGGGTTCAAAAAAAATAGAGAATATAGATTTTGAAATATTAGATAATACTGAAGGGTGCAATATAGCTAATAAATTTAATTTATATTATATACAGTATTGAGAACATAGTAAAATCTATAAGTAGAGATAAGTTAGGAAGTCCAGGTAAAAGAATTATTTTTGTTATTGAAAGCGAGGGAATAATGGAAAATTTTGAGATGATTAGAATAGAGCATTTACAAAAAATTGTTATGGAACTACCAAAAAAGAAAGGTACGGAGGAGGGATTAACTAGTGATATACTTAAAGCAGTATTTTATGTAATAAAAGAGGAATTTATTGATATAATAAATAACTCTTTGAGGGAAGGTTGCTGTCCAGAAGGTTGGAAAACGTCTACGATAATACCGATTCCAAAAATAGAAAAAGCCAGAAAAGCAAGTGAATTTAGGCCTATTAATATGTTACCAATATTCGAGAAAGTATTAGAATTAGTAGTTAAAAAGCAAATTGAGGCGTATTTAGAAGATAACTATATTATAACAGAACATCAGTCAGGTTTTAGAAAACAGTATTCGTGTGAAACAGCGATTCAAACAGTCATTGACGAATGGAAACTGATAGTTAGTGAGGCAAAAATGGTGGGGGTAATTTTCATGGATCTCAAGCGAGCATTTGAAACGATAGATAGAGAAAGACTGTTAGAGAAATTATATCAATACGGAATTAGAGGAACAGCTTTAGAATGGTTAAGATCATATTTAAAGAATAGAACACAGCAGGTACGATTTAACAATGAATGGTCTACATTATTGGCCACAGAATATGGAGTACCACAGGGATCTGTATTAGGACCTTTGTTATTTATAATATATTTAAACGATATAATTAAAGTCTGTCCGGAGGGATGTAGTATAAAAATGTTTGCAGACGATACGCTAGTGTATGTGACTGGAGGGAGTAGCGCGGAATTAGAAAGAAAAATGAATATGGCATTTGTTACAGTGGAAAGATGGATGAATACAAATAAGTTAAAAATGAACGCAGGGAAAACGAAATATATGATAGTTCGAAGTGTACGAAAAGAACTGAGAGGTAACATTACACTGAAATGTTTGGATGGAACGGAGATAGAGCGTGTGGAAAGAATGAAATATCTAGGCATAATTATTGACGATAGGTTAAGATTTAAGGACCACTGTGATTATATGCTAAAGAAAATAGGGAAAAAAGTGAGTTTTTTAAATAGAATAGGTAACTACATATCGGCATACACTAGATGTATTATATATAAGTCAATCATAGCGTCTCACTTTGAGTATTGTGCGACGCTGTTAATTGATATGGGAGAAACACAACTGAATGAATTGCAAAAAGCGCAAAACCGGGCCATGAGGGTCATATTGCAATGTGATAGATATACCAAAGTGGAGAGTATGCTGCAAGCGCTGCAGTTTATGTCCATAAGACAGAGGCTGAATTATAATGTGTGTATATTTATCTTTAAGATTTTAAAGAATATGTTACCGGATCAATTAAGAAATAAGTTAACAATAGTGGGAAAAGAGAATGAAAGACAGACACGGAAAGCTGGGGACATTGTAGTACAGTTTCGTAGAACAACGAGTGCACAGAAGAGTATGTTTTATGAGGGAGTGAAAATGTACAATGCCTTACCAGCTGAAATAAGACGAATCGAAGAACTGGAAGCGTTTAAGCGAGAGTTAAAGGAGTATATTGTAATTAATGTAAATTAGACTTGTATTTTACAAATAGCTGAGAAAGCTAATAAATATCAATCAATCAAAATCCCTCTCCCTCTCCCTCTCTCTCTCTCTCTCTCTCCCTCTCTCCCTCTCCCTCTCCCCCCCCTCTCTCTCTCTCTGTCATTATTTGTCTCTCTTTGTCATTCTCTGTCTCACGTATGTGTTTGTTCAGAAGTGTGTATGTTTGTGTGTGTGTGTGTGTTTGTGTGTGTAAGATACGCGAGCGTGCGTATGTGCGTGCGTGTGTGGATGCGCGTGCGTGCGAGCGTGTATATTATCATCTAGCCCATCTTCTCATATAAAAAAACTTATTCAAATATCTTAAAATTTATGAAAATTAAAGGAACCACAGACATTTCTCAAAAATTCTAAATTTATATAAAAAATAAAAAACTATGAATTTTTATAAAAATAACAGTAAATAATAAGTTGTGCACTACTTTACTTGTATTGCAGCGCTGCAAATTTTTATAAAAATGACATTGAATATAAAAAAGTAATTTAAAATATTTTAATTTATTAGTCGATTTTATATATTTTTATTTTTTTGCATCGTATATATTTCATATAGTTTTTATATATGTGATTTCTTTTAATATCTATATATATATATATATAGATATAAATTTAAAAAAAAAGATAAAAAAAATATAATATCAGACATTTATTAATTAATATGTAAATTTATTTCTTCTCAATTTAAAATAATTTTTAAAATATTTTTAATAAATATTTATTCAGAAAGAATTTATTTTAAAAAAATTATCTAATTAGTGTACAATTTATAAAATATACAATTATATAATATAACATATATTAATATATATATATATATATATATATATAAATTTTTAAGACGATCTTAAATATAAGATCGGATTATGAATACCGGCCTTAGAGTTATAATTGGTTCCTGGTGGGTGCATGGGTGGCAGCGTGGGTGGGGAAAATTAAACCAACCACAGACATTTTTCAAAAATTCAATTTCTTTAATTGTTCTCGCTTTTCTTTGCTTTTTTAAAATTAGTTTCCTTAATATTATTCATATTTTGATTATTATCTTCATTGTGATCGTTATCTTTACGCTTCTTTGGATTACTACTTTTTTGATTATTACCTTCATTGTGATCGTTATCTTTACACTTCTTTGGATTACTACTTTTACTGTTATTTTCTTTCTTAACTTGCAACTTTTGAAATTTATTAATTTTTTCATCGTCATTTCCTATATGTTGGTTATCATTAGCTTCCATCATATTAATATTATACTCTTTTCTTCTTTCTTCCTCTTCAAAAGTTAATGCTGCATTTAGCAATAAATCGTCCAACCCATCTTCAAGTACTAAAATGTATATATATATATATATATAATTAAAGAAGGGGGGGAATGGCCGCTGAGGTAGTGACAGGCGGAAAGTAGTGCTCCGTGTTGGGATGCGAAAAAGGTGGTTTGTTGGGTGAGATGGAGGAGAAGGAAATAAGAGACGGATAGAGGAACACAGGAGGAGTTGAGTGAGGTGGTGCTGAGCATGAGAACGAAGTAGAAAGGATTTCATGGAAGATGGAATAATACGGAGCAACGGGAAGAAAGGGCGAGGAGACGTGACGTGGCAGAGGAGAGGAGAGAGAGGACGCTGGACAGTGCGGAGAGGCTTAGGTGAGAGAAAGGGTAGATGGAGAGGGCGCCACGGAGGTTGCTTCAAGTAGAGAATGGTGAGAGCGGTTCAGATGGAGACGGTGAAGGAAGGTGGATACAGGAGAGGAAGTGGAAAGAGGACGCCACCGGTATGATCGACACGTGCAGGGTCGATAGCGATATCGAGAACGACACAGCTGGCAAATGTTTTGGAAGATTGGAAGAAGGTTAGAGAGCAGGGGGAAAGTGAGAGATAAGGGAGATTAAAAAGATAGGACGCTGATAGAGCCGGAAGTGGAAAAGAGGAAGAGATCTGGAGAAAAAGTGAGGAGAGAGCGGAGAAGGTAGTGGAGTAGCCAGGAAGTGTGGTGGGCGAAAGATTTAGAGTGAAGAGAGGAAGACAGGTTAGAGTGGAGAAGAGGAAGGAAAGATGAGTCGGTAGGAGAAGTTAGTGGAGGAGTTGAAGGGAATAAGGGAGGAGATTAAAAGAGTGGCGGATGTACTGGAGAGGATTACGGGATGGATGATGGAAGAAAAGAAAAGGGAGGAGAAAGGAGGTACACACAAGGAGAACAGAGATGAGAAGACGGTGGAGAAGGAAAGAGAAGGTATGAAGTTAAGAGAAGATAGAAGAGAGAGGTTAGAAGGAGAAGGAAAAGGAAGTGGAAAAGCAAGAGAGAGAAAGGAAATGGAGAGGATGAAGGAAGAGGAGGACCGGAAGAGCATGCAGGAGGAAATGGACAGCAGGGAAGGAAAAGAAGAGGACCGTGATAGTAGTGGAGAATCGGAGGAGAGTGAAGAAGAATGGTGGAAGGTTAGAGAAGAAGAGAGAAGGGACAGTAGAGAAGGAGAAGACTATGGGGAGAAAGGAAGAGGGAAAGAAAGTGAAGAAAAGACAGGATGGAGGGAAACGGAAAGTGAAGAAGAGGTAGGAAGGTTAGAAAAGGAAGGAGAAGGGAGGGAAAAGGAAGGAGAAGGGAGGGAAGAGGAAGGAGGAAAGAAGAAAGGAGAAGAAAAGAAAGAAGAGTTAGCAAAGGTGGGAGCAGAAGAACGAAGAAGGATAGAGGACAAGGAAGGGGAGAAGGAAAGGAAAGAAGTGTGGAGGAGGTTAGAAAAGAGAGAAGAGAAAGTGAGAAATGAGAAGGAGAGAAGGGAGCGAGAGAGGAAGGAGGGAGAGAAGAAGGAAGAACAGGAGAGAAGAAGGAGAAGAAGGAAGAATGTAATATGGAGGGGAATAGAGGGAGATGGGAGGTTAGAAAGGAAAAGGTTTATGGAGGGAATAGTGGATAGAGTGTTAGGGAGAGAGTTTGAGATAAAGGGGGTGAAGGAAAGAGAAGGGGAAGCAGGTTCTTGGGTGTTGATAGTGGAGATGGGGGAAGAGGAGGATAAAAAAGAGAAAGGGTGGGAAAGTAGAAGAAAATGGGGAGTAGGGATAGATGAAGAAAAGGGAAAGGGGACGGGAAAGGGGGGTAGGGAAGGGTGGAGTAGAATGATTGTAAGGTCGCCTAAGGCCAGGACACAGGGGAATGATGTATTTATGTGTTTGTCCGAAGAAGTTTCTGTTTAGATGAGCGAGGTACTGGAAGGAGGAAGAGGAAGGGAAAAGAACGAGAGATGAGGATCATAAGGAAAGAGCAGGAGAAACCAGGAGAGAAAGAGAGGAAGGGACGCAGGAGAGGAGACAAGACAGGACGAGGGTGAATGGTCAAAGAGAGAGGGGAAGCTGAAAGGGAGGAATAGGAGACAAGGGAGACGGAAGAGAACGAAGAACGGAGGAACGAGTGTGAGATAGTAAAATATGGATGGTATTGTGTAATGAAGGAAACTGTATAAAAGGAAGGAAGAAGGGAGATTGTAATGGGTTGGAGCTACCCTAAACCTCCTAGGCAAACTCTTAGGGGACGCCGAATAAAGATACATACATACATACATACATACATATATAATTAAAGAAAATTATAATAAATATCTATATATAGGTTATCTATATATAATTGTATATTTTATAAATAAATTGTACACTAATTAGATAATTTTTCTAAAATAAATTTTTTCTGAATAAATATTTTATGAAAATATTTTAAAAATTATTTTAAATTGAAAAGAAAAGAATTTACGTATTAATTAATAAATGTCTGTTATTATATTTTTTCTTGATCTCTTTTTTTAATTTATATATATATATATATATATATATATATCTATAATATTTATCTGCAAGAGTTTGTTAAAGACTGTAAGAGGTTCGGGTACGCTCCTCTAAAAAGCGCCTTCAATCCTCAAGGGGGAGAATAAAGATTCTATCTATCTATATATATATATATATATATATATATATATATATATATATATATTATATATAATATTAAAAGAAATCACATATATAAAAACTATACGAAATATATACAATTCGAAAAAGTAAAAATATATGTAAAATCGACTAATCAATTAAAATATTTTAAATTACTTTTTTTGAATTCTTCAATTTCGTTCAACTGTTCATTAAATTCTTCCATCGTGTTCAACTTTAGTTTATTATTTTTAAATATATATTTGATAACATATTGACAAACTGACAGATTGACAAATTAATGACATATATAGATGTAAACTAAGCAACGGTTACTTATAATATGACTATCAAAGTCAGTTCAATAGCACAGATAGGCCGGTATTTATAGTCCGATCTTATATTTAAGATCGTCTTAAATATAACATCGGACTATGAATACCGGCCTTAGAGATATAATTGGTTCCTGTTGGGTGCATGGGTGGGGAAAATTAAACCAACCACAGACATTTCTAAAAAATTCAAAATTTTATAAAAAATAAAACACTATAAATTTTTATAAAAATAACAGTAAATAATAAGTTTTATACTATTGGAGCGATGCAAATTTTTATAAAAATGATAGTAAATAAAAGTGTTGTACTACTTTATTTATATTAGAGAGCTATAAATCAAAATTTTTAAGATATTTAAATTTTAAAAACATTGATTGGGCACATACATACATACACGTACACACACACATACAAAAAATTTAAAAAAAAATTATTTTTTGATGTTTTAGGACATTCTAAACAAATTAGCATAGAAATATAAAAAAAAAATTTTTTTCGCAAAAACAGCCTTCTTTATGAAAAGAAAAAGAAAAAAAAAATAAAAACCACATAGTAGTCATCGCCGAAAAATTTGTAAAATTTTGGTACCAATTTCAAAAAAATCGGTCAATAAATGTGTGGGTGCGTGAGTTGATGGATGAAGGTGTAAAACTTTAAAAAAACTCAATCGTCGCCATCCAAAAATAATTTGAAAATTTTATTATTGCAAAATTTTGGTACCAATTTCGCGAAAATTATAAATGTGTGGGTGCGTGAATGGGTGGATAAAAGTGTAAAACTTTTAAAAAATCACCATCGTCACCATCTCAGAAAAAATTGCAAAATTTTGGTACCAATTTCGAGAAAATCTATATATATAATCTGTCAATAAATGTGTTAGTGCGTGGGTGGGTAGATGGGGATATAAAACTTTGTAAAACTTAAAAAAAATCACCATCGATGCCATCATCGAAAAATTTGCAAAATTTTTGTACCAATTTCGAAAAAATGGGTCAATAAATGTGTGAGTGCGTGGGTGGATGCGTGGATGGGTGGTTGGGGGTGTAAAACTTTGTAAAACTTAAAAAAACCACCATCGTCGCCATCCCCGAAAAATTTGCAAAATTTTGATACCAATTTCGTGAGAATCGGTCCATAAATGTGGAAGTAGTTCGCGGTCAGACAGACAGACAGACAGACAGACAGACAGACAGATGGACGGCACTTATATACAGGGTGATTCAAAACAACCTGATGTCCTTAAAATGTCATATTTTTGAACGAATTCTGAGACAATTTTTCCTTTTGCAAAATTTTGTCCGAAGCTTAGTTTTTTAATTATAACAGGAAAAAGTTAGCGAATGACGAGTCCGGTACAACGGGCAGGCAGGAACGGCGCAACGCGTCGCGAGATATGGCCCCATACTTCCCTAGAGAGTCAATATTATTGACACAATATTTGATATTGATTTCTTGAAGCTTATTGAATTATTGCAGTTTCTAAACAATATTTTACAATATTATTCACCGTCTAGGGGGCTATAATGTAACGCTTGAGAATAAAATATTCAAACGCGTGTTTTACATTAAATGGCAAATAAACTGGAAATGGACGAATGAAGAATGAAGTAATAATCATAATTTGATTAAATATTCTTATCTTTAAGATAAAATCGACGCATTTTTATTCCTTTACGGGGATCGTTCATCATATAACAGTTTCTAAATTTCAAATGACATTTCACAATTTCACAATAAAAATATTACTATTTTAGTACTTTATTATCACTTGAAAATATTAACTTCTACATAAATTAAGACAAAAATATTCCATGATAAAAAGCGATTAGACATATCTCTCTCTCTCTCTCTCTCTCTCTCTCTCTCTCTCTCTCTCTCTCTCTCTCTCTCTCTCTCTCTCTCTCTCCCTCTATAAATAATTGTTTGTAAATAAATACAGAAAGACTTAAATAATAAAGCCTAAAAATATAAATTTTATGTAGCTTGTACGACTAAATTATTATGTTGTATGAAATAATCAGAGAGAGAGAGAGAGATATATACTTTTAATTGGATGTGATACAACTGGCTACGACAGCTCAAAATAAAGTTCAAGACTTGTAATTTACATAAAAAATATGAAAAAGATCGAAGCTAAAGAGTCAGAAAAAGTTTGTTCATTGAAAATATTATTTTTCGCACTTTTTCTTATACCAATACAGAATCTTCAGAGATAAAGCTAGTAAAATAGTTTTTTTCTCACAAAGATTAGTATGTAATCGTTTTTATATTTTTTATGTAAGCTACAAGTTTTAAGCTTTATTTTGATCTGTCGTAGCACAATTTGTATTACATCCCAATTAAAAATTATACCTTACGGAAAAATACCGTCTTTGTATTTTCAGATTAGGATATCTCGGAAACCTAACATAATGCGCAATTTTTACGGCCGGATTCGTAATCAGCGCTAAAATATCTACAAGAAAACACTTAAGGAATCTCCGAATTTATTTGTTGATCAGTGTAATTAAGCTTAAAAAATATAAATTTTATGCAGTTTATACGACTAAATAATTATGTAGTTTGTATGAAACATTCAAAGAGTGTGAGAGAGAGAGAGAGAGAGAGAGAGAGAGAGAGAGAGAGAGAGATATGTCTAATCGCTTTTTATCATGGAATATTTTTGTCTTAATTTATGTAGAAGTTAATATTTTCAAGTGATAATAAAGTACTAAAATAGTAATATTTTTATTGTGAAATTGTGAAATGTCATTTGAAATTTAGAAACTGTTATTTATATGATGAACGATCCCCGTAAAGGAATAAAAATGCGTCGATCTTAAAGATAAGAATATTTAATCAAATTACGATTATTACTTCATTCTTCATTCGTCCATTTCCAGTTTATTTGCCATTTAATGTAAAACACGCGTTTGAATATTTTATTCTCAAGCGTTATATTATAGCCTCCTAGACGGTGAATAATATTGTAAAATATTGTTTAGAAACTGCAATAATTCAATAAGCTTCAAGAAATCAATATCAAATATTGTGTCAATAATATTGACTGTCTAGGGAAGTATGGGGCCACATTGATCTCGCGACGCGTTGCGCCGTTCCTGCCTGCCCGTTGTACCGGACTCGTCATTCGCTAAATTTTTCCTGTTATAATTAAAAAACTAAGCTTCGGACAAAATTTTACAAAAGGAAAAATCGTCTCAGAATTCGTTCAAGAATATGAAATTTTAAGGACATCAGGTTGTTTTGAATCATCCTGTATATAGATACTTGTATATTTTTAAGATCGTTATTTAATTTTTTTATGTTTTACTAGTAGGTATATAAGGTCGGTTCTAACCCGGGTCCTCTGAGGGGGGTGCGGAGCACGGTTCTACGGGGTGAGGGGTATGACGTCACGCGGGGCGAGGGTATCTCGGAGGTGCGGGGGCTGACGTCACGCGGGTGGAGGGGATGTTTCGACAAAGGAGGGGGAGTTTTCTGAGTGCAATATTTGTAGATGGTATCTTTACGACTTTTTTATGAGGGATCTTAGACATTTTCCCAAAAAGGTATAGAACAAGCGCCGATGTCCGGCTGCTCGAACTTGTCAACAGAGCGTTCTGGAATCCATAAAACTATGTTTTTTTTTCATTTTTATGGACAAAATATCCATTAAATGTCCATAAAATCATAAGGATATTATGGATGGAAATGAAGATTTTAGGGCCGACGCTGCGACGAACATGTCGAAACGTTATTTATAGGTGCAAATGTAAAAGCGTTGACGTTTGCGAGTGGATGGCAAAAAGGACACTAAAAAAGCAAAAGGTGTCAAAAGTAACGTTGTAGCGCGTAGTATAACATTCGACGATTATACACGGTGCCTGAATGACGAGATTGAAATGACACGTCAGCAGTCATGTATTAGATCGAAATTGCATAAGGTATACACCATTCGCGAGACAAAAATTGCTCTAAGTCCATATGACGATAAACGGTATATCATGCCCGATTCGACCGACACATTACCATGGGGACACTATAAAATACCATTGTAAATTATATTTTGTAATGTATTGTAATATAATGTAATATAATGTATGTGCGATATAATGTTATGTAACATGTGTATGTATTTCATATATTGGAACGGAAAGGATGTATTAATAAAGATTTTGTATTTCACATATTTCATGTATATTGTAATATTTCAAATACTTTTATATGTTGTACACATTATATATTTTTTAATTTTTGAGTAATTAATAAATACAGTTTGTATGAATTAAATTGTATTATCCTTATGTATCCAAGAGTTGTGCGAATTGTCAAATCCCAGCCATTTCACGTAAACCTCGTCACCCCTCCTGCGCAGTACTTTCTCCACAAGATACACGTCCGGATAATTCGCGCTATGCAACTCGTGCTCGTAAAACGCTCCAGATGTTTTGGGATAATCCTCGAGTAGATAGCTTACGGGATTAGTACGCTGCACTTTGACAATCTTAAACACCTCGGTTGTCCAATTTGGTGTGTAACCCTTCTCGAAAAGTTTCTTGTACTTGCTAACGCGTACCTGGTCACTTACTTTGAATTTCGCCGGAGCGGCAATCTTTATGTTACTATATACCGTTTTTAAAAGTTTATCAGCGATCGCGGGGGTAACGTCGGCGGTTCGCATGCCGATTATTCGGTGCTTGCGCACGTTATAATCCGATACGAGTCGTGGTAACGCGTCGATACACTTGTAAGTTCCGTTCAGCGTAAACATCTTCCACATGTCATTCTTCAGCGTGCGATTGAATCGCTCGACGACCGATGCTTTCAATACCGAATATGTAGAATAGTGATTGATGTTATGTTTCCGTATAAGCCGTTGCACATAGGTATTGTAAAATTCCTTCCCGTTATCGGTTTGCATGTTTCTCGGGCATCTCTTGCTATCTCGAATTATCTCGGTGATAGCGTCAGCCGTCTCGCTTCCTTTACTCTTGAGTGGTATGGCCCACGCGTACTTGCTCAACACATCGATGACGGTGAGTATGTAGTGATAACCTTTGTTGAAACGAGAATACGGACGCATCTCGGCGATGTCAGGTTGCCACAGATCATCGTATCCCCGCACTATGACATGTCTTTGGGGAAAATTTTTTCTTGCTGGCGCGTGCAGTTCATTCACCAACTGCCGTCTCTCCAAACTATGTTGTTTCATTGCTTCTTCGGTTTTTCTCGATCGTCGTTTACTGCTGTTTGTTTTATCACTCATTTCCGTTCCTGAGCCGTTCTTAACCCGTTTGTAGTCGTTCTTGATCCGTTCGTAGACGTTCGTACCCGTTCAAGACCCGTTCCGGAGCCGTTCGTAGCCGTTCGTGACCCGTTCGTGACCCGTTCGTAGCCGTTCGTGACCCGTTCGTAGCCGTTACTGACCCGTTCGCAGCCGTTCCTGAGTTGTTTGTAGCCTTGCATGTAGCCGTTAATGACTTGTTCATAGCCTCATTCGCAGCCCTGCTTGAGTTGTTGGTAGCCTCGTTCGCTGATGCTAGGCCGTTCATAGCCTCGTTCGCAGCCCTGCTTGAGTTGTTGGTAGCCTCGTTCGCAGCTGTTGCTAGGCCGTTCACTACCACTGCCACTCATTGTAGTTAGATAGTAGTTCGATAATCCTTCGTAGCTGTTCGATAATTGTTCGTAGCCGTTCGATAACCCTTCGTAGATGTTCGATAACCGTTCGTAGCCGTTCGTGACCCGTTCGTAGCCGTTACTGACCCGTTCGCAGCCGTTCCTGAGTTGTTTGTAGCCTTGCATGTAGCCGTTAATGACTTGTTCATAGCCTCATTCGCAGCCCTGCTTGAGTTGTTGGTAGCCTCGTTCGCTGATGCTAGGCCGTTCATAGCCTCGTTCGCAGCCCTGCTTGAGTTGTTGGTAGCCTCGTTCGCAGCTGTTGCTAGGCCGTTCACTACCACTGCCACTCATTGTAGTTAGATAGTAGTTCGATAATCCTTCGTAGCTGTTCGATAATTGTTCGTAGCCGTTCGATAACCCTTCGTAGATGTTCGATAACCGTTCGATAGCCGCTTCTAACCCGTTCACTGCTGCTCATTCAGGTTGATAGTCGTTTCTGAGTTAGCGTTAGCCGCGCGTTGAAGTTCGTTTATCGCAGTCTGTAATGCTCGCACGTCCTTCTCGAACGAAGTCAGCTTCTCATCTGATTCTTTCTGTTGATTCATCAATCTTTTAACGCAGGATTCCACATACAGTTTGTTGACGGCATCGGTGTCAGCCTCAGGTTGCGCTACACGGCGAATCTTCCGCGACCTTGCGTCATAGTCCGTAACGACGCGACACAGAGCGTTTTCGTGCACATAACTTTTCACCAATCTATCCCAAGATCCGCTTGTGCCGGTTGCATCATTTCTTGGTTCGAATGATCCAAATTTGTTAATAGGCATTTTTTTTCCCGATGCGAGTGACGCCGATCGACTGATTAGTTTTGTCGAGACACCATTTAATTTATAATAAGGCTCGCTTCGCGAAGTTCCTCGATGATCGACAGGATCTCGTGTCGTGAGCGTTGTGGCCAGCTCGGCGCGAAGCATCGAGCAATCGTACCAGATCCACTAGCTCGTTGGGGTCGTCCCAGTGTATGTAATAGATCTTATTGTCGGTTAGCGCCATTGCGTGAGGCATGAATACTCCCCAGATTTTTTCTTTTCAATCGATATCAACGATGCAATTATTTGTTTGTACTTGTATCCCTTGTTGCTCCGTAATTGGCCTTGCGCATTATAATTGCGTTTATGCACGTTCGTCACCAATAATATGCTCTTGTATTTTTGCATATCGTCCTCCGTGTAAATGACGTCATCGGGAATTCTCTTGAAGATCAACTCGTATAATCCTGGTGTACCAATATACCTCACTTTGTCTATAATTATAGAGTCATATTTATCCATGTCGAATCGTTTATTACCGAGCAGCATTTCATCCTTGTCGAAACGGACCCCGTACACGTAATCAATCTCATTTTTTTCGTCGCCACCGAGGAAAGCGCCCATGTATTTTTGTCCCAGTGGTCCCAAGTGAATTTGCAACATTTCTTGACCTTCCAGCGTTTGTAACGTGTTTCGAACAAACGATGTTTCGAGAAGGTTGCCCGTGGTTTCGAAAACATCTTCATTTGCGAGTGTTTCGGGTATCATAGGTTGTACGATTCTCGTTGTCGCGAACGGTGTAGAGGTTATCATCGATTCATCCAGTAAAGCATCCGATGTACACGGTGTCGATTAGCGATCCACGTTTAATCGTTTCCTTTTTTTCGGTGTCGCATTCTCCTCTTCCTCCTCCTCTTCCTCCTCCTCCTTGTACCGCTGATGGGTAAGATTTTAATCTTTGCGGTACTTTTCGGCTCGTTTTTCACCGCGATCGAGTTGTCGACAATCTTTTGTAGCGGCTCAATAATAGGCCTAAAATGAGTCTTGACCACGATATCGTCATCGATCTTACCGGTCTTCAAAGCGCGATGTTTCTTGCGGATTGATTCACTCGTTTTCGCAATCTCCTTCGCTATCTTTTCACGCTCGCGAATATTATCGGTCTCAACCATGTCGGTAGAGTGTCGAACGCTCGTGGTTCACCCCTCTCGACAGAACATCGGCAATGAATAATTGTTTTGCGGTATCGCGAACACGTTAAATCCGTTTCTATATCGGCCGTTCGTAAGCGAGCTATCCTTATCTATTACTAGGAATCCATACTTTTGCTGCCAACAAGTACAACATAATTCACTGAAATCCTCGTATGACATGTCGGTATTCACGTGATCGTTGTACACATGTTTCAAGTTGGTACCATCCTGTTTAAACAAGATTAGCAGGTTTGCGTTGTCGCGTATAAGATGTATCGGTATTCTAGCGTATGTTTGACAGAGATAGAAGCAGTCGACGTTCGAGTGGCGTCCCATTGAAAAGTACTGTCTTATCGTATTTTGTTTGTCTCACGCCACGTCATCGAAAACGAAAATCGAGTTTGGACATGCTTCGCTCGGTGGAATGACGTCACTGTTATTGGAGAATGTAAAATAGCCGATTTCATCGATCGACGTCAACAAATTCTTTAGATACCGATATTTTGGCTGTTGCAGCGACTTTGAGTACACGTACACGTTTTCAAAGCGGACGCCGTGCGGGCTTTCTATCAAACTAATCAACACGTTAGTTTTACCGCAATTCGAGGGACCGCAAACGATCGCGCGTATAGTAGTCGGCAGTATCGTACCGTGTCTACGCATCTCCGCGTTGTCCCCCATCGATCGTAATCTGGCATCGTAATTCGTCACGTGTATCGCGAAAGGTTGTCGCACGAAATTCATTTTCACACTCCTGACTGGATCGAACGTCTGCCTATTTATAGCTGCGCGGAACCGCGAATTGCTCAGTAACGAAAAAATGTTTGTCTTGCTATCAAGTCCTTACGGTATTTGTAATTTGAGCGCCGAACAGCTACAATTTGTGTCGAGAACAGTTTTATTGCGAATGTGCGGCAATTACGTCCACTGCGTGTGGGACAAGCTTCCGGAACATATAAAGGCGGATTTGGAGGTTCAAACCTATCGCCGCTGTTTCGAACATTACAATCGACCGTGGCAGCGAACGCACATTGACGGTCCAGCGCCGATGATAAAAGATTGCAGCGAATGTCAACGAAAATAGGTAGAGGCCTATTAAATCTCGCGATAAACGCACTTCCGATCGAATTCCATATCCGCGGCTATCAGTTTTGCGGTCCGGGCACGCGACTACAAAAGCGATTAGCTAGAGGCGATCGAGGTATCAACCCATTGGACGCGGCGTGCCGTGAACACGATATAGCGTATTCTCGAAGCAACGATCTCATCGAGAGACACGCGGCAGATAGGATACTCGCCAAAGAAGCGCAAACTCGCATCGTTGCGAGAGATTCGACTCTCGGTGAGAGAGCCGCCGCCACAGCTGTCTGGGCAGCGATGAAAGCCAAGACGAAGTTCGGTATGGGCCTGAAGATGACAAAGACGAAGACGAAGAAAAAGATGGCGAAGAAACGAATACTTCCGGTAGCGAAACGTGGGGGTGTATTGCCGATTCTACCAATGTTGGGCGCGCTCGGATCTCTGGTCGGTGGAGCGGCTGGTGTAGCAAAGAACGACGGAAAAGCTGCACAACGTCAGTTGCAAGAGATGCTACGTCACAATCGCGCCATGGAAGGTCACGGATTGTATCTCGCTCCATACAAACATGGACGAGGAGTTTCAACGAGAAAAAGGAAAAAAAAAAACGTCAAAGAGACGCTAAAAATGCCGCAGGGCGTAACTACCAACATACAATTGCTACAACTGGCAAAACGTATGCACATTCCGTATTTTAGAGGTGTTTTCATGCGTGATTCATTACCGATTGGTGGTATATATCGAAACGAGAGCGGCATCGTAAATTTGGATAACGCTAAAGGGTCGGGTACTCATTGGGCAGCGTAGAGGGGAGATCGCGCTATATATTTTGACAGTTTCGGCAATCTTCGACCGCCGAATGAATTGGTGCGATATTTAAATGTGACAAAGATACAATACAATTACACACCTGTTCAAACTTACAATCAAAGCATCTGTGGACAATTGTGCTTACAGTTTCTCCGAGCGGTCGATGCACGCGAATTTAAAGACTGACATTGTGCTATTTAACTCAGTATTCGTTTAACAGTTTTGTCAACATGTCTATGACATTCACACTGACCGGGATGAGTAGTGTTCTCGCGGTAAACTACTTCCCGCCGTAGATTTGAGCAACGATAAATACGAGCTAGGTCTAGCGGATTTTGAGACTTATCACACGATATCGAACGTGAATTCCTCGAATAATAAGTTTTACTTTGGCAAAGATGACTCGGAAATTACGATTCCCGAGGGATCGTACGAGCTGCAAGCGATACATGAGTTTTTGAAACATGCAATTTCACGAAAACGTCCGCGACACGCTGTTCGTGAAGATGATAAAAAACACGCTGACACCACGCATATTCGAACGAATGACGACGGTGACTTTGAAGATGGAGAATATCCGATAGTGCTCCGCGCTAATTACAATACGATGAGGAGCGAGATCAAATGCGCATACAGAATGAATTTTAGCAAGCCTAACAACATTGGATCGCTGCTGGGATTCTCGAACCGTATACTACAGCCGCGAAAATTGTACCAGTCGGACATGCCGGTTAATATTATCAACGTGAACATTGTCCGCGTAGAATGTAATGTGACCGCGGGCGCGTACAGCAACGGCAAACTCGTTCATACGATACATGAATTTTCACCGAGGGTACCACCAGGATATAAAATATCGGAAACACCGGCGCACATCATTTACCTGCCGATCATCGTGCAGAGCATTACGGATTTAACGTTACGCGTTGTCGACCAGAACAGACGATTGCTTGATTTTCGAGAAGAGATCACCATTAGATTGCATGTACGACGACGACAGCGATAACGTACGTATGAGGCGTATGAGATGCTCGTGTTGAACGGATCGAAAGACACGAGAGATAACACAATCTTTACGAAGCCAGCGACAACAACAACGTCGACATTCGCTAATATTCAATCATCCGGTTGCACTAAGAAGAAGAAACTGAACGCATCAAACGTTGCGTTTTTACAATCCTTGGGATTCGCGGTGCGAAACATCTGAACAATGACCGACATCCTCAACATTGGAGACGAACCAATCTTCGACGATCGCATCGTCAAGATCGAGACTCACACGTACAACCCGTTCGCTAACACAACATTCGGACACAGTGAGATAAGAATACCCATACAACAACAGGATCTGTATACGTTGCCGTATGAGAGTTTCCTATACATCGAGGGAGAACTAAAGATAAATAAACCAGCCGGAGGATCTGCTGTGATACTGGGAAATAATTGTGTCGCATTCATGTTCGATGAGATTCGATACGAACTCGATGGCGTGGAGATTGACCGCAACAGAAACGTGGGAATAACAAGTATGCTCAAAAACTATGTAACGATATCATCCGATAGAAGCGTGATTATGAGAAACGCCGGCTGGAGTGATCCGACTACTGTGAATGGAAACTTCAATTTTTGCGTACCGCTCTACATGTTATTGGGATTTTGCGAGGATTACAGACGAGTGGTGATTAACTCTCATCATGAGTTAATCTTAATACGATCGCGCAATGACAACAATTGTCCGGTTGGAGATTCGACGCTGGAGCCTGTGATCAACATATTCAAAATACAATGGCGAATGCCACATGTGTTGTTGAGCGAGATTAAGAAGCTGTCTATTCTGCGCGCTCTGGAAAACGGACGCTACCTCAGCATGGGTTTTCGCTCGTGGGATCTGTATGAGTATCCGCTATTGCAGCGTACAACCAAGCATTCATGGGCCATTAAGACAGCGACTCAGCTAGAGAAGCCACGATATGTTAT
Organism: Prenolepis imparis; assembly: GCF_030444845.1. Taxonomy (NCBI): domain Eukaryota; kingdom Metazoa; phylum Arthropoda; class Insecta; order Hymenoptera; family Formicidae; genus Prenolepis; species Prenolepis imparis. The sequence goes on from NW_028141174.1 coordinate 1,657,081, forward strand.
CTTCGCTCTGCAGACAGGTCGGAAAAACATCATGTCTGAGGATATGAGTCGATTCGACGATTGCAAGATGACCAACGTGAAACTCTATCTGAACTCGGAATGTTATCCGTACGACGATATGAATCTGGATTTCGATAAAGACAGATGGTCGATTCTGTACGATACGTATGCACGTTTCTGCAAGAACTATTATGGATACGAGTATCTCGAGCCGAGTCTCACCGTCTCAATGTTTCTACGTAACGGCCCATTCGTAATCATCGATTGTTCTCGACAAAACGAATCGATCAAGAGCGCAACCGTGGATGTGAGATTGGAATTCGAGTGTAAGGAGAATGTGCCGATGAATACCTCTGCGTACTGTTTCATCATACATGATCGCGTGATCCAGTACAACCCGTTGACCAACGTTGTGCGCAAAATCATCTAAACGCACCAACAATTTAGAGAGAGGGGGAAGCATAGCAGAATATAAATCAAAGTGTTATGAGATGGTTGTCATTCTTCTTTTTAATTGATGCATCGAAGAGAGAGATCTCGTCATGTCGGTACCAACGTTTGTGGATCTACAGGGGTTTGTCCTCAGTAAACAATTCATTGTAAAGGAAGCGGCAATCCTGAGAAGAGGATTTATTTTGTCACATTATTTTTTCGCATGTCCTGTACCATGGGGTGTGCTCATAAAATCGGAGAGACACCAAGCCTCATGGTTGACTCAAAATCATCATGGATTACAATGGAAAGATGGAAACGTTCCATATAGCATGGCTCAGCGTTTGATTACAACAGCTATCGGTGGACCACATGAAGAAGAAGAAGAAGAATCCTTTCTCGTATATGTAAAAGGACTTGAAAAGCGAGAATGGTTAGCCGATATATTGGATGATGCGGGAAACGGTTTCATTATTGAGACCTTTGATGCTGATTACGACGATATCGAGTCTCTAAATAATCTAGATGTTAAAAACACTATGCGATGTGGAAAACATGTTAAGAATTGCGCATTACAAAATGTATTCAAAATATTTAACTGGTGGTCGCAACGCCAGAAAGAATTGCAAGATTTGGAAAAATAAAATATTTAAACATTAATATATTTTATTTCTTATTCCCCTCCTCATTCCTTCCCTCGCGAGTCGTTTAAGAATTCTTTTTATCCGAGCACCGTCTCTCCTTTCTCCTAAATTTCAGAGCGCCAATAGTATTCTAGAATCTCCCACCACATTTACCCCACTACTTTGAAAAATAAGTGTCACGTATATTCTTAATTTTATACGATCAATGTTGCGTTAACCGTTCGTGCTGGTGGTTCACTTTTAAAATCTGGAAATATGTACTACGCTGAAAGAAGCAGTGGCTCCGGCAGACGTGTGAATAATTACGTACCAAGTCCTGAAGACACTCCATCGTTTGAGAATAAATGTAACGAGTAAGTTTTGTTTAACTTCTTTCTATGTTTATATTTTTTACAAATTGTATTATTTTTCAAACTAATTTCATTTTTACTGCATTTCGTTGGAGCCTCGTGCAGTTCGTATACTCAATAGGTAGACGATACGCATTCACAGCTACGGAATTTAAATTCCTCGAAATTGATATCAAAGTGGATCCACCGAGTTACGTTGAAATCGCCATAGGAGATCATCGAGGAAAGGAACTGATACTATCTCTCGAAGCGTGGAAGGGACTCTACGAGCAACGTCACAATATTCAGAATTTCCTTCGGAGCGACTCGAAAGATGTCCACAGTTTTATAAGCGGTGGACCATTAACAGTGAGATTTCATACGATTAACGACGCCAAGTTAATAAGTCTTGAATCTTCAAATGTACGCATGATGATGATCGAATCGACGTTACACCGTATGTTCGATCTCGATCCATGCATTGATGTAACTTTTGACCGATTGGTTAAAATTACCGATACAGTCGATATCAAGTTTACGCAAATATCGCGTCCAATGTAACGAATCCTAAAGAAGTATCAAATGTAATACGCGCTAGCGACACCTTCAACAAGCATCAGCTCATCGATTGCGAGCTGGCAGCTTTAGTTTTTAGTCTATAATATGTAAGAAAAATATGTAAAAGAAGAATAAAGAGTTTTTAAGTCTAAATTATGATGTAATTTCTTTGCACGCATTTCCAATCCGCACTCTCTCCCACCCGTAAACAGTTTCCTAGCTCTCATACGAAGCTTGTTGCGTGGTCCTTGCGGGGGATGACATCATGCGGGGAAGGGGGGAACGCAACGCTAGAGATCGAGAGGCTAGGGACTGAGAGGCTAGGGATCGCGAGGCTAGGGACCGAGAGGCTAGGGACTGAAAGGCTAGGGACTGAGAGGCTAGGGATCGCGAGGCTAGGGACCGAGAGGCTAGGGACCATGAGAGAGGTAGCGCGAGAGAAGAAAGAGAGAGAGAGAGAGAGAGAGAGAGAGAGAGAGAGAGAGAGAGGGATGACGCGAGAGATAGAGATAGCGAGAGGCGCATGCGAGAGATGACGCAGTGAAGGAGAGCGCGAGGTGTTCGCAAGAGAGAATTTTTTTTTAAATAATATTTTGTTTCCAATATTAATAATAATAATAATTCTTTTATAATAATATTCTTAATATAGATGGAAGGAAAGAGAGGAATTATTCTAAAGTAAAATATGTATTTTTATATTTAAAATAATTTGTTTATTCATAAAAATGTGTGTGTGTGTGTGTGTGTGTGTGTGTGTGTGTGTGTGTGTGTGTGTGTGTGTGAATAATGTAAGAAAAATATTAATGTAAATTTAAAATAATATAAAATATGAATAATAAGGTAATTTTTTAAATATAAAAATGATATAATATAAAAACTATAAAATTAAAAATATAAAATATAAGAAAAATATGTGTGATTAATATATAAAAGAATATTAATGAAAATAAAATCTATAAGAATATATGTAAAAAAAAGCGTCGGCTGCTGCGAGGTGGCAGCGACTGGGTAGTGGTGGCGGCGACGGTGGTGGAGCGGCCGGGCGGCAAGCGGAAGAGCGACCGGGTGGCAGTAGGGTGGCCAAGTGGATGCGAGGGGTCCCTTCTGTGACAGACAAAAAAATTTTTATTAATTTATATATTTAATATATTTTAGAATATATTTAAAAAATAAGAAACTGATACTTACAATGCGTACACACCGGGCACATGTTCCGGCTAAATATCATATATAGGGGGGCACGACAATCGCTGCACGATTCTTGTTCTATTATGTTAAACATTCTCGTATAATGTTGTCGTACAACACAAATGTTTGGAAATAGTTCCACATTTCTTATAAAGCAGCTAGTGCACAGTTTAATATTATCCCAAGGTACATAAAACAAATTTAAAACGCACATTTTCGATGATGCATTTATAGTAAGCATCTCAACCGTTGCCACAAATTGTATAGTTGTTTCGGCAAAGTTTTCACAATCATCACTATTATACTCAGAGTCTTCAAGAGTCTCTATCACTTCTTCATCATCAGATTCATTTATCACATTTATAATTCTATTATTAATTTCTTCGACTATCATTACTTCCTCGTCACTATCACTATCGATAATTACATCTTCTATATTCATTTTTTTTTCTTCTCACTTGCATTCGCACAGGACACTTAGCTCGGCGACTGCTGAAGACTTTTTGACGCGGAGACTCTCTCTCCATAAGTTTCAACCTCCATCCCTCTCAAAATTATCGCAATTCTTCCTTAAAAATATTAAGGAAGATGTTTCACTCTCGTTTACGACCGATTTTCCGCGATGGTACAAAGCTGCTGAATGTCAACGCTTTTGCATTTGCACCTATATAAATAACGTTTCGATATGTTCGTCGCAGCGCCGGCCTTAAAATCTTCATTCCTTTCCATAATATCCTAATGATTTTATGGACATTTAATGGACATTTTGTCCATAAAATGAGAAACATAGTTTTATGGATTCTAGAGCGCTCCGGTTACAAGCAGCCGAACGTTGGCGCCGATACGTCGCAATTCTTCCTTAAAAAATATTAAGGAAGATGTTTCGCTCTCGTTTATGGGAGATTTTCCGCGAGGGTACAAAGCTGTCGAACGTCAACGCTTTTACATTTGCACCTATAAATAACGTTTCGACATGTTCGTCGCAGCGTCGGCCCTAAAATCTTCATTTCTTTCCATAATATCCTAATGATTTAATGGACATTTTGTCCATAAAAATGAAAAAAAACATAGTTTTATGGATTCTAGAACGCTCCGTTGACAAGTTCGAGCAGCCGGACATCGGCACTTGTTCTATACCTTTTTGGGAAAATGTCTAAGATCCCTCATAAAAAAGTCGTAAAGATACCATCTACAAATATTGCACTCAGAAAACTCCCCCTCCTTTGTCGAAACATCCCCTCCACCCGCGTGACGTCAGCCCCCGCACCACCGAGATACCCGCACCCCGCATCCCCCTCAGAGGACCCGGGTTAGAACCGGCCTTATATACCTACTTTTACTCACTAGCGGCGATAATTAGTTATTTCCTAATCTTAAGGTCGTATACGTCATGTCACTTGTTTTTTCAATATTTTCTATTATCGAACGGCGGACCATTTTATTCATGTTCTCTTATATTTTTAAATGTGCTTTTTCATTTTTTAATAAGTTTTAATCATTAGTGGCATTAATTAATTTTTTCGAAATTTTAAAGTCGCGATTTAGTTATTATAACGTGGGCGTATCCCGATTGGACACGTAACGATTCGACACCGCTCGATTGGACACGCATTATTGGACACGTTTTATTGGACACCGCTCGATTGGACACCGCACGATTCGACACCGCACGATTCGACACTGCACGATTGGACACGCACATTGCACGATTGGACACGGCAGCATTGGACACTGCACGATTGGACACGTACATTGCACGATTGGACACGGCAGCATTGGACACCGCACGATTGGACACCGCACGATTTGACACTGCACGATTCGACACCGCACGATTCGACACCGCACAGTTGGACACCGCACGATTGGACACCGCACGATTGGACACCGCACGGTTGGACACCGCACGATTGGACACCGCACGATTCGACACGCACGATTCGACACCGCACGATTCGAAACCGCACGATTGGACACCGCACGATTGGACACCGCACGGTTGGACACCGCACGGTTGGACACCGCACGGTTGGACACCGCACGGTTGGACACCGCACGGTTGGACACCGCACGGTTGGACACCGCACGATTCGACACGCACGATTCGACACCGCACGATTCGACACCGCACGATTCGACACCGCACGATTCGACACCGCACGATTCGACACCGCACGATTCAACACCTCACGATTCGACACCGCACATTTTGTCATGTATGGATTTATTACACTAATTCTTATGTATATGAGATTCACAATTAAAATATTATAAATAGTTACTTTATTGTAGTTGAAAAATTAGTACTCTGTCGCAAATATAAAAGTTTTGCATTAAAGCCATGACACACAAAAAATATGAAAAGTAAAAGGTGATTTACGTGGTAGCATCGAACGTCGAGCGTCTGCGTAGAAAATTATTGTTCAGATGTTAAATGTTAGATTTGTAGCTTCTTGCGGCTAATAACATGACGAGTCATACGAATAAACAGTCGAGATCAAAAGATTATATCCTAATATGCATACATTAGTTACTGAAAATTAATGATTATTATAAATTAAAATAATTAATATAATAAATTTATTTGTTAGATTAATATTTATTATATTTATTATATTTATTATATTTGTTATATTAATTAACGATTACCATGTTATTAGTCGCGAAAAGCTAGAATCTATATCATTTAACATTATTTGTACAATAATTTACTGCGCGAACACTCAATAACGCTAGATGCTATATGTGAAAGCATCTTAAGACGTGAACAGTAAATGAATAATCAACCAATCACAGTCGAGAATCATGGCAACCACTATCATAGATTAGATTGTAGATAATTATTACAGCAATATTATTATCAATATTTTAATAATTTTTATTTTCGGTGATGTAACAGATTATTACATTACTATGATCAATAGTACATTATTGTATCCATGTAATACGTCCCAGTATCATAAGAGACATGCATTTACTGTATAAGACTATTTAAATCTGAACATTATTTGTAGTTTATTAAACTTTAATAAAATATAATAATTAATAACTCCTTTTCTCTCGACCAAACTGGCAAATGTATTTATTAATTAATTCCTATCATTGTGATAGGAATTAATTTAAAAAATTTAATAAAATATGTTTAGTAACTGGTAATAATATGTACTGCTAAAGCAATATGTCTATACAAAATTATGTAAAAAATTTTAATTTATAATATTTATAATTTAGATTATTAAATATCAATTTTTTTCAATTTCTACAGGAGCTGAGAACGAGATATTCTGTGCATCCATAGTAATCAGCAAAACAAATCTTTAGCTGATATCAGAAGATTTATAACAAGAAAAAATCTATTTACAAATCATGAAATTTTATTAAGCGAGAGCTCATTATTATTGAGCTCCGCTTTCAGAATCTTGTGAAATGATTTGGAATCATCTACTATGATTAATTTAAGTGTTTATCGAACAAGTATCAATGTGAATAAAGCTTTTACACATGTTTGTATAATGCTTAAAAAGTTTATAATTCTATCTAGGTAATATCTGTGTGTATGTGTGCGTGTATGTGTAGTTTAAAATAATGTTTAATGATTTAATCCACAGAAAACAGTGTGATGTGTAATGTATTATTTTATTGCAATATTTAAGTAATATGTATGTGTCATGTCTGTTAAATTATCATTCTTACAAATAAATTGATAAGTAAAATTTGATAAAATGAAGCTCCTAGTTTTGTAATATATATATATATGTATATATATATATATATATATATATATATATATGTGTCAATCGTATACTTTGACGACGATTTTTCGTAATCATTTGCAATTTGGACGACTTTCGGCTATTTTGACGACGGTCGTCAAAATTTTTACTGATAAATCGTATACTTTGGCGACGTCGTCAAACTAACTCGAAACGGAGGATTAATTAATTTGACGACATTGTATACTTTGACGACACTATATTTATTTTTTGGCGATTTTGACGACAGTAAAAAAATGTATCAAAGAATTGAAAATATAATATTCGACATACAATAAAATAATTTCTTTTTCATTAAAAATAACTTAAATGACTTAAACTCACTTAAAATGACTTATTTTGACGAGATTAAACACTCTTTTGTTTCGTATCTTAAAAAAAATATATTATACATATATACGATTAATATGACGATTAATTTGAATAAAAAAAAGATATATTATATATATCCTTTTTTTATTCAAATTAATTGTCAAATTAATCAATCCTCCGTTTCGAGTTAGTTTGACGACCGTCGTCAAAATAGCCAAAAGTCGAATATATATAATATAACATGCTGCCTTTAAGTATGACATGTTAAGCACTAATTATTACAAATATAATTATCACAGCGATACAGATACATTTCCCCAGAAAGTTATATGTATAAACACTATTGTCCAATATAAATGTAAATTTAATAAATAATTAAAAATAAAAAATTAACAGATTTTTACATGTATGTACATAAGATACATGTAATATATATAATACAGTATGCTGCCTTTAAGTATGTTAAGTACTATCTTTCCTGGCATATTCACCGAATAGCAGTACATGTTGTCTTCAAATCTTCTAATCGTCAATTTTTGTATGGCATGCTGCCTGTAAACAATTAAGAATTGTACTGTACTCTTTCGCAAATAAAATCTTACATATGTCGAGGCAACGTGGCCCTTAGAGGCAGCATGCCATATGAGAAACATCAATATGTATTATAAAGATATAATTATTCTAACACCATTTCAAGATATGCATTATGTGAGACTATATACATACATATAAACTCTAAAGTATAAATATTACTAATATATCATATAGTTTTCATAGTGATACAGATTAATTTCTCCAAAAAGTTATATGTATAAATATATAGTCTAATATAAATGTATATTTGATAAATGGTTAATAAAATATTAACAGATTTTTATACATAGTGATACCAAGAATGTGTATGTATATATGCACACAGGATATGTATAATATATATAATACCATACACTGCCTTTAAATATGATATGTTAAGTACTATTTTTCCTGATGTATTCACTGAATAGCAGTACAAGTTGTCTTCAAATCTGCTAATCGTCAACAATATAAAATCATTCATATTTCAAGAATCTCAGCAGATGAATGAATGGGCGTTGATCATTCCATTACATAACACAAGATTCTATTAGCGGAGACTATAATATTAAGCTCTCGCTTAACAGATTCTCATGGTTTGTAATGGATTCCCTCTTGACACTCGGTGCATTTTTTATTTGTGCAGATTATTATTCATCAATCATACTGTCTTCTGCTAAAATAGAAATAAACATGATACAATATTAATAAACAACGTGACAAGAAGATATCGTTTGAATTGCAATCTTACCCGTATTACCACCCATAATAACTCAGGCTTCTCTTGGACTCAACAAACAATTAGAAAACAAAATGAAAATATTTCACCGTTGCTGTAATTACACCATATTTATCCCAGTACTTGTATGTGTGTTGCACAGCATGCATTATTTCTAGTGAAGATTCCACTGCAAATAGAAAAAATTGATTAATTAAATAATTATGAAACTTATGTAACAAAATCTTTATAATTACATATAAATTATGAAAATATAACAACAATACTCATCTTTAATTAAATATGTCTTGCATATACATCCACTTGTCTCACGTTGCTAAAATACTCGCGTGGATTAGATAAGATTGCTTATTATAAGGGACGTGATAATTAATGTGAGGTTATTTGGGAGAATAACCAGAAGGTCAAGGATTGACTGGCAAAAGGGACGTGGTAAACGTGCGTTGGGTAGGTGCGACGAAACACGAGGTATCCGTAGCAAAAGAATATATTTCAGGTACAGATCCTCATTCGACTTGGTCTCCACAAAGACTGACATACTGCCGCGCAAAACCGGTACTCTCTCCTCGATTGCCACACTTGGCCAATCACGTCTCGCGAATATAACAAAAGACGCACACCTATATGTAGTTGCCGCTTGCACCGGCAACTATCGCCATCTTAGACTTACGAGTAAGGTTATCTAGGGTTTTCTAGAGTTATTCCTTACATTATCCAATGTCATATCGTAAGAAAGGGCGGTAATTATTCAGTTTAGCTGCCTCACGAGATATATCAATAAATTTGCACTCATTCGATGCGTTTTTGCTTAAAATGAAAGAATCTGGCAGAAAAAAGCGTCGCTCTGTCCCGCGAAATATTAACAGTTAAAGTTGACTACTTTTGGGTTAGGAAATCTGTCATATCGACATGATGAATACTCTCTACGGTCACATGCGCATGCGTTTTGGTTACTCTTTGCTACAGTGCACGAAATTTAAACGCAACAATGCATGATGTATATATGCGTCTACAATAATAGTTATTGTTGTAGACGCGTATGTACATCATGCATATAGTAGAACAGCTTACACACCACATACACACACACACACAGGGGGGGTGCAAGGGGGTCCGAAGGACCCATTGTTGCGTTTAAATTTCGTGCACTGTAGCAAAAAGTAACCAAAACGCATGCGCATGTGGTCACAGAGCATGCGCATGTGACCGTAGAGAGTACTCATCATGTCGATATGACAGATTTCCTAACCCAAAAGTAGTCAACTTTAACTGTTAATATTTCGCTTTGCGGGACAGAGCGACGCTTTTTTCTGCCAGATTCTTTCATTTTAAGCAAAAACGCGTCGAATGAGTGCAAATTTATTGATATATCTCGTGAGGCAGCTAAACTGAATAATTACCCTTTCATTTTAAGCAAAAACGCGTCGAATGAGTGCAAATTTATTGATATATCTCGTGAGGCAGCTAAACTGAATAATTACCAGATTTTGTTACACATGTTTCATAATTATTTAATTAATCAATTTTTTTTTATTTGCAGTGAAATCTTCGCTAGAAATAATGCATGCTGTGCAACACACATACAAATACTAGGATAATTTGCATTTTATTTTCTTATTGTGTGTGAAACCTAAACAAATCCTGAATTATTATGATGATAATTATACGGGTAAGATGCAGTTGACACAAAAGATATCTTCTCATCACGATGCTTATTAATCTTGTATCATGTTTATTTTCATTTCAGCATAAGACGGTGATAGATTTATAATAATCCGCATACCACAGATCCAAGATACACCGAGTATCAAGAGGGAATCCATTACAAACCATGAGAATCTGTTAAGCGAGAGCTTAATATTATAGTCTCCGCTAATAGAATCTTGTGTTATGTAATGGAATGATCAACGCCCATTCATTCATCTGCTGAGATTCTTGAAATATGAATGATTTTATATTGTTGACGATTAGCAGATTTGAAGACAACTTGTACTGCTATTCAATGAATACATCAGGAAAAATAGTACTTAACATATCATATTTAAAGGCAGTGTATGGTATTATATATATTATACATATCCTGTGTGCATATATACATACACATTCTTGGTATCACTATGTATAAAAATCTGTTAATATTTTATTTTTAACCATTTATCAAATATACATTTATATTAGACTATATACATATAACTTTTTGGAGAAATTAATCTGTATCACTATGAAAACTATATGATATATTAGTAATATTTATACTTTAGAGTTTATATTTATGTATATAGTCTCACATAATGCATATCTTGAAAATGGTGTTAGAATAATTATATCTTTATAATACATATTGATGTTTCTCATATGGCATGCTGCCTCTAAGGGCCACGTTGCCTCGACATATGTAAGATTTTATTTGCGAAACAGTACAATTCTTAATTGTTAACAGGCAGAATGCCATACAAAAATCATCAATATGCAATTATAAAGATATAATCATTCATATATTCATACAAGATATGCATTATGTGAGATGATACATATTATATATATAAATCCGTAAGTAATTACTACAAATATAATATCTTACCAATACAGACATTATTTTATTGTTAGCGATAAAGATTCATTTCTTTAAAAAGTTATATGTTTAAATATACAGTCCAATTTAATTGTAATTGATTAATTGATTAAAAACAAAGTATTATAAGGTTTTTATCTTGTGATACAGCAATGTTGTATACATATGATACATATAATTTAAATATACTACATATATTTAATACAATATGCTATTTAGGTATGACATGGTAAAGCACTGTCTTTCCCTTTACTGACATATTCACTAAGTAGCAGTACAAATGGTTTTTCAATCTTCTCATTCTTCTAACACGTCAACAATATAAAACCGTTAATATTTCAAGAATCTTCTCTTTCCGCCTTTCGACTAATTTCGTTAAAATATATTTTCAATTCTTTGATAAATTTCTTTACTGTCGTCAAAATCGCCAAAAAATAAATATATCGTGTCGTCAAAGTATACAATGTCGTCAAATTAATCAATTCTCCGTTTCGGGTTAGTTTGACGACATCGCCAAAGTACCTATACGATTTATCGGTAAAAATTTTGACGACACATTCTCTCTCTCTCTTTCTCTCTCTCTGTATACATCGTGTGTGTGTGTGTGTGTGTGTGTGTGTGAGCGTAATGAAATAAAAAAGCATCATATTTGTAAGAATATGTTAATAAAAAGCATATAATATATACATCATTTGAATACCACGATGTAGATATTATAGTACATTATGCTAAATGTTGTGGATAAATTGTTAAATATATTATTTCAAAGTATACACACACACTCATGCACACAGATATCTGACTAGGAATATAAATGTTTTATACAATGTGTCAACTGTAGAAACATATTAATCCTTTGATAAACGCAGCAGTTAAATTAGTGACAGTGGATATGATTCATACTTTCATGTTTTTACAGATGACTACATTTCATACAAAATTTACACGATATGCTCGTCGTATAATGTTGACAAAGCTGGTGTTGTTCGGAACATAGTACTACAAAATGTATAAGAATCACTATTGAAACTTGACTTGATTATTATGTGAAGAAATATCTCTCGGATATGTTACGTTTATGCTTTAATGATGAGGTTGAAACTATGGATGGCATAACTAATAATAATTTCTTATTTATAGAATAAAATTTAATAGATGTTCTTTATTACAACTTCAATTATAATTTTTATTAATACTTTTTAAAAGAATATTAATAGCTTTCTGTATATGATATACAAAAATATAATATAATAGAGTAAGTTATAGTAAAGTAAATATAATAGATTTATTATAAAAAAGCCAAGTGTTATAAAAAATTTCAATTTTAAATTTTGTAAATGAAGATTATTACATATTTTTATCTAGAAATAATACTGTTGTATATATTTGTTCATATTTTAATTTTTCTAACTTAAAGTAAGCAACAGTTTTCTTCTTATTTAAGATCTTAACAACTAATTTTGCACTTTGTATCACAAAGTATGATTCTACTTGTATCAAATTGCAGAAATGTAAAAGAAAACGCAAAGTATGAATGCTTTAGAGAAACAAAATCTGAGAAATTAACATTTTATAAAAAATCGATTATATTACAAGTTTTAAAAAATAATAGAATATTTCGTTTTAACTTATAGTACGACTTTTTTTAGAACTAATAAACTTTATACTAATACACTTATTACATATTTTTATCTAGAAATAATACTGTTTGTATATATTTGTTTATATTTATACTTTTACTAATTTAAACTAACAATAAGTAACAGTTTTCTTCTTATTTAAGATCTTAAGAACTAATTTTGCACTTTGTATCACAACGTATGATTCTACTTGTATCAAATTGCAGAAATGTAAAAGAAAACGCAAAGTATGAATGCTTTAGAGAAACAAAATCTGAGAAATTAACATTTTATAAAAAATCGATTATATTACAAGTTTTAAAAAAATAATCGAATCTTTCGTTTTAACTTACAGTACGACTTTTAAAACTAATACACTTATAAAAACATTTTTGACTTGTGATGCTTTGGTATAGATACACTTAACATTGCAACAATTAAATGAAAATGTATATATAATTGATGATGTAGATAGTTTATCTGCCAATTTTTTGTAAATTTGTTGTGAATACTTCCGTCGTTAAACTGCAGATCTAATTCACTTACATTTTTAACTTGTGATGCTTTGGTATGAATGTATTTACGTCTTCTTATTTTTCTTGTCTGTAAATAAATAGATTAACATGAAATAATAATTTATTTTACATTTATATAAATTAGATCTGGAAGATTTGATTCTGTTTTTTGTTACTAATGTATCATAAATGTTTAATAAATTATATGTTAAAATAAAATATATATTAAATATACAAATAAATACAAACCAACCCAAGATTATATTATGGTATTATTACGGATATATATTCATCGTATTTGTTATTGCACGCAGGACATTTTTCGTGCAATAAATTTTGTATGCAGTTTTTGCAACAACATAAATGTTTACATGGCATGAACATTATCTTAGATTTCTCGATTAAACATATAATGCATATGCCTTCTTCATATGAATTGCTTGTATTTATAGTTGATTCTATATTCTTAATGGATAAGAACGGCATTTCTAGTTTGTCATCTTCTGTAGTCTCTTCATTAGTCCAGTAACTATAATCATCATAAGGAACTTCATAAATATATTCTGTAAAAAATAGAATATTGTTATTTTATTTTATGTATATATTTATATGTGTGTATTTTTTAATGTCTTTTAATTTTACAACTTGTTATATTTAATTACCTTCATCATTGTCATTACCATCATCATTATCATTATTATTTTCCTTTTCTCTATTTTTATCAACTTCTGCAGTTTCAGCTGTTGAATAAACACCAGCACGTTAGAGTATTATATTAGCAAGCAAGAATAATATTAATATGTAGTTCATTTAAATTATTATGAGATTGGTATAAGAAATCGACTGATTTAAATTGTTTAGATTATACCTTGAGCTTATTGTGTATATTTTATGCATGTCTCTTAATCTTACAAATTAATTATATTTAATTATCTTCATCATTGTCATCGTTATTTTTCTTAGTTTCTCTATTTTCATCAACCTCTACAGTTTCAACTGTCGAATAAACACTATGTTAGAGTATTATATTAAACAAGCTTAAAAATTAATAATGTTAATATTTAAAAGTTACATAATTGTTATGATATTGGTATAAAAAAATAATTTAGATATTGTTTGAATTATATATTTTGAGCTAATAATGTAATGATAATTAGATAAAAAGTAATTATTTAGTCTAACAAATTTTTATTAAAATATTATAAACACTTCTAATGCTCAAATATATTATTATTTTCAACAACAAACAAATCTAATTAAATGATACTATATAATCAGCATTTCAAAAATGTTACCTGTACACATACACACACACACACACATACACACATATACATACATATATACACACATATACATATATAAAATATATATTTATAAAATTTATAAAATATATATTTGTAAATATATGTATATATTTATATATACAAGGTAGCTTATTTTAATTTATCCACTGGAATATTTTGACATTTTCAGTTTAGAACAAAAATGCTTATTCCGACAAAATTTGTTTGATTTGAAGGGGAATAAATAACACTTCGTAAAGGATTGATTTTTTTTATAATTCTATCTTAATATTTTTATATGCAGAATACTAGAAGAATTATATTATATAACGTAACAAAATTATATTACGTAAAAAAGATTGCGTGATTCTATTTAAAAAGTGACGATGCTCTCCGTATAATCTGGAAAAGTCGATTTTTTCTAAATTTAATTACATCATATTTATCCTTCAAACAAAACAATTTCTGTCTAAAGCATTTTTGTCTTAAACTTAAAAATCTCGAAATATTCCAGTGGATAAACTAAAATAAACCATTCTCTGTGTATATATATATACATATATATATACATATATATTATATATAACTATATATATACATATATATATATATAATTACTTTTACACGTAATTGAATGTGGTTTATTTATTAATGTATTTATTTGATTAGAAATGATCAAATGTAAGCATATAATATAAAATTTAAAGAGTAATTATAAACTAATTAATTAAAATTATATTAAAAATCAAATACACTCATGAATCTAACAAAAAGAAATAATAGTTTTTTACCTTCGAATTCATTAGTGTCATATATGCATTTCTTTCGTCTCCGACGTCGAGTATTTTGTCGTGTAATTGCGTTTTCAACGCTATTAACTGGTATTAAAGCAAAGAAAGTATATATTTTTATAATTAAATAATTACAATAAAATAATTACAACTTACAACTAAACAACAAAATGATAACAAGAAAATTTCTTTCTCAGACAAAATGATTAATCAAATTTTACCTGCTTCTACAGCTGCGTCTGTGTGTAAATCCGCACAAATTTCATCTTCGTCATTATCTAAAAAATTTAATATACAAAAAAAATGTAAAAAGTAATAAAAATTATAAAATTTGACAACCAAGAAATTTGTAATGAATAATACTTGTAAAAAATATCAATAGAATGTATATATTGTAAATAAAATATATAAAAATATATAATTCATAAGTACTTGCCTATTAGGAGTTTCATATTATATTCCTGACGTCCGCTATCCTCATCAAATATCTGTAAAAATTCTTTCAACGAGTAGATACCAGTAGATAAATAACTTTGAGCTTCTTGTATTCTTGTATTTCTATATTTGTTATACCGGCAACGATTTCTTGAAACTTGTAGGCCATTTATTAAACGATCATAATCAATTTCTTGATCCGTAATTAGTTTTGAAATGTTATCTACAAAAATAATTATTTTTTACAATATGAAATACCTTTTTTTAATATAATTATTGAAATACTATATATATTTAGGTATAGAGACTTATATATGTATAACATATACATAACACATACAGTTATAACATATATAACACATGTTATACTATAAGTACAAAAACTGTATATTGAATACCTTCTATATATTATAATTGTTAAGAAAAGTAAAAACATTTGTTCGGTTTTTATGATCACTATGTAGAAATACAGATAAAATAGTTTAGAAATTATGTCTAAGATTTATTCTGTTTTAAAAGTTACTCATTTTTGTAACAATTAAATAATATATATGTTCATTTCACCCGCGACGTTCTCGTGTAAAACGGTCAACGGGATTCACTTAACAAGACCGGTTGCTCGATTACTGAGATCGGAGTATAGCGAAAGAGTGAGAAAGAGAGAAAGAGAAGGAAATCGGAGAGACATTGAAAATAGAGTCAGAGGTCAATAAACTTTCCACATTTATTACGTGATAATCACTTCGGGATAACAATGATTAATGTTCGACTATGGTTAATAGAATAACTAATGATCGCACGCAAGCGCGTAAACGATGGATATAACCGAGCTAGCGCGGGGTTATTCGGCACGTTCTCGGCGATTCGATATATTTCGCACTCGAAACTGAATATCAGTCGGCTGTCGCAAGTGTTATCGTTCCGAGGTGAAAAACAGACTTAAGTCGCAAAAGTCGGGGTTCTCGTTCGTCGCTTCCCCGGCTCCCCATCCCCCTGCTCTCCAAGCTACTCGGTCCACCTAGACGCGGGGGAAGGGCCCGAGAGCGCGAGAACCAAACAGGCACGAGGAATAATAATCGGGGCAGCGCGTTAGATTTCGGCAATCTCTCAACATATACCGCCCGCCTCGTCCGTTGGGACGAAGATTCGTTTACAAAATGAGATGCCGCCCGCCATGAGGTGACGGCTGTAACAACTATAGTATAGCAATTAGAGGGATGCAACGACTTGTGGAACAACAATGCAAAGGCGCGGTTTGATCGCAATGGAATCGATATCAGTTGTCGTGTTCGAGTTCCGGGTCGGCTTGCGGTTCAACCGGCAGCGGTACGATCTTAGCGATCGGTCGTTTGAAGGTAGCGGTGGCGGTTCGTACACTGACTACACGGACAAGACCATCGGCGCCAGGGTGGAGCTTGATGATGCGAGCCAATGCCCATTTTGTCGGGGGCTGCAGTTCATTTTTCAATAGCACGAGACCGCCCACCGTCACGTTAGGTGCTCGTTTCGTCCATTTCCGGAGCTGCTGCAAGTGGTGAACGTATTCTGATGACCACCTCCGCCAGAAATGGTCTCTCAAAGCCGAGGTTAAGGCCCAGCGCGACGTCAAGCGATTGACGTAGACGTCCGCTCTTGACGGCTCCGGTAAGTTTACGGGCGCTTCCCCCATTATTAAATGACCGGGGGTGAGAGCGCTCAGGTCTGTCGGGTTATTGCTGAGCGGATATAAGGGCCTTGAGTTGAGGCAGGCCTCTATTTGCACCAGGAGCGTCGCCATCTCCTCGAAGGTGAGGCGGGTGTCTCCGATGATACGCCTCAAATGGAATTTGACTGCCTTGACTCCGGCTTCCCAAAGGCCTCCGAAGTGAGGAGCCCCGGGCGGGATGAAAGACCATTGGGTGCCGCTGTTGGCGAGAGAAGCTGCACACTCCTTATAGAATTCAGAGGCGGATCGGAACATAGACCTCAATTCCTGGGCAGCGCCCCGGAAATTAGTTCCGTTGTCACTCATTAGCAGCTCACAATGGCCTCGCCTTGCCGTAAAACGTCGGAAGGCGGCTATAAAAGAGGTGGTCGAAAGATCAGAGACCGGTTCTAAGTGAACGGCCTTGGAGGAAAGGCATATAAAAAGACTAATATAGCCTTTGGTGGCCTGGTGACCTCGACCCTTCCAGGAACGGAGAGGCACCGGCCCAGCGTAGTCCACCCCAGAAGACTGGAAAGGGCGTGAAGGTCGCGTACGCTCCGCCGGCAGCTGACCCATTTGCTGTTCGGCGGTGGCTGCTCGGAAGCGCGCGCATCGCACGCAGGCGTGAATCACCGATCTCACTAAAGAGTTGGCTTGTAGAATCCAATACCGCCGTAGAAGCAGACTCCGGGTGAGCTGGGGGCCCCCATGAAGTGAGGCCGCATGTGCTTCCCTTACAAGGAGCAGCGATAGGCGGCTGCCCTTGTGTAGGATTAACGGATGCTTCTCCGCGAACGGGAGCAAAGCGTTTTGGAGACGGCCTCCCACTCGCAGTAGTCTATGTTCGTCCAATAGAGGCCTCAACGCTAGGAGCGGAGACCGGGTAGGCAGCGGCCTCGCTCTCTCTAGACGAGATATCTCCTCCGCGAAGTCCTGTCGTTGAGCTATCCACACCCAGCGGATGCGAGCTGTCTCCAGCTCATCTCGAGATAGGAACCCTGTCCTCCTCGGGTTACGACGACGTACGTGATCAAAGAATCTAAAACAGAATGCTGTTACTCTCAGCAATTTCAGCGTACTTGAGTACCTGGTTAGAAAGTCGTTGTCCTCATCGGCTGGACGCGCAAGGTCAACCACCACCGCGCGTGATTCCTGCTCCTCTAGTCCGTCCGTGGGAGGGCTCGGCTCCGTTGAGTGGATTCCTGGCCAAGCGAGCCAAGGCGGACCAGCCCACCAAAGTTCCAAAGCGGCTAACTCTAGCGGCTTTATTCCTCGCGTAGCAGCGTCAGCAGGGTTGTCCGTGGTCGGCACGTATCTCCAGTTTTGAGGCGGCACGAGAGATTGTATCTCCGCCACCCGGTTTGCGACAAATGTTTTCCAACGCGCCGGGTGGCCCCGAATCCAGGCAAGCGCTACGGCAGCGTCAGTCCAAGCATAGACCGGCATGTTCTCCATGTCGAGGCCCTTGAGTGTGCAGCGGATTAACCTCGCTAGTAATAAGGCGCCGCATAATTCCAACCTCGGTATGGAGATCTGTTTGACGGGCGCTACCTTGGTTTTAGCGACCAAAAGATGGGTGAAGATGACCCCCGAAGGGCTTGTAGACCGCAAGTATATAGTGGCCGCATATGCATGGCTGGAGGCATCGGAGAATCCGTGCAGTTCGACGTTCTCTGCTCCGTGGAAATGAACGAATCGGGGTATCGAAAGCGTGTTCAGTTCCGGCATGGTGTCTGCAAACTTCGTCCAGCGCGATTGTAGTTGATCTGGCAGAGGTTCATCCCAATTGAGTCCAGCCATCCATAAATCTTGTATGAAGATCTTGCCGAAAATAAGTACAGGCGACGCCCATCCTAAGGGGTCGAAAAAGCGAGCCACGTCCGACAAGACGGTCCGTTTGGTGCAATTTGCTTTATTGGTCACCGAAGCCACTCTTAAAATAAAAGTGTCGTCGGACGGTTGCCATAAGATGCCAAGCGTGCTCACACCCTCCCGATCGTGGAATAGCTTATCGGACGGCCCATCATCTGGACATAGTTGTGGGACGTTGGCTGCCCATTTGCTTAGGTTGAATCCTCCTGCAGCAAGAATCGCGACCAGCTGACGCCGAACTTCCGTTGCCTGTTCGAGAGAATTGCCTCCGGCAAGGATATCGTCCACGTAAGAGTGGTTGCGGATGGCGTCTGCCCCCAAAGGGTACCTAAGTCCCTCGTCGTCTGCTAGCTGGAGTAGAGTCCGCAGAGCCAAGTACGGAGCTGAGGTAGTCCCGTAGACCACTGTTATCAGTCGGAAGTCCTGAACTTCTTGCGCCGGATCCGAACGCCATAAAATACGCTGTAGCTTTGTGTCTTCCGAGCTAACCAGAATTTGTCGGAACATCTTGACGATGTCGGATGTAAATGCGTAAGGATAGAGACGCCAGCGGGTCAAGGTTATCCAAAGCTCCGACTGCAGTTTAGGACCTGGCAGCAGCAGGTCATTGAGCGCGTAGCCGGAAGACGTGCGGTGAGACGCGTTGAACACGACGCGTATTTTATCCATTGGACCCGATTTCTTGTAGACGGCATGGTGCGGTAGGTAGTAGGCATCCTCGCTATGAACCTCCTTCGTTGGAATAGGAACCATGTGGCCAAGACGCTGATACTCTTCCAAGAACATGGTGTAATGTTCTCGTAGTAACGCATTGCGCATCAGGCGACGTTCTAAGCTAACCAGCAGTTGAAGAGCCTCCTTGCGGTTATTCGTTAGAGGCACAAGAGAATCCGTGCGTTTTGGTAGGCGAACGATGTAGCGTCCATGCGGGTCGCGAGCGTGCGACGCCGCAAATAAACGCTCGCAGTGCTGCTCCTCCGGTCCCAAAATCGGCTCCGATGTTACCTCCTCTAGTTCCCAAAATCGTTGAAGCGTCCGGTCCACTTCAGTACAAGACACTGTAGCGTGACAAGCGGACACGCTAGGCGACGAGGGCGTCGTCGAAGTGTGACCCATCAACACCCAACCTAAGGAGGTCGCCTGAGCCGATGGAGATCCAGCAGGTCCCCTTCTTAGGCCTTCTCTAAGTAGAAGACCGTATGCATCAGCTCCTAATACGGCGTCAACCGGCGCGGGTCGATCGTAGTGCGGATCAGCCAACTCCAGTCCAGTTAGGTGAGGCCAATCGCCACGTCGGACAGCGTGTGAAGGCAGCGCCGAAGTCAATTTCGGAAGTACTAACACTGACGTTAGATGATGACGCACGGCAGGATCTCGGGGTGGGCTGATCCCTAAATCCACGGAGTACGAGGCGACGCCGGAGGAAGCTCCCTGTATGCCCGACACAGGAACATGTACGCGTTTACGAGGCAGTCTCAGAGCTCGTGCCACTCGTTCAGTGACGAAGGTGGCCTCAGATCCTGAATCCAGCAAGGCTCGTACCACTAGAGAGTCCCCCTTGCTGTTTGAACAGGATACTTGAGCAGTAGCCAGAAGAATCGGACCCCTGGTCGTAAGTACGAGAGCGGCCAAGTTGGCGTTCACCGAAGAGTCCGTTGTAGCTTTCCCACTGGCACTCGAGTGGTCCGTGACCGGAGCCTTATCGGTATGATCGGAGTCCGCTGTCGAAGAGCTTTCTTTAAGATGTAAGAGAGTGTGATGTTTACCCTGACAATTGATACATCGAAAACCGGAAGGACAGCTCGACACCGAATGATTATCCTTGAGGCAATTAAAGCACACTCCCTGCTTCTTTACGTGTTCTCGACGTTGCGTCACCGTAAGTTCCTTGAAGCGGGAACAATAGTTAAACAAATGGTTACCTTGGCATACCGAACAGCGTTTGCCACGCTTCGATGGTCCAGAAGTCGACGTTGTTAGTGTGTTTACTTTCGCCTTTCGATCCTGCGATTTAGCCGAAGAGGTCGCCGCTGTGGGAGCTGGCCTTGAATTGGCAGCTTCTAGTGCACGAATACGTGTCTGTAGAAAGTCCTCCAGCTTGCTGAGCTGTGGAAACTCGGTGCTGGTCTGAAGAGAGGCCTCCCACAGGAGTCGCGACGATGAGTCCAACTTTTCCACAACCACGTGGACAAACCAATCGTCCCAGTGCTCGACGGGACGTCCGAGAGACTCAAAAGATCGACGCGTTTGTAACGCCACGCTGCTCAACCGCTTGAGCTCTGTTGCTGACGGTTTAGTGATAGGCGTGCTGTTCAAGAAGGTACGCATATGAGCCGCAAGTAAGACTCTCTTATTATCGTAGCGTGCCACCAGCTCCGACCATGCTGTCTCATAGCCCTTATTCGTCAATCCGATGTTGGCGACGACAGCTGCAGCTTCCCCTGTGAGACTGGTTTTAAGATACTGCAACTTCTGAACTGGAGCTAGTTCTGGCACATCACCCACGAGTGATCGGAATAAGTCTCGAAAACTTTCCCATGCTAGCTGGTCTCCCGAAAAGTTTGGCAGGCCTATCTTAGGCAGCTGAATGTGTTTCAAAAGAGACGTCGTCGCGCGGGCTGGATCTTGGTTTTTACCAGATGATATTGCTTCGAGCTTTTCTTGTATCCGAGTCTTGGTTGCCACATAGTTATCCTCGGTTTTCGCGTAAACGTCCTCGTTTAGATATTCTTGAATCTCCCTTACATTTGTCGTGTCGTACTCGTGCAGTTTATAGTGGCCATCTTCGAACCTCTGCCAATAGGTTTCAAGCAAAGCAAGGCGGGTCCTCATATACTCATACGTCATCTTTTCCTTGCCTGCTTTGGCTAGGTTTTCCCAAAATCGCTCGATAAAGCCCTTGGTCGTGTTGTGTTTCTTTAACAGGACTTCCATGTTGGCCATAGTTTCTAACCACTTGATATGTAGCCGCGGAAAAGCGGAACGTTAAGCGAAAATCCGTGAGCGCGGGTAGCGCGACGCGGGGCTAGAGTTTGTGGACGCAGGTAGCGCGCGGCGCGGGGAAAGTCCTTGTTGACACGGGTAGCGCGGCCGCACGCGCGAATCACGTGATCGACGGCGCGGGTAGCGCGATGCGTGCGAGCGTTCGTGGACGCGGGGAGCGTGCGGCCGCACGCGCGGATCACGCGATCGACGGCGCGGGTAACACGTGATCGTGCAGCGAGAGTCCGGAATCACTTTTAATTATGCAACGTGGTTTGCAAAGTTACTTTACAATTCACTCTTGATGCGACACTGACGGTTGCACAATATCGAAACACTGTCTCATTCCCTGCGGATGCAAGGTCGTCTGTATGATCACGCGGCACGAACCCCGATATCCACGTAGTCTCTTCTCTTTTCTCTCCACTCGAACTATCCGGCTCGAAGGACCAATGTTCATTTCACCCGCGACGTTCTCGTGTAAAACGGTCAACGGGATTCACTTAACAAGACCGGTTGCTCGATTACTGAGATCGGAGTATAGCGAAAGAGTGAGAAAGAGAGAAAGAGAAGGAAATCGGAGAGACATTGAAAATAGAGTCAGAGGTCAATAAACTTTCCACATTTATTACGTGATAATCACTTCGGGATAACAATGATTAATGTTCGACTATGGTTAATAGAATAACTAATGATCGCACGCAAGCGCGTAAACGATAGATATAACCGAGCTAGCGCGGGGTTATTCGGCACGTTCTCGGCGATTCGATATATTTCGCACTCGAAACTGAATATCAGTCGGCTGTCGCAAGTGTTATCGTTCCGAGGTGAAAAACAGACTTAAGTCGCAAAAGTCGGG
Source organism: Prenolepis imparis (assembly GCF_030444845.1). NCBI lineage: Eukaryota > Metazoa > Arthropoda > Insecta > Hymenoptera > Formicidae > Prenolepis > Prenolepis imparis. Next base: position 1,680,247 of record NW_028141174.1, read on the forward strand.
GTTCTCGTTCGTCGCTTCCCCGGCTCCCCATCCCCCTGCTCTCCAAGCTACTCGGTCCACCTAGACGCGGGGGAAGGGCCCGAGAGCGCGAGAACCAAACAGGCGCGAGGAATAATAATCGGGGCAGCGCGTTAGATTTCGGCAATCTCTCAACAATATATGTATATAAATATATATATATTTCTACAGTGATCATATAAACCGAATAAAAATTTTTATTTTTCTTATTGTTTTTAACAACTAAAATATATAAAGGATTATACAGTTTTTATACTTATAGTATAACATGTGTTGTATGTTAGTATAGTATACCTAAAATATAAGTATATTATGTATATAAGCATACCTAAAAATATCCAAAGATTTGGATGAACTGTTTGCATCTTTTGCGATATAATATTATGAAATGATTCGACATGAATTGTATTAGTTCTAACTGGGCATCCATATACACTTATTTTTTTTGATATTGGGAGCCAAGTGCTCCTCATATATTTCATAAAAATTAATATGTTAGGATAATTATCAGATTCCTTATCTGCAATGATCTGCATAAGATTTAAACCTTCGGAAAACATTTCTGATGGTGCCAATGCTAATGTCATTGCCATGGACACAATTTTACGCGGTGCTTTTAGAAGCTCTAATCGTTTCCACTTTTTCAAAACAGCCTATAATGTGAACATAAAATATATATTAATAAACTATTTTAAAAACTTATAAATTATGAATGTCAAAATGTAAATAATCTATAAAATAAATCAAATCTAATAGTTTTGCTAATAAAAAATATTTAAAATACCTGACAATAGTGAAACCAGCAGCCTCGTAGAGGTGCATTGAGAAATTGTTCATGGACAGCATTCATTGATGCTTTTTCATAATCACACATTATGAAGCGCAAATTACATTGCAGATCAGGAACTAATTTAACAATTTCTTTCCATATGGATTTGTATACTAATTGCGTTCTTGCTTCACACAAGATAAATAATACTGCAATACCCTAAAAGAAAATATTTATATATTAAAATAATGTTGATAGAAAAAATATATGTAATAAAATTGTATGGAATGATAAAATTAATATACCTTATCCATGTATCGCACATGAACTGAAAATAACTGTGCAAAATTTGGTGCTCTTGGTACAACCTGAAATAACATTTATATAGAACTATAACAACAATCATAATTGTCCACAAATATTTCAATAAAATTATATATTTTAATTACAAATATAATATAATAACAACTAATACTCACAGAAAATATACCATCGATAAAAATTTCAGAACTTTCCTCTAATATTTTTAGAAGTTTATCGCTAGTAAATATGTAAGAATATTTGTTGTCTTCAGATATAACACAGCCTTTGTAAATAACCTTTACAGATTCGTAGTTTTGGAGAAGATTGCCAAGATCACATACACTTGAAGGTAATGGAGGACGCATTTTAAGTTTTTCTTTCGATAACACATTTCTCATAGTATTATATGAAATATAAGCTGCTGGTTTTGGATTTTTTCGAGAAACAGTATCAAATATTTCTTTGTTCGTTGTAGTGGTCTCTTTACACATTTGAATCATTTCACTTTTTAGATTCAAAATATCAAGTATGTGAGGATCGGTTGGATGATTATGATTACTTTGTAAGATAAAACTTTCCCTTTCTTTAACTAGCACACCCTTACATGCTGTAGTACGTCTTTTTGTACAGCGATATGTGTAAGTATATCTGTTATCTATATTGTATGTATATCCTTCATATACATACAAATAACTGTTCTTTCTTTTCCCAGATATTATTTCCATTTTATAGCTGCAAACCTAAAGTGTTTTAAGCTGTATTATTATTTTTTAAAATAATAATTACATGCATATCGTTTTTCAGTAATACTATTCTACACAGTATTGTATTTTTATTTTAAATGTAATGTAAATAATTTGATTATATAATAAGATCATTTTTTACACTATTTTAATACTAGGTTTTTTCTTATTTATTGGTAACCTTATTAAATATATAAATTTAAGAAATATTTTTATCGGCTCTCAGTATTTAATAAATAAATAAATATGATTTTTTAAAACGACCAATAGAGCCAAGCACGAAAATTAATTCTAATTTTTAGAACTGTATCTCTTGGTTTGAAATTACTAAGTTCCATCAATTCATAATCCTCGAACTTTACAACGGGAAAATAGGCGAGAAAAATATAGGTCCGAAAAGTCGCTAAAGCGGGGCTCTGTTGGTCGTTTTAAAAAATCATATTTATTTATTTATTAAATACTGAGAGCCGATAAAAATATTTCTTAAATTTATTTATTTGCGTCTGGGCCTAATTCATGGCGCTATTTACTAACATCCATTATAAGGCAAATGAAAAATATAGGATCGAAAGGGTCTGAATAGCTTAGTGGTAAGAGCAGTCGCCCGGCAAACGAAAGACGCGGGTTCAATTCCCGCTTCAGCGACTTTTCGGACCTATATTTTTCTCGCCTATTTTCCCGTTGTAAAGTTCGAGGATTATGAATTGATGGAACTTAGTAATCTCAAACCAAGAGATACAGTTCTAAAAATTAGAATTAATTTTCGTGCTTGGCTCTATTGGTCGTTTTAAAAAATCATATTTATTTACTTATTAAATATATTTAAGATTATTATATTTTATTCTATATAGTGTTACATTACATCTATATTTTCATATATAGAATAAAATAATAATTTTTAATTTATTTAATAAGGTTATAAAATAAATAAAAAATAGCAATAAAAAGTGTAGAAAATGATCTTGTATAATCACATTACATTACATGTAAAATTAAAATACAATACTGTAGATTGTTTTATTGGAAAACGATGTATGTACCGATGATTGTATCGAAAACAGAAATGTTAGGTTAGGTATATACAATTTCCTTAAGGTAGTTATAGATTCTATATCTTATAAAATTATATATAATCTAAACAAATCATGAAAAATGTAATCCCATTTATATCGTTCAATTTAATCTATTTCGAATTAATATTGCATAACTAAAACGCAGCAATTCAACAAAAAAATTTTAATTATATTCTAACTATATTATAATTTGTATTGTATTCTAATTATTCAATATTAATTTCTTTCTGTTTTACATATGAGTGAAACCGCAAAAAGAATAGTTATGTTTACAATTCATTTGAGTTGAAACAAAAAATTGTCTAAAAAACGCGCTCACACACACACACACACACACACACACACACACACACACACACACACACACACACACACACACACACGAGTGGTGATGTAAAGATATATTTTCACGTAATCTAATTTTATATTTATATAATCATCTAATAAAAAATTCCATATTTTTCTCTTCTTTTGTAGCATTTCTGTCCATTAGTAATAAGACGAAATATACTATTTTGTAACATGTTAACGTGTAAAAGCAAACTTGTCGGATTTCGTGAAAAGAGATTTACTTATCATTATTATACTTGATTTTGCAGATATCTTGACTGCCCTTGTCGTTTCCAATGTTTCTGAAACTTACCATGTGACTGTATTGAATAAAATTCTGATGTTTGTTTTCCAGAAATGTTTTGGTTAGTGCGGAATGAATTCTCGAAAAGAAGAAATCTGCCGTACTACGAATATTTTTACGTTAGCTGTTTGAAATAAAAAATGACTAACGTTCAACAGAGAAGATTCTGCAATTGTTGTATGTACAATTAGTAAATATGATTGTTTCATTGGTGTATGCTTTTAATTTTCGTCAAAACCGCCAAAACTAAGAACATACGCCAATCAGATTCACGAAGTTCACAAAAGTTGCAATGCATAGTTTTCTCTACTAAACGCAGTCACAGTATACTTACATACAGTAGGGACAGTCCTTTGTTCTCAAATCAGCCGCGCAGATTTGCTTGCGCATCGTAAGCGACCATTTTGATAAGTCATGCCAATCCCGTTCAACATAAAGAACCCAATAACTCCATTACTGTGATTACATTTATAGTAAAATATAATTTGTAAAACTACAATACTATCATTTTGATTTCGCGTTTTATGCAATATTTAATTTTTATTCAGAAAAAATGACTATAAAATAATATATCGAAAATATTTCGCGCAAAATTGTTTTAATAGTAATGGGTACAACAAAAATATTGATACGGTGCTGCAACCTAAAGACATGGCGGACTGCTGAAAGGTCAGCTGAAAAAGATCAAAGGTTCCGACGCTGTGTGTCCCTACTGTATATAAGTATACTGTGACGCAGTCAATGCTCTATCTAATATATTGTATGTTTATGGCTCAAACTAATCGGAGATGGTAAGACGTGAGACCGGGAGTTCAGTGGAGATCGGCCCATAATATCATTAGTTTATTAACGATTTAGTAGTACAGAAGATTCTTTATTCTTTTCGAGAATTCGTTCCGCACTAACCGAAATCTTTTTCCGGAAACCAGAATTTAATTTACAGCATCGAGCTACATAGCAAAACTCTAAATTAATAAGAAGGACGGTCAGGTAATTTGCAAATCAAGAAATAATGATAAATTAAGGGTCGGCAGGCGACCCAGGCAAACTCCGAATTGATGTTGGAGACCTCACGCGGTGACAACGCGAAACTCCGATTTCAGTGTTGCCAACGCTGAGAAACTAACTCTCAGGTTTTATGTAGTGGTGTATGTCTGTACACGTACACACACCATTGCATTGCTCACGCGGACGCACGGTAGAGAGACAAGGATCGATAATCACGTTATCCTTGTTCCTCTACCGTGCTGATCACGTGCTCATGCTACACGCGAGATACGACCCGAAAATGCTTTCTGGCCTTCCGTAGCAGAAGGCAGTAACGTAGCAAGGCTAATAAGCACCCACGTTTTGTAAATTTTATATATGCTTATGCACATATGTGCGTATATTATATATAAATATATATATATATATATATCACTAAAAATTATATGTATGTTTTATAATTGTCTAATGATAAATAATAACAGTAGCATAATTGAGAGTGAATTAGTATACAATATATGTTAGACACGGGTACTTTAGACTTGACAATTTATTGCTTATACTTTTTTATCGATACTTTATGTATAGTCAACGCGATAGAGAGACAAGAATAAGAGAACGAATATAAATTATCATTAGCTTGTAGCAATCATAGATTGACGAATATGTTGATTATTCTTCATTTCTTTTCGATTATTGATGTTATTGTATAATTTGCTCCATAAATACTTATAACGTGAAAAAACTTATGTCGAGTAATGTATGATGGCTCAATGCAAGGATATTCAGTGTATCACCCAGTAAACTAGAGTTCAAATTAATATCAATTTTTTTATAATATATTGCAATATAGAAAAATTATAAAAAAAAATATATTTCGGCGATTAATTTAAACATTTTTTAAAAATATTTTAATTATTTTACTACACACACTATATAAATGCAAAATAATTCAGAAAATAAATTTAAAAAATTAATAATAAAAATCAACATACTAGCTATTTGTGTGTGTGTGTGTGTGTGTGTGTGTGTGTGTGTGTGTGTGTGTGTGTGTGTGTGTGTAGCTGCAATTGATTTATTACTTGATTAATTTATTTACGGAATTATTTTGCATTTAATATATATAGTGTGTGTAGTTGTAAAATGATTAAAATATTTTCAATATAAAAATTTTTAAGTTTATCGCCTTAAAAAATATATTTCTATGATTTTTTTATATTCCAATATATTATAAAAAAAATTGATATTGATAGATTTGAACTCAAGTTTTCTACGAGATTGAATATTCTTGCATTGAGCCATCATACGTTACTCGTAAGTTCTTACACGTTATAATAGTATTTATGTAGCAGAGAGAAAGAGATAAGAGAGAGATTATACAATATAACATCAATAATCGAAAAAAAAATCAAGAACGCTTGTCATATCTGTGTTTGTGTGTATATATATAAACTTATATATTATATATTTTATAAATAAGTTAAATATTATATGCAGACAATGTACAAGATGTTCAGTTTGTGCCATAAAGCTCAAGCTTCAATCAATAAAATACTCCAGTGAATATATATAATCAACAATTATTTTTATATAATAATAAGTATTTGAATATATAAAAATATTTTTAAAAATTTGTTTAAGATTATTTTAAAAAGAATATTTAAAATATTTTTTTAATATTTAAAATATTCTTTTTCTCAATTAAAAAAAATATTTTTTAATATTTTTATATATTCAAATATACTATATACTATAATATAAAAATAATTGTTGATTATTATATTGGATTATTAATTGATTGAAGCTTTTAACATGGCAGTAGCGTTGTTTTTTTTTTTTGGGGGGGAAACCTTCAAAAGGCACCCCGGTTTTCCGGGGTAGTGTGAGATTCTTACTCACTAAAACCCCCACTGTGCATACGTTACCTGCTGCAATATAATGGCGTTGATTCAATGGTATCCACGCCTCTTCATTGAAAGTGATCCGCCCTTCTCCAAATCTATCTGCAACAACAAGCAAGTCTATGCTGCATACATAGATTAATATCAATATAATTATAATAAAATAAATTATTCATTATAAAATCTGCAAGGAAAACAATGTCAATTATATAATATTAAAATATCAATTACTTATAATAAAATCATAACTTTTTGCGCTTATCGGAAACACAACAATAGAAGCGCTACAACATATTGTTACATATTCTTATCCCGAAAATCGTTATATATAAATATTTAGTACAAAATATTGAAAAAAATATGTAATATAAATATAAAAATATAATATAAATAATAAGAAATGTAAAAGTATGATATATGCAATTTTTTCCAATGTAATCAAACTTCTATTAATTATATATTTGATTGTATTATTTTTGAGATCTTTTCTATTTTAAAGTTTTAAATGCAGTACGATTACTCATCTCATGGGATAAAGATATATAATAATATGTATACAATGTACAGTAAACAATAGCAAGCAATGTACATATAAACATACATTTAGATATCTAATATCTTTTCTATAATTTAAAGTTAATAAAAATTTAAATTAATGTAATTGCTATTGTTTCTGTACATATTTAATAAATAACACGAATAAATAATTCGAGTGGATCGCAATTTAAACTAAGTTAAATGATTGCGTCGCAAAGTGACCTCAACCATATTATGGGAAGTATACTGTATAAAATATTTCTTGTTATTTTACATGCAACTTTGTTTATTATGTGTTTCTATACTTGTAGCTTGTAATTTGTTTAATTTTCATCTACCTATTACTAAATATTTTTGAAAATAGTACATTGCAAAACAAAACCTATGTGATATTAACACTTTGCGACGCAATCACCTCAATTCAAATTGCGATCTAATTTGCAATGCACTATTTTCAAAACAAAAGTATAACATAAAATTTAATTGTCATAAATAAATTTAATATTACATATATAAAATATAGAATGGGCCCCTCCAACGCCCATTCCCGTGAGAACGCAACCAATATTCTTTTATCGTCTCTCCGAGATTTTTGTTACTATATGTTCTATACAATGACGATTGCAGATAACTTCTACCATCTTATTTTATCATTGTTTATTTTTACATAATGGCAGCAATAAAAGCTTACAAAGATGGGTTAAATAATGAAAAATATTAATTCGGAAAAGGCAATAATTTGTTGCTTTCTAGAATTTTAATTAAATGACGTCTCATGCATTTTACGTCACTGGAATATTTTTCATTGCAAGGATTTCCTTTCAAGGCTACAGTTGTAGCGAAAGCCGCAGCATAAATTCCACAAGAGGTGCAATCCGGTTGTGTTTGCACTTTTTCGAAAATTATATCATATTCGTTTATCTTGGGATAACGAAGGCGAATATATTCTTTTTCTTTAGCATGCAATTTATCGTACGTAGTATCAGGTAAGCTGTCGTACACGTGAAGTTTGGTGCCATCAAAATAAATGCATCGCCAATGATCTGTGCAATTTCCGCCAATAATTTGTAAGCTTTTATTGCTACGACTAGCTTCACTTATGTGCGGGTATTCTAAATATAACACACTTTGTGTTTCAAAGCAAGAAGTCTCTCTTACAATGCGTAAAAATAAATCTAACGATTCATCATTTAATTTACTATCTATGGGCAAAACATTATTCTTTACTAATAAAAGAGAAGGTATCACATCATCTAACATTTTTCTTAGTCTTTTTATGTCATCCTCAGTTACATCTCGTTTTTCATTCGAGTAATCAGTTATAATGCAATCGTCATCTTGCTCTATTTCTGGAATAGCAACAGTGGTAGTAGTGCTTTCGATAACACTTTCCACTTTTATGTCATTTTTCCGAGCCGCTTGTGCTTCGATGACATACTGCGGTTCCCGAATAGGCATATTTCTTGCTACTCTACTATCTATTATTTCAGGAACCAAGCAGTCCTCGTAGAATCGTTTAAGCAGTGCTGACATTTTTGTTTCTCAAAATCTGTCATCACGCTCGACAATCGTGTACTTCAATCCAAAGGGTGTCCACACAGCAAAAATGCAATACTTTCTTTGCGTTATGTGGAGTTGTCCCTGCACTTGGAAGTAGTACGTGTGTCTTTGATTCATTCGAGTGTCATCCGTTTTATCAAATATTCTATAAATATGTGAAATCTTATTGAGCATTGCAGTGATAGGAGACACATCCCGCGCTGCATAAGGACATTTAATCTCAACGATAGTATCGTCTCCGACAATGCCGTCAGGCGTCGCGGCAAGATATGGGATAGTTTCATCTATAAATATACCACAATTATTAATTTCTATCCCTAATTCCACCTGCAATTGCTCTCGTGCCATCATCTCTTTTTCTTTACCCCACTCAACAGCCGCGCCCGTCAATCGAGGAGGATAAAGAATTGCTTTCACAAGATTTTGGCACGAAGTTGTTTCTCTTCTGCTACAAACTTTTCCAAAGTTTGAAGCAGTGAGAAGATTTCGCCGTACGTTGTGCCACTCCGGGTTTTCATGCTGACCCCGTGTAACACACTCCAATACAGCATAATTACGTTGTTGCTCTAATAACATTTCATAATGATTAAGTCTCAGCTGTTCGTACATATTACCTTCGATATCTGGCCGTTCTACATTTGGTCCATAATCTTTATCAGCCGTTATTTTAGCGGAAAATTTAGATGTACGAACAGAGAGACCTAATTCTTTCGCCGCACGTGTTCGTTGAAGTTGGTTGGCATTTTTTTTTATATTTCTATTTTCAATGATTTCTGTTCGTTTCGGTGGTTTTTTATCCATCGCACGACAAACAGAACTCAAGGCTTGCGAAGTATTACATTGCAATACGGCTGCTTTAACGCGTGTTTGATAAGAGCCTTTCATGGCATAATGAACGCGCTTGCCACCAATAAATTTACTTATAATTGCATTACAACTTTCAACAGAATTACTAGTAAATTTATATAGTAAGCTATCGCCATTTTCTATTATGCGTTTCATAGCATTTTCTACTTTTTCTAATAATCCTGCACGTTGTAATTGGAACACAAGATTTTGCTCGCCTTCTTTCTGTTGTCCATTACAGAAATATTGAAGCGAAGCACAATCTTTATGTTCACCAAATACATGGCTAGGTATATTATTTAAATCTTTAATTAATTCTGAAATTTTTGTTTGCCAACTAACTTTACGATTGCGACGAAAGTCGACAGCCTTTACAACAGCGTTTCGAATTTTCATAACGCTGCTATCAACGGCTTTCTTCAATTTTGAAATATTTCTACCACCGGTACTACTCGCTTCACGTATTTTATTACAAAGATTGCGAAGATGATTCGTGCATTCAATCTCCACAACAATATTAGGATACGGTGGAAAATCTCTCAATTTTTTTAATACATTACTATCACCGTCACCGATATATTGACTATAAATAAGGCCATGCATTTCTAAACTAACAAGGGGAGGTCGCGGTTGACTCTTCACCGATTTTGATCTCCTTTGGTATGGTGAATCTACATCGAAAAAAAGTTGCTCCGTGTTCGAGCTTTTCGTCCAATGCGCCTTGTAAAAAAAATTTTTTTTTTCCCGAAGTTTAGAGAAATTGTCAGGTTCGTTACGAGGCCTAAAGAAAGACACACTTTCGATCGGTGCCGCTAGTGCAGCGGCAGAGTACAAGAATAGTAATCCCGGGATCCCAGGTTCAGAACTTTGGTCTGTCATAATTTTTTTTTTTTTTTTTTTTTAATAACATTATTATTTATTATAATAAATAAATATTTGGCATATTTTTATCGTTAGTTATGCATATATCTCTTTATATATTTAAAATTAATAAAATGATCGTAATATAAATAAAATATTTTTATAGAGAAATATTTTTAGAAATATTTTTACTTTTTAAAGATTTATACATTTTTTCAAATTTTCTTTAATCTAATAATGTTAGAATATATACACTTTTCATAGCTTTACAAAATTCGGATTTTCTACCTGCTGTGAACCACAGGATGCAACCGCTGGTTGTGAAAGTGTAAGGAACGTTGGAGGGAGAGGAGAGGGTCGTCTGATCCTCTCTACTAATAAGGGTTCTAGAAGGTCGGTTAGAAAATATCTTACTTATATATTTATGACATATTTGTTACATATTGAAGCAGAAAATAATAATGAGTAATAAATTAAATTTTGTAAAGCTATGAAAAGTGTGTATTCTAACATTATTAGATTAAAGAAAATTTGAAAAAATGTATAAATCTTTAAAAAGTAAAAATATTTCTAAAAATATTTCTCTATAAAAATATTGTATTTATATTACGATCATTTTATTAATTTTAAATATATAAAGAGATATATGCATAACTAACGATAAAAATATGCCGAATATTTATTTATCATAATAAATAATACGTTATTAAAAAAAAAAAAAAAAATTATGACAGCCCAAAGTTCTGAACTTGGGATCCCGGGATTACTATTCTTGTGTTCTGCCGCTGCACTAGCGGCACCGATCAAAAGTGTGTCTTTCTTTAGGCCTCGTAACGAACCTGACAATTTCTCTAAACTTCGGGAAAAAAAAATTTTTTTTACAAGGCGCATTGGACGAAAAGCTCGAACACGGAGCAACTTTTTTTCGATGTAGATTCACCATACCAAAGGAGATCAAAATCGGTGAAGAGTCAACCGCGACCTCCCCTTGTAAGTCGGAAGCCTTCGAGGCTTATATCACTTTCCATACTGGTGGAGCTCTGATTGCTTCCCCAATTTTTAAAACATAAATGTTCTTTTGCTACTGCATTAATTTTAGCTGCTCTCGCGCAGACAATACAATATTTATTTCGGACACCAACAAATAATACTTTTTTAGAATGATATCCCGTAATAATAGCTGCTCCGGATGGAGAATCGTAACTACCAGTACGGTAGGATCTCTTCATCCACGAGCCGTCTGTTATCACGGGTATATGCGGAATGCCGTCTATGACATCTTCTCTTTCGATTGCCAAACGTTTTTCCTCTTCGCCAGCCACGCGCATTTCTTTTTCCGCGGCGGCGGCGAAGGCTTCCGACATTTCATTATGATGTCTTATATATTTTTTATTATCCATGCATGGAATATCTACAGCAGCAAGAAGTTCTTCAAGCTGCTTATGACCAGTCCCTGTCAATATAGTACCGGATACGATACCACTATTGACATCCAATATTCTGTCATCTGTCGGTTCACTACAAAAGTCGAATGACCTGTTACACATTCAACATATGACAGAAAAATTGCTTTTCAGACCGTCAGACTTCTTTTCGCGTAATACAAGATCAGCGAAACGACATTCGCCGAGCCAATGAGTGGATATTTTCTGCAATTCAGCAAAAACATGCCCAAAATCAACGATACGTCGCCCATTAATCTCTTCAGAATATAAACGATATGCGTCGATATTCTCATCAGTATGCAAAACAAAATTTTCTATATCTTCGACATCTTCGACATTTTCGATGTCTTCAACATTTTCGACGTTTTTGACATTTTCAATGTTTTCAGTGTCTTTGATATCTTTGATATTGTTTTGCATACTTTCCGATTCCATGCATGAATTTGCAGAATTATCAAGAAATGTAAACGACTGCGGTGACAACGCATCATTATCTGTCATAACATTTGCCTCATCTGTGTATGCGTACGGCTTGTTTATCGACAAACTAGTCAAATTTTCACAAAATTCACGAACATCTGATAGTGATCCCACAGAAGCATCATCATCGAAAATATTTATATTTTTTTTCAGATAATAGAGAAAATGTATCCATAGATAATGATTGCGATGTCGACGTGTCATCATCTACATTTCTCTTATTCTCGCATGCATGTAATGGATTTATTGTACCTGGAATTTCGATGGATTCCGATCTAGATCTTCTTCCGGAGTCCTCAACAATTCTTTCTTGATTCCCAAAAGAATTGTCACAAAAATTCTTGTCACGCGCTTGTCGCATGAGACGCATTTTTTGTGAGAAAGATACACGTTTGGCCGAAACTGTTTTATTTTTACTAGTATATTTAGGCATAATGAATGTATAATATGCTCTAAATAATACTAATAATACTCTAATAAATACTATAATAAAAAACAGAACTCTGCACTGACATCAAACACTGCATACAGACTGTACAAAACAATACTCTATACTCTGTGCTACTAAAAACTAAACTATATTCAAGCATAAAACATAAAATTGCTATAAACACATGAAAATCAACACACCAATTACATGAAAGCTTAGGTCGCATTTAGGTCGTGCGATATATAGTATTGCAAACGATCTAATTGCACTCGATCTCGATAATAGATGTTTGCATAATGGCGAACCATCAACGTGGTAAGTAAATAATTGTTCTTTTTATTTATATATGTATTTATATATGTATATGTATATATATGTACATATTAGACACATAATTTTTGAAATATTGCATTTCATATTTATATAAAGTATTTATTTATTTATGACAAAAATTGTAATTTTTGTAAGCAATGTGTATAGTATTACAATGTATTTATTAGCAATTTACCTTAATTATTACAATGTACTTAGCACGCTATGCTTACGCTCTCGAGTCGTCAGTAAGAAGAAGGAGAGGGGGCAGGTACGCGGGCGACGATGTCGCCGGCGTTGGCTATGCCAACGCCCTCAAACTTTTATGCGCGCCATTTTCAAACGTCTCTATACATTCTCCCCACCGTTGAACCTTGGTTCAACTAATCTCTTACTATTGGTAGAAGAGCTACATTTTTTGTGGCACGCTTGTATATTCCATTTGACGTTTTTACATCTATCACTCTAACGATATTATCTTGTCCAGGATATAATTTTATTATTCTCCCTGTGGGCCAATATAAAGGTGGAGTTTTATCGTCTCGTAATACAACTAAATCGCCGATTTGTAGCTTATGTGTTTGCTCATTAGATTTCTTCGTGCGGGTCGTTAGTTCAGTGAGATATTCCTTGTGCCATCTATTCCAGAAATCACGCTTTAGTTTTTGAATATGTTGCCAGTGCGACAATCTATTGCTGCTAGTGTTAGTAAGATCAGTTTCTGGAATCGATGAAAGCAAGTCTCCGATTAGAAAATGACTCGGGGTTAATACATTTAAATCGTCTGGTTCGGCGGATAAGGGCGTTAGTGGTCTGGAATTCAACACCGCTTCGATCTCAATTATTAATGTATTAAATTGCTCAAATGTAAATAACGTATCTTTGGTAACTCGATATAAATGATATTTGAAAGATCTAACCGCGGCCTCCCAAATTCCTCCAAAATGAGGAGATCGTGGTGGTATGAATTTCCAGTTCACTCCTTGCTCACCCAACCAGTGTGTTAATCGCTCTTTATAAGGTTGAGTATTAATAAACTCATATAGATCACGCAATTCATTTCTCGCTCCGACGAAGTTAGTGGCGTTATCAGACAACATGACATTTGCTTTGCCCCTACGTGAAAAGAATCGTTTAAGCGCCGCTAAAAATGCTTCCGTACTCAATTCACTGACTAATTCTAAATGAACTGCCTTAGTCGACAGGCATATGAAAATAGATACATATACTTTAATCTTATTTCGATTGCGTAGTTTTTTCTTTTTTATCAAAAAAGGACCGCAATAGTCAACACCTGAGTTTGCAAAGGGTCGCGTACATTCAAATCACTCTTTGGGTAGATTGCCCATTGCATAGTCTATCATTTTCGGCTTTGCTTTAAAGCAGATTATACATTCGTGAATAATTCGTCTTATTCTATTTTTTACGTGTACGGGCCAAAACTTTCGTCTCACGTGATATAAAGTAGCTTGAGGTCCCGCATGTAATAATGAGGCATGGGCTTCTCTAATAATTAAATCTGTTATATGATGTTTTTCTGGTAAAATCATTTGATGCTTGTGTTCATACTTTAATTCTGAGTTAGCTAATCTACCTCCTACTCTTAAAATTCCGTTTGAATCTAAAAAAGGATGTAATGATGTAATATTACTGTTTTTCTTAAGCGGCCTGTTTGTTTCTAACCGTTTGATTTCGTTATTGAAAGACTCCATTTGAACAAGCCTTATAATACTATTCATTGCCTGTTTTAATTCTAAGCTGGTTAAGTTTCCTCGACTTCTAGTTTTTGTGCGACAATTATTTGTAAATCTAAAACACCATGCCACCACTCTGCGAAGCATAGATATAGTTGAGAACCGTTGTAGTACGTCAATTTTGTGTTCTGTCTTCAAGTTGATTGTTGTTCTTTTCTCTGGTATCTCAGCTATTGTTGGGTAGATCTTAGGCCAATCTTCTTCGGGCTCTGCCAACCATTCCGGACTTCTGCTCCACAGAAGGTTGTCAATAAGTTCCGAGGGAAAAACTCCTCTAGAAACCAAGTCAGCTGGGTTGTCGTGTGATGCAATGTGTCTCCATTCACATTGTTCGCTGAGTTCTTGAATAACAGCTATACGATTCGCCACGAATGTCTTCAATTGATGTGGTCGAGTATTAATCCAGTGTAGAGTTATAGTCGAATCTGACCATAATACGATCTTATTAAAGGGTATCTTGAGTGCTCTCAGAGCAGCTTGACAGAGTTGTGTCAACAGTAAGGCTGCACATAATTCCAGTCTTGGCAGTGTAAGTTTTTTAAGCGGTGCAACCCTCGATTTGAAGCAAACCAATACCACCTTGTAAGATTGCTCGGAGTCCTCTGACCTTATGTATAACGAAGCTCCGTAAGCTGCTTCATTTGCATCTGCAAATCCGTGTAATTGTAAACTTCTAGCTTTAGTTGTACTGACTTGTCGTGGAAAGATGATGCTATTCAATATTTCCAATGTGTCTCGAAAGGTAATCCACTTGTTGCTGATTTCGTCAGGAACTGCTTCATCCCACGTCAATGACAGTTTCCATAAAGCCTGCAATAGTATCTTTGCCTTGACAATGACTGGTCCGAGAAGTCCAAGTGGGTCGTATAAAGATGCGATTTGTGCCAACATAGAACGTTTTGTTATCCTCCTCTCTTGTTGTTGTAGGTTAATTCGATATAACAAACAGTCTTGTTGTGGACTCCATTGAATTCCTAACGTTTTGTGTACGTCAAAAAACTCGAGATATATAGCTTGTTCCGTTGTTTGATCAATCTTCTCCATGAACTGCGGACAATTGGAAGACCATTTCCGAAGATTAAAGCCTCCACTTCTTAAAAGACTCGTGATTTGATCTCTTAAAGTTTGTGCCTTTTCCAATGTATCAGCACCCGTTAAAAGATCATCTACATACATATCCTTGACTATGATATCTGCTGCTTCTGGATATATTAGTCGCTCATCTCTTCTGCCAATTGTTGTACAGTACGAATTGCTAAGTAGGGTGACGAAGTCAATCCATATGTCACGGTATTAAGCTTGTAAACTTGAATAGGTTCTTCTGGTTTATTTCTCCATAAAATCTTTTGGTATTGACGATCATCCTCTCTTATGTAAACTTGTCTGAACATTTTTTCAATGTCAGCGGTGAAAACTATATTGTGTAGTCGAAATCTGGTTACTATAGAAAAAAGATCCTGTTGCGTTACAGGTCCAGTGAGCAACGTGTCGTTCAACGAAAGACCAGTAGTAGTCTTCGCTGAAGCGTCAAACACCACTCTCAGTCGCGTTGTGGTACTGGTGTCCTTGACGACTGCATGATGCGGAAGGAAATAACCATCCTTATAGTTTGTGTCTTCAATCCTGGACATATGTCCCAACGTTTCGTATTCCTTTAGGAAGTTGCTGTATTCTTCACGTAATTTATCGTTTATACTTAATCTTCTTTCTAATCCTTGGAATCTTTTTAAAGCCATATTATATGATTCGCCTAATTTATCCTTCTGCTCGTTGAATGGTAGTCCTACTGTATAATGTCCTGCGTGAGTCCTCTCAACTGTTTGCTTGTAATGTTCTTCACAGGCTTCTTCTTCTACTGATAATAATTTTCGTTTAGGTACTTCTTCTGTTTCCCAGAACCTTTGTACTGTTTCTTCTAACGTACTTCGAGAGAGGTGGCATCGATTGTTTATCGACGGACCAGGGGAATAAATTCTACCCGTGACAATCCAGCCGAATCGAGTTTCTTGTAATATAACGTTA
This sequence comes from Prenolepis imparis, assembly GCF_030444845.1. Classification (NCBI taxonomy): domain Eukaryota; kingdom Metazoa; phylum Arthropoda; class Insecta; order Hymenoptera; family Formicidae; genus Prenolepis; species Prenolepis imparis. The sequence goes on from NW_028141174.1 coordinate 1,696,922, forward strand.
CCTGAATTCAATTTAATTTGATCTGTACATAATAGTTGATAAAAATACTCTGCTCCGATGAGCATGTCTATGTGACTAGGTTGATCAAATGTCGGATCTGCTAGCATTATATCTGTCGGTATATTAAATATCTTATGCTTAATAATTCCGGACGGTAAGGGCTCTGTTATTTTAGGTATAATCAAACAATTAATGTTAAGGGTAAAAACATCAGTTCTGGACTTGATTGTTACTCGAGTAGAGCCTTTGATGCGGTAAATTGTTTCTCCTATTCCGCTTATGGGAATATCTACTGACTTCTTTGATAGTTTTAATTTATCACAACACTGTTCGGTTATAAAATTGGATTGTGATCCAGAATCTAAAACTACTTTACATGACTGATATTGCCCGGTCGCGTCTGCAATGTTTACTAATGCCGTAAATAAAATTGTCTGCGTTGTATTTTTTAACGTTGAACTCAGGCTTTGCACGGTTTTTTTTGTTGACGATTGTTCTACGTTACACTCGGTCTCTGTTTCAACCGCCTGTGTCATGTCATTAGAACGGACTGCATGTAACATAGTATGATGCCGACGATCGCATTTTTTGCAACTACTCGCTTTACATTCATTGACTCTATGATTTGTTCTAAAACAATTAAAACAAAGACCTGCCTTTTTTATCGAATCTGATCTTTCATTGTAATTCATTTTTTTAAACTTTTCATAATTTTGTATCCTGTGATTTTCTCCGCAAATATGACATTTACATGTAGCTTGTGTTTCAAATAGTATTTGTTTTGTTTTGTTCGAGTTAGCTTTGCCTGAGTTCAGCGTTTTATTGTTGTACATGTTCTCACGGTTGAACGTTTCATTAGGAATGGATTCTAATATGTGACATCTATTGCGTAGAAATTTGAGATACTGTTGCCATGTAGGCATTTCAACGCCGTCTAAGGACTTTTCCCATTCTACTCGTGTCTTCTTATCTACTTTCGAACCAATCAAGTGCAGAAGTAATGCGTCCCATCCTTCTACTGGTTGCTCTAGATTTCGCAAGACGTGTATATGCCTGAGCGCTGTATCTATCAATGTACTCAAACTTGATGCTGTTTCTTTTGACACGACCTGTAATTCGAATAATGCTTTAACGTGACTTTGTATTATAATGCGTTTATTACTGTATCTTTCTGTCAATAGATTCCAAGCTATTTCATAATTTTCTGCAGTAGCTGATAACGAGTGTATGACTTGCGTAGCATTACCAATTAAACATGACTTTAAATAATTGAACTTTTGAACCGCTTGTATTTTTGCGTTATTATGTACTAAAGTTTTGAATGTGTCTTCGAAGCTTAACCAATCTTCATATTTTCCATCAAATTTCGGTAATGTTATAGTAGGCAGTTTGACACTTACCTCGTTTGCATTTAGATTAGTTAATTGTCTTAATACTGTTCGAATATCATTGTTTGCATCATTGTTTGCGTCATTGACAGGTGCTGCGTTCCTCTCTCTCTCTTCCAATAAGTCTTGTGCTCTCGCTATTTGTGTATAATAGTTATCTTGGAATAATTGTCTAGAATTGTCGTCGCTGATATCTTCTGCTATCTCGATTTCCATGTGAATATTCTCGAAATCTGCCAATAAGGATTTTGCTTTTTCTAAACGTACCTTTAATATATTATAATCACGCTCTGGTACGTAAGCCTCTAAAAAACTTTTAAATCTTGTTAAACTCCCCTTTAGCATGCCACGACGCTTCTTCATTTTGGTTAACTCGATATCTTCCATGCTTTCTCAAAAAATAGCAGCTATCGACAATCCTAACCTCTACTCAACGCAACGCCAACGATTGTGTTTTTATCGGCTTAACTAATGTGTTTCCTGCTGTGCCTTTTATCCGGCTCTCGAAGGACTAATTTATGTATAGTATTACAATGTATTTATTAGCAATTTACCTTAATTATTACAATGTACTTAGCACGCTATGCTTACGCTCTCGAGTCGTCAGTAAGAAGAAGGAGAGGGGGCGGGTACGCGAGCGACGATGTCGCCGGCGTTGGCTATGCCAACGCCCTCAAACTTTTATGCGCGCCATTTTCAAACGTCTCTATACACAATGATTTTTTCTAACTTGCAATAACCTATTTGACCTTTGTGTATTTATGAATGTACATACATATACGTATATGAATACGCATATACATATATATATTGTACGCATTATAAATCTTTTTTTTTTGCAGCAATACCGATGCCGCCCGTTTCTGGCTACATGCCAGCAAACTTTGTGCCCCCCCCCCCCCATCATAATGTTCACATGCGACCCGCGCCCAGAGGATACATAATTTATTATGTACAAGCACCGCAAGCTGTGAGTGTTTTGATAAAATAAATTATAATATACTATAATTAATAATTTATAATATACATTCCTTTTATTTTATCATAATTAATAATATAATTTTATCATAAAGAAAACATATTACTCCGTGTAATATATATCTTGCTATAATCAAAATATTACACCCCCCCCCACACACACACACACACGCATACATAACAAAAATAAAAAAAAAGATTTTATTACAAAAAAAATTATTACTTACAGTGCAAGATATATATTACGGAGTAATATGTTTTCTTTATGATAATTATTATTATATAACGAGAAAGTGAGTGTGAGAGAGGAAGAGAGAAAATAAATTTTTCTAATTGAAAATATAATTATAATTAAATTTGTAGGCTAATATTCCAATGGAACGTCGACGACGTTACCGCCAACGTCGTCGTGAGCGACGACAACAGCAGCAGCTGCAGGTGCTTCCGCTACCACCGCCGCCGCCACCACAATTTCCGCCACCGCCGCCACCACAATTTCCGCCACCGCCGCCACCACAATTTCCGTCACCGCCGCCACCACAATTTCCGCCACCGCCACCGCCGCCCCCGCCACCACCACCACCACCACCAGCATCGCCACCACCACCGCCACCACCAGAATCAATTTATATTACGCCTCCACCACCGCCAACACATTTCCGAAATATAAGGGGATGGGGGGAAGAAGGAATGAAAGAGGTCGAGGTGGAAGGGGAGGAAAAAAAGTTTTCCACTTTAATTTTTATTAATATATATCTATCGGAAGAGATAATAGTACCAGGGACTCGATTCTTGAATTCACTCGCAAGAGAAACGTATACGCAAATTCGGCTCTTACAGAAAAGTTGCAAGTTGATTGGCTATCGCATGGCTTTTAGCCAACTTGCAACTTTTCTGTAAGAGCCGAATTTGCGCATACGTTTCTCTTGCGAATGAATTCAAGAATCGAGCCCCTGATAATATCTCTCGTCCGGAAAGACAAGAAAATAAAATTTTTCTAACATTTTTTCTACGCGCGCGTTAACGTAAGTGCATAAGTAAGCAAGGACTATACATCATACAAGTTTGAAAAACAACTCTACGTTGCATTACTATATTTTATTATAGTATTTCGATTACCGTAAAAATTGTTCATCATTAGAGACTCAAGAAATGCAATTTTAAAGCCAAGATGCTAATGAATAAAAGGTAATTGAAAAATAGTTTAATAATTGATTTTTAAAATAATTAAAGAGCATACTCATAGTTTGTAAGAAAAATATAAAATAACAATTAATATTTCCGAGAAGTAATGACAGACTACAGAGGTCAACTTACTTCGTTGAGTTTAGCATAAAAATAGTATTGTATGATATGTAAGAAAGATGATATACAGCATACGAGAAAACTATAATAGAAATGAAAATAAAAATCAATGTGTTCGAACTAATATATATAAAATATTTTGAAAAGAATATTAGTACACTACAAAAAATGGCCGTGTTCGATGTGTGTTCAACGTGTGTAGAAATAACACATAACACACTTTTCTCACGTGTACTGAACGGCTGCTGTGTTGATACTACACACTTTGAATAGAATAATACGTGTACAATACACGTAAATGTGTAGTTTTAATATGGTTAGGTGTTATACACACTTCTCGATTACAACTCGTTAACAACACGTTAATTCAAACACACTTAAAGTGTGTTGATATAATACAGAAAGTACTATGTTACACATATCGTACGGTACAACACACGTTGATAATAACGCACGAGCGAAACTAACACGGAAAAAAGAAACACATTTATAAGTGTGTAAAAAAATTAATTGAAAAAAAATACAAAGAACTAAAGAAAATATATAATGACTAACTCTGTAATGGGTGACTAACCATGTAATAAAAATGTATAATATATAAGCTAACTAATATATAGACCTATCTATATAACATGCTACCTAACTAAAATATATATATGTAAACACAACTCTATACAAATATATGTATAACAAAATATTATAATTTATAAAATCATTAATAATTGATCAGATCAGTATTAAAAGTTTGTATTTTGTGTTTAAATTCGTATAAAAGAAATAAAAATTTAATATAAACATATAAATAAATTAATCCTACGGAAAATCCATACGAAAAATTAATCAAAAAAATTAGAAATCCCGCTGTAAAACAATTTTAGGGGTGTTCGACGGCCGTAGAAGTAACGTGCAAAATGTTGCATCATGTACATCGTATACACATAATGCAACGAATACGCGTAAAACGTGTAAAAACAACACGCATAGATGCATACATTCAACACACGTGTGTTCTTATTTTACACACGATGAAACGTGTAAAAAGTGTCTACAGAATAACACGCTTAAAATGTGTAAAAGTAACACACTTGTTTTTGCAGTGTACACTGCAAAAAATGGCCGTGTTCGATGTGTGTTCAACGTGTGTAGAAATAAGACATAACACACTTTGCTCACGTGTACTGAACGGCTGCTGTGTTGATACTACACACTTTGAATAGAATAATACGTGTACAATACACGTAAATGTGTAGTTTTAATATGGTTAGATGTTATACACACTTCTCGATTACAACTCGTTAACAACACGTTAATTCAAACACACTTAAAGCGTGTTGATATAATACAGAAAGTACTATGTTACACATATGGTACGGTACAACATACGTTGATAATAACGCACGAGCGAAACTAACACGGAAAAAAGAAACACATTTATAAGTGTGTTAATATTCGTGTGGGTCATATAAAAGTTTTTAAAACCACAGTTTCCTAACATATACATTCACTGATGCACAATAAATAAACAATTTTATTAGAATAATATTTATTTTAATTTAAAAAAAATACATAAGAGATTTTGCAATTGAGACTTGCGATTTCTATTTTATTATCCGGAAAATTCATTACGTTCATGATTGATTAAGCTGACATACGTTGCATCTAACAGTGTGAAACGAAAAACCGGATGAGGAAAAATTAAATTTTCAGCACAAATTATGTCTTTAAAGTTATTACACGCTTCTGTAACGCAGTATGCATTGAGCTTGTTATTAAAGCATAAGGTCTCCAGGAATAAGAAGAGAAAAAATATACGCTCACGGAGAACAAAAATTTTTTTGATCTGTCCGAATAAAGGTAGTGAAGCGTCATTACACTCTAAAAGAATAACGGATTTTTGTTGATATGTTGTTCCATGGATGACTACTTTCCTTGATCGTAATATTAGACAATTGTTTCTATCAGCCTCAGTTACGAATCTATGAAATATTTCGGAATTCGGCAAATTGGGTAATAGCACCGTGACTCCGGGATATATTTTATGGCCTTTGTACAAGAATTTTTTCGCGGGCGCACCAGGATACGCTGCAAGTACTGAACATAACTGTGCTTGATGTCGGTAAGCTAAAGTATAAGGCATATTCTTAAAATTCCGTACGATTGACACTAATGATTTAAAATAAGCATGAGCAGCTTCAAACCGAAAACACCATTGTTGTCGCGCTGGTCCGAATAGCCGAATGCATCGGAGAATATGAATAAGAAAATGAAACTTTGGCACTATAGAATTGGGATACAATCGCTTAAATCGTGGAATATATAACTCTATCATACGAGATAGCAGAGTTACAGATTCTAGACAAACTTCATACGCGAGGCAAATATTTAATATCTGTAACAGGAGTGTGTGGCATTCCATTCGCTCACAAATATCATCTTCTTCTCTGTCTATTACTTTTTCACCTATCAAAAATGGTAAGGTGTGAGACAACACAAGTATTTGTGATGCTGTTTGACGTAGATTACTATTTGCAGAAAGATGTTCACGTAACACAACTGCAGGTGCATCATTTTGCCAATGTCCATAGTCAAAGTTAGTTCGTCTGTTATTAAATTCAGCTAAAGTTAAAAATTTTTTCTCTTCAATACAAAATCGCAAAAGTCCCTTACAAGCGATAAGAGCGACACCTTCAAGCAAGACATGCATCGAGTCTTGAGGTAAACAGGTCGTTACGTCGAAATTCGGTATATTCAACAGTGGGCTTTTGCCATTGACACCATATCGCTTTTTCCAAAAATCTGCAGTATTTTTTGGAATGTCTGGATCATTAATTGCTGCCAAATGATCTTCATGACTTGCATAGTTTCGCAAAATGAAGTTATTTTCTAAGAAATTTGTATGCTAATCGTGCTTTGTCGCCATGCACTGACGACATAGTCGATAAGCGGATACGGATTCTTTAAAACCCCCCACGAGTGCCGAAGCTGGAGTGTCACCTGCGAAAAATAAAAGTGATCCCTTAAAAACGGTTTCTCCTCGTCCTCTGATATTTACGGTAATTCCTTGGGTTCGTAACGTTATAATTTCTGCGACAAATAATTCCAATATTTTTTGGAGTCCACCTTTTTTCAAATATGAAGTTTTAACAATCGCGAATAATTGGATTGTATTTCGCGATGATCGCACAGTTGGGTGAATATTTGCAAGAGTCCAATAAAATATGGATAGTTTTTGTTCCTTCGCATGTACACCCAATGGATTTGCTATCCCAAGATCATCGTAGTAGAGAATTATGGCTAAGGCATTTTCGTTATTGCGAAAGAATTCGTTCTCACGATAATAAGAGCCATCTAATACCGACTTGAAGACGCCGTCTACTCGTGTCTCCGGATTTTGTATATTTAATCGTAATTCGTCATTACTTAATAGTACGGTGAGATTTTTCAAAAGTGGCACAACGTATGCATAACGCTCAACATTAATTAAGTCCGGTAAGCCTGGAGTCTGATCGTTTTTTTTCCACAACATTTCCTCACAAACAACGTGTTTTTGTGGATAAACCAAGTGGAATTTTTCAATGAGCATTTTATCTAGTAAGTGTTTAGTATTCACTGTGGAAAATAGCATTGATGGTGAAAATTTCTCTTGGTGCGTTTTTTTCACGATATCAAAATGAACAAGAGAAGTTACAGGATCCGCATGCTGTTGAATTTCATCCTTTATTTGCAAAAATATATATTATACATTTTAAAACATTGCATTGTAAATTACATAACGTTATGTTATCAAATACGTTATAAGTATTTTTTCCTCTGATATTCTAAACATTACCAGTATAATGGACGAATGAATAGCCATCAAATATTGAACACCGTCAATCATATAATCGATAGCAGTTTGAGAGATCCTGCAAGTTTCACGCATTTCCAGAAGAAATTTTCCTGCGTGCCATCGAAGTTTTTCGGTTGGATCCACGCATGGCTCCCGATATTCTAAACAGAAGAAAAGTCGTGAGTTAAGCTGAGGAGAAGTTAAAATAATAGCAAAGAAAAATTATAAAAATAAAACTGCAATGCACATATAAAATTTGAGAAGTTTGTAAAATAGACTATTTAAAATATTTATCAACAAACACCTATTTGTAAAAGAACCGATTTTTTTTTACTTTACAGAAGTTTTTTTATAATTTGATTTCTGATAGACTACGTTAATAATAATGAAAATTAATTATAAAATTTAATGACATAATCTAAAAAATACTCAGCATCGTTGGCATCCTGTCCGTCATCCTGGTTATTTACATCTAGATCAGGATGATTATTTGCAAGATTTAATATTTGTTCTAAATTTGCTTGCATATTACGATGTTTTCGCCAAAGATGTTGACGAAATGATTTCCATTTATTAAAGGTCGCACCACATCCATCATATTTACACTGAACTTGAAACTGTGGCTCGAATCTGTGGTAGCGTACGACATGTGATATAAACTCGATGTTTAATATTACAGCTAAACACATTGGACACTTTGTTGTATCTTGCTCAAGAGGATCCATATTTTCCTTTTTATTATTTTTGTTCTTCAGTACTAATAAGAGTACAGCACGCGTGACCAAAGATCGATATTACTAATGTATTAATTAATATGTTTACGTGAATGAACCGTAGCGCAGGTACCCGTGTACAAAAAAGGAAAAAAAAAACAAGTTTAAATAGTATTAGAAATAACTGTAGATGACCCAACTGGCTTAATTGATTTTTATTAATTCGATGTCATATAAAAATAGAGACTACGTTTCGACCTTTGGTTCAGGTCCTTATCAAGTCTAAAATTAAAAGATATAAAAAATAATAATACAAATATATCAAAAAGAAAATCATTTTATGGATGTATAGCGTAAACCAAGTGAAACTAACGATTGGTATAAAGTAAATCATTTAAACATACCTTACGTAACATTTAATAAAATTTCAATAAGTTAAACTTCTCTAAATACATATGATGTGTCAACTAACGTTTCGTAGAGATGGTAAAGAACGAACTAAGTTAAACATCCTTTATTATTCTATCATAAATAGGATTTAAATTCTCTGTGTCTTTATGTAGGTTAATCGTGTTGTTATATTTTTTTATATAAAACATTTTGATATATTTGTATTATTATTTTTTATATCTTTTAATTTTAGACTTGATAAGGACCTGAACCAAAGGTCGAAACGTAGTCTGTATTTTTATATGACATCGAATTAATAAAAATCAATTAAGCCAGTTGGGTCGTCTACAGTTATTCCTAATTTTATTCTTCACTGGCGATACAAAAATACTTGCTATATTTAAATAGTATATTATATTCGTATAATAATTTCACTGCGTAAAAAAAAGCGAGCGAGATAGGGCATGGTTCCGATATATATACTGCCAGCACTGAAAAGCTATAATTTAGGTTACGTATATTATACATAAGGATATACGATGGACTACCGCGCACCACGTGTTTGCTGCGCGCGCAGCATACGTGGCGTGAGGCATTATTACAGGCATTATTGCGTGCACGTTATTACGTGTTTATACCAGCAAAGACGCCGGCCGTATTTTTGAAGTGCGTAATGTGAATGTGAATTCTGTGTGTAGTGTAAATTCTTGAAAAATTGTACATTTTATTGTACAAAATGGAAAAAAAAGTGTACTGCATTTTTGGTGAAAGATGCAAGTGTATCCGATATGTAAATCAACCTAATGAGACAGACGTAGCTGCCGTAAAAAGAGCTTTGTTAGAATCGACAGCTACAGACCCATTGTTGCTGGCGACGATGAAAGGAAAATCTATTGTTCTACAAAAACAAGATCCGGATAGGAACAATCGTCTGTGCGACATCGACGATGATGAACAAATTCCTAATAAAGAAGAAATTTCGGTTCTATTTATCGCGCTACCAGAATCAACTGACTTAAATACACCGGCAATTTCCCGCAATATGAAGTTGGACGAGTCTTTATTCACGCTGGACATTCCTATTATATACAAAGAAGGATCTTCGGCGATGACCGAAGGTATACAAACCGATATCAACGATGCTATTATTGCGGTAAGCATAACCTTTTCATCGACGTAATTCTTTTTATTATTAGCGGATTTCTGTCATATTTTACGTAATTTGTTTATAAACAAAAATCTAACATGCAAAAAATTTTGAAAAAAAAAATATATCTTGATGTATCTTGACATATAAAGAATGTTGTAAAATTTTTAGCCTCTTATATTACATATTTTACAAAAAACTAAATTTTTTCAAATTTATTTGTTCATAAATAATTATAAATGAATAAATGGATACAAAAACTATCAGAGACGTATAAAGTAGTATTAGTATATCAGAAAAACCTAAAATATTCCCAGTGAAAACAGCCGAGTCAAAATGATGTCAATATGACGTCAAAACCGTCGTTTATCATCACTTTCTCTCGGGAATACAAGCAAAATTCAGTATTATTTATGTGTAAATTGGGGTGTAAACATATTTTAATTCATCGATTAATTGTGATTTCGTAGCCATTTTTCAATGGTTCATCAGATGCCAATGAATCTGTGGAGAAAAATATTCCAAAAAGTCCGTCAATATTGTTTAGACCAAGGAAAAGACTTGCATTTTATCCAATTTGTAATAAAAAACAAATGCGATGTAAAGCTGACAGAGTAAAGGGCCAGGATTGCTGGGAATGCAGAGAAGTAATTAAATATTAACAATATAGTTATTTAAGATATGAATAAATAAAAAAATTTAAATAAATTAATATAAATATAAATTTAAAAAATTAATATAAATAAATATAAATATAAATAAATAAATATAAATATTTTTATAAATAAGTAATTCATGATATTTGATTTTTAGTATTATAAGAATTTGTCTTTATCAAAAGAAGAAATACAAAAACGGAAAAATTTGAGCTCTCGACATCGACACAAATATGAGAGCGACCAAATACACCAGAAGGTTTAATATTTTATTTTATTATCACTTTTTTATGTTATATATATATATATATATATAATAAATATAATCTTTTTAAAAGTTTTTGGGATCCAGAGTTTCCCGAGACATTAGCATGACAGAATAGTCAAACAAACGTCAAAATCACTATCATGGTATGGGTCGTTATGTAGTCATATTTCCATCATTTTGCTATCATTTTGATCACTCATTTTGACATCATCTCCTCATCAATTTGATGTCACTTTGACATCATTTTGACTAGGTTGTTTTCACTGGGTTTATTTTTATTAAATTATAAATTTTGCGTAGTAAAAATGAAAAAGAAAAAGAAAATATACTTTCCACTGCCGATGAAAGGGTTAATAAAGTAAATAAAATCGACAATATATACATTACAGTGGAAAAACAATAATCTTTATAAATAAAATTGTATTAATTATAAGTATGAATGTTCCACAAAGATATATCAATATATTTACTCATACATTCATAAAAAATAATTGAAGTCAATTGTGCAGTGCATATGTAGCGAATGCCAGCTATTTACAGAATAATTTATTTTCTATTATAATAATTTTAATAATTTTTAAAATAATAATTGTAATAATTTTAGATTAATTTTCTATTATATTATCATTTTCAGTTTTTAGATACAATTAATGTTGTGAATAATTTTGCAAATTCATTGATTGTGTTAGGCTACCGAGAATGAAGGTGAGATAATAGATCTGGATGCGCAGTTAGATAAAAGTGAGCTTGTTCTCGAAGAATCATCATCCTCAGACATAGCGACAAATATTTCTTCGATGCATCGAGGGAAAAAGTGTGTGTCTTATCCAGCACATCTGCCACAACTGACGCCGAGACTTCAAAATATATTAGAAACTGTTGGCGTTTTTAATGGTGTCAAAGACTTCATTTATTTCTGGGCTTCTTATTTACTCGATGTTACTGATAATCAACCCTCGAAGGAAGATTATCAAAATTTGGCAATGACTATAGTGGAAACGTATCCATCTTTGAAGGGAGGAATCAACACATGCGTAAGTTTATTATCTATTGGAAGCTTGTATAGTTACATTCAAGTATCAAAAATATGCTTAGAAGTTTATTGACATTTTTTTATTAACGTTTCTCCTGAAAATCATCATCTTCTAACAAGTGTACTTTATCACATTACGATTTTTTTCGAAATCGAAATAATCAATCATTTTCGTAAATACAACTCTCATTTGACTAGCTACTGTGCTATCAACTGTGCTATCTTTTGATCTTAATTATATTTTTTTTATAAAGAAAAAAAATAATACATAAATGTTGATAAATGCGATTTTAGGGCATTGTGAGGACACAGCTCAGTACGAATATCCGAAACCGACGAGCTAACTTAAAAAGAAAATTATTGAAAAGAGACGATGCTAAAAAACCCAAGCGCTCGACGAATGACGCTGTACTGATTCTACCAAAAAAGTAAGTTTTGAGTATTCATTAATAGAATGTAATGAATCTTTATGTCTTCTTTCTCTTCTTATTTCCACAGACCACAGGAAACGAATATCGAAGCAGAAACATCTATAAAAATGTTGCAAAGAAAAGATCATGTCGTCGATTCGTCACATGTAAGACGTCTCATGCAAGAAACTTTATTTATGCGACGATCATGGATAGAAAAAGAAGCCAAAGAACTATCCGAAGTAATTACGAAATTTCCGCAATTGGCAATTTACGACTTGGTACAGTTCTCTACTTCGTAATTTTCATGTAAATTATGTATATACATTTCTCGAGTATTTTTTTTTATTTCTAGATTATTTTCGAGTTCATAACGTGGAAAAAGTTACATCTGGAAAACATTTTCGAAAAAATTGATACATTAATAAACACCATGGCTACGTACTACTCCATGGAAGCAATCACCGAAGTCGAAAAAGCGTCGGTCATCGTAAAATTGTACGATGATCTCGCGTACAAAAAAAATAAAAAAAAGACGACACCCCTTTTCATCGTAAAAAAGGTAACATTTTAGACAAAACCTTCGTAAGATTATCCTAGATATATCTCTCTCATCCCATTTATCGAGCAGCAATTCTGTACCAAATTTTAGATTCTTTTTCAATTTTCGCAAGTTATATGAGATAAGAAATGATTTACAAAGTTCCATCGCATATATGTATAGGCTTTCGAAAAAAAGTATTATTAATCAAAATAATTTTAATTTTAACAACTATTAATATTTTAATAACTATTATTATTTTGTAACAGCCGCTTTTTGCGAGCGTCGGACGGCTCAGTCGGGATCAGGGCTCGAAAAGAGGTCGACACAGAACACGCGGTTAATTTTACGTTAATAAAACTATTTAATAAAAGAAATAAACACAAGAAAAATGATACATATGCAGGCACCGCGATTTAAACATCGCACGGAGAATAATATGCAGTATCGTAATAACTCGCGAGATACTCATAAGACGCGCAGTAATCGTACCACGGGTAATAACATTTTAAACTATCGTTCGCTAAATAACATATAAAGTAACACTCGGTATCTACACGTATCGCAGTAGACAATGCAACAACATAGTATTCGGTATTTAAACGTATCGCGGTAAAGAATATAAGATTCGGTATTTAAACGTATCGCGGTGAAGAATATATAAAAGAATATCCGGTTTCTAAACGTATCGCAGTAATGATTTTACATATGTTATTCGCGCACGCCATTAGGGCGCCCGGGGCGTATCGGTAGGTCGGCGCGAGTCGGGGTTACGCTAATGATGGCCGCGGGGCCACTTTCGGGGGAAAAGCGCGATTTCTTATATTGAAGAAATTCGGGAAGGCGGCCCGCGGGCGTGTAGCGAGACGCGCGTGGTCGGGGGCGCGGTGAGCGCGGTGTACGGCGCGCGAGAGAGAGGGCGGCGCGTTAGGAGAGCCGCGAAGGGTCCTCTCTCGCAAGAATGCGACCGGGGCTGCGTTTATTGCAGCGAGGTGAGGAAGCGGAAGCGAGCGGGTCGGAAGTCGGTTCTCGCGAATGACTCGAGAGAGGCAAGAGCACACTCTACCCCTTTGACCGACTGTTTCGGATTTCCCGGTCGAATCGGAAGACTCCTTACGGACGGCTGCGAGACCTCTCAGCCGAGACGGAGTACACTCTATCTCAATCGTCCGAATCGTTGTCTATTGATCTGACGGGAATCGGATCGGGAGAGGGAATGCCGAGTCTAGGATCTAGGGCTCCTTTTATACCCGTTCGGAGCTAGATCATTCGGCAGCTGGATAACGGTACTTGCCGCGTCGGTGTGCTTCGGCCGGATTCGGCCGCCGTCGGGCGTGTTCGGCGCGGCGGTATACGTGCCGTATATCGATGGCTATATACCACCCGTATATTAATATGCCGTTCGACGGCATTAGACTCGCGAAAGTTTAGGGGGCGCAATGCGCCTGCTGCATTGCCCGGCTGGTGTTCGCCGGGCGCAGCCTTCCGACGGAGAGTCGGGAACGATGGGGGGATGCATCGTTACATCACCCCCTCCTTAAGGATGCCTGAATTTTGAGGCATTAGACACCGGATATTTCAGCGAATGCGGCGGGTGTATCGCAGTTCTCCTTGTTTCGAGAAACGCAAAATCCAGTACCCGTGCTCGGCGGAATGGATTTTGTACCGTCGAGATACATGCACGGCGAAATACGGGACCTCGAAAATGATGCCCGGGGCGACCTGGCATCGGATCGGCGGCGGAGGAGTTGGGCCGGTGCGTATCAGGAGCGGCGTTGCAGGTTCCTGCGGATGCATTGGAAGCGGCTGCGGTTTGTTCGGTGGAGGCGCCGGTCGGCGCTTCGGCAGTGACGGCGGCCACCCCCAGAAACTGCCGGATCTGCCGTACATTTCGCGGCGCGGGCCAGTTTGCCACGGCGCTGACTTTATCGGGATCGGTTCGTATGCCCCGGCGGTCAATCACGTGGCCTAGATATTTCAGTTGATCGACGCAGAATTTGCACTTCTCCGGATTCAGTCGTAATTTCGCGGCGCGCAGTCGGCGGAAAACCTCTTTGAGCAGCTCGAGGTGTTCGTGAAAGGTACGGCTAATAACGATAATGTCGTCGAGGTACACGAATACGTGCGGTTCGAGTTCCGGTCCGAGTACGGTATCGAGTAGTCGTTGGAAGGTCGCTGGCGCGGAATGGAGTCCGAACGGCATGACTTTAAACTGGAAGAGCCCGCGGCCCGGCACCGTGAAGGCGGTAATCGGGCGGCTTTCCGGCGTCAAGGGCACCTGCCAGTACCCGCTTTTTAAGTCGAGCGTTGTTAAATATCGTGCTCCGCGCAGCTTGTCTAAGGTCGCCGAAATCTGCGGTAATAGATATGCGTCCTTCTCGGTGACGTCATTTACGCGGCAAAAGTCGATACAGAAACGATGTTTGCCGTCTTTCTTTTTGACTATCACGATCGGCGAACTCCACGCGCTTCGCGACGGTTCGATCACGCCCTCGCGTTCCATGTCGGCGACCTCTTTGTCGATGATGGCCTGCATCGCCGGGTTTCGTGGCCGGTACCGCTGTTTAATCGGCGATGGATCTTTCAGCCGAATGCGGTGTTGCGCGACCTCGGTGGGTCCCCGGACGTGTTCGAATAATGCGAGTTCGGTAGCGAGAACTTCGGTGAGTCGGCGGTCTTCATCCGGCGTTCGCGTTGCGAGCCCCCCGGCGGAGCTGCATTTCGGCTGTCTCGCGGTTCGCGCGGTTCGTGGCGGCGGTAGGGTCAACCCTGTTCGTCTCCATAAATCAATGCCGATCAGTAATTCGCTGTCCAGCGTCGGTAAAATTGCAAATGTATGGCGGTATGTTCGGCCCTGAACTTGCACCGATAGTGTAATCGCGCCGGGTATGTTCGCGTGGGTGCCATCGGCGAGCTGTATTTGTTCGACGCCCGCATGTTCGTGATACCCCCACGCCCGAACGGTTTCGGCGGTCGTGGTGTTTATGAATGATACTTCGGACCCTGAGTCGAGAAGTGCGGTAAAATTTCGGTGATTCAGACGGACGGTAACGTGGGGTCGCGGCGTGAACTCTACTCCGCGGAAGTATCGGGGCGAGTGTCGGTCCGTACGGCCTCGGCCCCTTTCGCGTTTCCCGGTGTCGGCGGATGGCACTGCTTGGTTAATACGCCGTCGCGGCCGCACTGGGAACAAAATTTCTTCGCGGGTCGCCGGCAGTCAAAACGGGTGTGTCCCCGTTGTTTACATCGCCAGCAACATTCGGCGCGGTTGTATGCGGCGGCCGCCACGCTCGGTTTCTCGGATGTCGCTTTTTCTGTCCTTCGGAGATCTTTTCGTTGCCGTTCAATGTCTTCGAATTCCGCGGCCCGGTCTTGCATCTCGGCGATGCTGCCTACATCGTCTATTCTGACGTAAATCTTGTATTCCGGATTCATGTTGTCGTACACGCGGTCGAGCTGCTCAGAACGTGAGAATCCGCCGGCGCGACGCATTAGCGTCATCATTACCGTGGAGTAAGTTGCGAAATTCTCGCCGGGTTTGTGTCGCCGCTCCATAATTTCGCGTAGCAACGCGGCGCGATACCGCCGGGGCAGATACTGGTTCCGAAAGTCGAGTTCGAAATCGTCCCACGACTCCCACTCCTCGCGATTGTTGCGGTACCAGAGGAGTACGTCTCCGCGTAATAATTCCGGTAACGCTTTTAGTAGCTGCGTGGTCGAAAATCCGTATCCGGCGTTCAATTCCTGGACGCGTTCGAGGAAGGCTACGGGGTCGCGTCCGTCGAAGTGGCAGCCCCACTTCCTAATTTGATTCATGACCTTGGAGTCATCGCGGGGAACCGGTTCCGGATGGTGTAGCCGAGCTGGTGTTCGCCGGGCGCAGCCTTCCGACGGAGAGTCGGGAACGATGGGGGGATGCATCGTTACAATTTTAATAACTAATAATTTATTTATAGTCGAAAACATTGTAATTCGATGATGATTTACTCGATAAATGGTGGAATGGGCTATGTTATTTTAAGATGAAATAATGCCGTAGATGATGGCTTCCACCGAGGACTTGTTCGGAGAAAAAGGAGATTCTCCTCGTGCCGTAATATATATCGCGGAAGAAGGTGTAGCTTCGGCCTTCTAGCTGACACGCACGTGAGAGTTAAAATACCGAATCCTACGGTTGCCAAAACCGTCATGGGTTTGCTCGCTACATATTATATTTGGGACACAGCGTATCCATTGGCGTACGTTAATGTAATGGGTTTTATTGACCATAAGGTACTTGGAACCGACATTAAAAATCACACGATCCACAAATTCATACGAAATATGAATCAAAAAAATTAGAAATCCCGCGGTAAAACAATTTTAGGGGTGTTCGACGGCTGTAGAAGTGATACGACGATCGCGTTGCTGTTATTTTAGTTTTATATGCTACGATCAGTATATTTAATCTTGGAGACAGAGAGAGAAAAAGAGAGAGTCCTTATTCAGCCCGTCTTTAAGTCTACGATTTAAGGTACATATTTGCGTTTGAGTTCTATTAGTATTGGGAGGTGCCATCAAAGAGAAAGCATTAAAGATTTTTTAAGTATTTTTCTTTAAGTTTATATTGTGTATAAGAGGATTACAGAAGTACATGGACGGACGATACTATGAGTGAACAAACTTGTAGCCTGAAATATATTTGTTATCATTAGACTCTTAACAATTTTACAGAGCATCTTTTAGTATTGTTAGATAATATTTTTTATTGTTTCTTTATAAAGTGATATAATACTTTTTGGATAATCTTGCCTTTATATCGATGATATTTTTTCCATTTGATCAGTTTTATTTGTGATGCTCTCAAATAATTAACAAATCTATTACTCGAAATGCATGAAATTAGATATTTCAAATTAAGTAGTGTAGAGCGGGCTCACAAACTATAATATTTGTTTTTTTTCTTGGATATATTAATATAAGTTTTTTTAATATTACATTTTTTTTGCGATAAATATAGACAAGAGCTTTAATTTATATATATCTTCCATTTAGATATTATCAATTTTATTCTAATATATCTGATTAATGCATGCGTTGCGAACAAAAAACATTCACGTGCAAAATGTTGCATCATGTACATCGTATATGCAACATTTTGCGCGTTACTTCTACAGCTGTCGAACATCCCGATAAGCCCATAGATTCTGCACCATTAACCATTTCGCTAATATTTCTAACGTATTGCTAAGCTTAGTCTGCCATAACTGAATATCTTTCTTAAACGGTATGTTGTAACTGCAAATATTAAATCAATATATAAAGAATATTTTATTTTAAACCAAATATGTATGTGATTTTAGTTTTTCAAAAATATAATAATTATTTTTTTACCGATTTGCCAGCAAGGAACTTATGATCATTAAACTGTCTTCAAGCTGTGCTATTATTTCAGCCGTTTCGATACCTTTTAACAATAATTCGCCTCTGCTTGAAGCTGGCAAATTGCAGATTCACAATCGCCCAATCTGCAATTGTCTGCTTCAATTTAATTTCAATATCTTGTTCTTTCACTGCACTAATACATATATCCTATAATGTACAAATATGCCATTTATACTTTGTAGAAAAAATATAATTTAAATAATAAATAACACAATTATTAAATTTTGCAATTTATTTAGATATACTCCACATCATCTTTGTATTTTAGCAATGGTGCTTGCATAATGTTTGCCAAGGTAAAAGTTTCAGATTCCACAGAAAAAAAATATTGACACAGCTTAGATAATTTTTCCCAATGTCTGTCTTTCATAGCTTTATTAGCCATCATTTCTAATAATGGACACATTTCAGTAAAATCATCGATCTTCCAACATGAACACATGAACACGTGTAAAAACAACACGCATAGATCCCAACATAGATTCCAACATGAACACGTATAAAAACAACACGCATAGATGCATACATGCAACACACTTCACGTGTGTTCTTACTTTACACACGATGAAACGTGTAAAAAGTGTCTACAGAATAACACGCTTAAAATGTGTAAAAGTAACACACTTGTTTTTGCAGTGTAGGTACCTAAAAAAATCACAAAACAGAGAGACAGCATTATAATTGGAAAACATTAATTAAATAAATTTTCGCAAACTTTAATATCAATATAATCAGAACATCAAGAGAAATATTTAATTTGCTCTGTAATAATAATTCTTGACGAAATCTGTCTTATTTTTAGAGCGATTTGAAGACATGTCGAATAAAAAAAATTATTTCAAAATACTGTGTGGTACATTTTCCAGTAGAGTGGTTTAACTGCAAAATAATATAGAGGCGGCAAAAACACCACCGATCGTTAAATAGTAATTCTTCGTATTTCTCTGCATTATTAAAAGCAGCAACTTTTGTGCTTGCAACGAAACCGTGTACCATCGCGTGGTGTACCTAAGCATTAAAATAATTAATCAGAGTGCTGTCTCTTGCTTATAAAGTTACAACAAAGTAATGCATGTATGTATGTTTAAGAACATAAATAAGACATTTCGAGCTTTATTAGGTTCTCTGTAATCATCTATTATTCTGAATTAAAAGTGTTGATTACTTACGTTGTATTAAAGACATTTGTATTATGATCTGTAATTAACTGACCGACAAAGTTACTTAAGAATAGATAAATAAGATGAGAACTGACAAATATCATGCATGCTAATACTCCGTTCATATCGTTTAATTCAGAAGATGCAAAAGCTGTAATACATTTTAAGAAAAATTTCGTGCTTACATGATTCATATAAACATATAAAATGATTAATTCAGTATTATTTTGGGATATTAAAAAGCATATTTTTGAGATATTAAAAATAATTGGGAAAATTAAAAATAGAATAAGTAGACATTAAAGATTAATGCATATTTTCCTATGTTATATGTATTATAATGTGCAAAAAGTTCGAATATAAATTAGATTATTCAAATGTTAAGTTCTTGAAGATATATTTTTATCACACAGCATATTAAAATATAGAATAGTCGAAACATGTACTCACTTGAAACAAGTTAATGGTGAGACGCCTACACCAATTAAAATAAAGTAAATAATCATAAAACCAGATATCATAAATTCAGCGAATCTATTATCGGAAAACAAAAAATGTGAAAAATTACATAACTATATGTATAGTATCCGTTTGGTAGATTTTTTCGATCTCTTTAGCGTTTGAAATACTAACTCAATCGCTCTTCGATGAATGTCAACAGCATCAATTATCCTTTTGCGAATAATGTGATCTCTTTTGGAACTAAATGCCGGTGATATTTTATCGGTCATATGTTCAAGGCGATAACTGCGCAAAGACGTATATATTTCCATATAATTTATTTATTGAAAAAACACGTTAATTTTGCACGCTATATGCAAAAAATAATAGCAATTTTCAGCCAAATTGCAGTTTATGATTGTGCGATGGTTTATTCAGTCACACAAATAGAGTTTTGTTCATTATTACATTATTATAATACGTAATCACAAATAGAGATAATTAAAATATTGGATGAATGAGACAACATAATGTGATTTTGTGCGCAATTGTTTTCGGATTATTAAATCATTTCGTGTATGGCTTACTAATTTTCCTAATTAATATTAATTAGAATTGTATATAGATGTGTTATTTTATGTTTCATTATATTAAATAATTACTGTTAATTTACTTTATATCAAAGTATACAATCAAGTAGAATAGAATAGAATATTTATTCCGCGGCCCAAAATAGGGATTGCGGGGCGTTTTCAGGGGACCGCCAAACCCCTTACATCCACCCATCTATCTTCTATCTTTCCTATTACATTACAGTTCTCATTACATCATATTTCCACACTCCTCTTCTTCTCTCTTCTCCTCTCCTGTCATCCTTCCCTCCTTCCTTCCTGTCACCCTGCCTCTGCTTCTTTCCCCTTCTCCTCTCCACCCTTCTTCTCTCCCTTACCCTTTTTACAATTTTCTCAATTCCCTAACCTGGCCAATTATAGACCTCACAATAATCTAACCTGACCTCCCACACTCTTCCCCCTCACCCCTTATTCCACTTCCTCTTTATCCCCCCTCCGTTCCTCTCTCCCTCACCCTTTTACACAATTTTTTTTATTCCCCTAACCTGGCCAATTGGAGACCTCACAATACTCTAACCTGACCTCCCACACCCTTTTCCCTCTTCCCTCTTACCCATCCATCTTCAACCTTTCTTTTTTACCAATCTCTTTCCTCACCATACATCATCCATCCACCCTCTTCTTCTTCTCTCTTCTCCTCTCCTATCTTCCTTCCTTCCTTCCTTCCTGTCTCCCTGGCCTCTATTTCTTCCTCCCTCTCCTCTCCTCCTTTCCTCTCCCCCTCACCCTTTTTACAATTTTCTTAATCCCCTAACCTGGCCAATTATAGACCTCACAATAATCTATCCTGACCTCCCGCACCCTTTCCCCTCTCCCCTTACTCCACTTCCTCTTTATCCCCCCTCCGTTCCTCTCTCCCTCACCCTTTTACACAATTCTTCATTCCCCTAACCTGGCCAATTGGAGACCTCACAATACTCTAACCTGCCTCCCACACCCTTTTCCTCTCCCCTCTTCCTCCTCTCCCCTTCCTCTTCATCCTCCTCCCCCCTCCTGCCCTTCTCTAACCCTCCTACCTCTCCCTCCTCTCACCTTATCCCTGCCTCCCTACATTTATCTTTTAACCCACTCTCCTCCCTCGCTATCCCACCCCCATTCCTCCCCGTCTATTTCTATTTTCCTGTTCCATACCCTAACCTCCTTCCCTTTCCTTTCTTCCTCTCTCGCCCATTCTAACAATTTCCATCTTACTCTCCTCTCCTCCATCGTCAAATCCTCGTCTATGCCTACTCCCCACCTTCTCCTAAAATCCCACCTTCTCTCTAACAACTTTTCCCTGTCCTTCTCTTCTTCTAATTCCACTATAAGCACTTTCTTCCCCCTTTGCCCCGTTCTCTCCCTAACTTCCCTCACCCTCACCTCCTTTCCTAATGCCCATGCCATCAACCATTCCATCATCAGTCTTCTTTCTTCCTCATCTTCCCCCTTTATCCCTCTCCAAATTATATTCCTTTCCCTACTTCTTCTCCTCTCTATTTCCTCTCTCCTCTCTCTCTCCTCTCTCTCTCTCCCCCCTCTCTCTAATCTCTTCCCTCTTTCTACCGCTATCCCTTCCCATTTCCTCCCTATCCTATCTTCCTTTCCACCCTCCTCCCCCCTCCTTTCCCTTCCTTTTTCTCTCCATCTTCCCTCCTTACCTCTTTCCCCCCCTATCCTTTCCCCTATCTTCATCATCCTCTTCCACCAACTTCCACCACCATTCCCTTCTATTTCCCTCCGTATTACCCCCAGCCCCTTTCTCTACTCTTACTTCCCTCCTTTCCTCCCTCCCGCTTCTTTCCTTCTCCCTACTATCCCTACTATCCCTTTCTGTTTTACCCCTCTCACTCCCCCCCTCATTCCCCTTCATCAATTTCCCTTCCCCCTTCATCTTCCTCCCTCTCACCACCTCCCTCACCCCCCCGTCCAGTGCCCTCTCTCCTCCTTTCCCCTCGACCCCCCTTACCTCATCTCTCTTCCCTTCTCTCATCTTCCCGCCCGCACTCGCTCTCTTCTCTCTTCCTCCGCTCTCCTCCTTCCCCTGCATATCTCCACCACTCTGTCCTTTACTCACACATCCTTCTCCTACCGCCATCTCTTCCCTCCGCTGCACTGCTTCCTTTTTGCCGTCTTCCATCCGCTCTCCTCCAAATCTTCTCCCGTCCTCTCCCGCAGCTCCTTTCCATTCTTCCACTCTTTCCTCACCTTCCTCCTCTTTCCTCCGCTCTCCTTTCACCACCTCGCTCCACCTCCTGTCAACTCCTTTCTCCAACTCTTTCTCTCCGCACTCTTTCCTCTCTTTTCTCCTTTCTTCCTCTCTACTCTCCTCCCCTAGCACGCTCATTTTCCATAACCTCTCACTCTCCTCCATTCTCTCTAACCTTTTCTCTATACCTCTTCTCCTTTCCTCCTCCTCACTCTCTCTTTCCTTGTTCCTCTCCATCAACTTTAACATCCTCTCCATCATCCTCCTCATCTCCTTTATATCACTTACACCGTCCTTTATCCACTCCATCATTCCGTTTCTATACTTCTATTCTCTCTGCTATACTTTTATTACGAACACGTGCCACTGTTCTAACCACCTGTTTCCGTTCTTTCTGCCGCTATCATAGCGCCCTCGGTCCTGCACGTGCTTCTCCTTTCCCTATCCAGCGCCCTATCTCTGACAACGCCTCTTCTCCAAACTACCTCTCTCTTCTTTATCCTCCTTTTACCGACGTGTCTCCTTTTCCGCCATGTCATCCTTCCGCATCCCGTTCCTATCCTTCCTTCGTTTCCACGCTCCAATTTTCCTTTCGCCAGTGCACCTTCGCCTTATGATCCTTTTCTTTCCCTTCGCGGCCACTCACACCATTCCTCTCACACCATCTCCTCCACACCCAATTTCCTCTTCAGCCTTTCTATAACTCCACCACATTTCACCTAAACTCGGAGCACCGATCGACTCCTGTCACTACTCTCGCGGCCATCTTTCCTCCCCCCATATACAATCAAGTATATAATAAATAAAATCATTGGCACAATAATTGAATCATTTTATAACTTTTGTTAGCAAAAGCGGTTTATAACTTTTGTTAGCAAAAGTTATAAACCGCTTTTTGCGAGCGTCGGACGGCTCAGTCGGGATCAGGGCTCGAAAAGAGGTCGACACAGAACACGCGGTTAATTTTACGTTAATAAAACTATTTAATAAAAGAAATAAACACAAGAAAAATGATACATATGCAGGCACAGCGATTTAAACATCGCACGGAGAATAATATGCAGTATCGTAATAACTCGCGAGATACTCATAAGACACGCAGTAAACGTACCACGGGTAATAACATGTAAACTATCGTTCGCTAAATAACATATAAAGTAACACTCGGTATCTACACGTATCGCAGTAGATATGCAACAACATAGTATTCGGTATTTAAACGTATCGCGGTAAAGAATATAAGATTCGGTATTTAAACGTATCGCGGTGAAGAATATAAGATTCGGTATTTAAACGTATCGCGGTGAAGAATATAAGATTCGGTATTTAAACGTATCGCGGTGAAGAATATAAGATTCGGTATTTAAACGTATCGCGGTGAAGAATATATAAAAGAATATTCGGTTTCTAAACATATCGCAGTAATGATTTTACATATATTGTTCGCGCACGCCATTAGTGCGCCCGTATCGGTAGGTCGGCGCGAGTCGGGGTTACGCTAATGATGGCCGCGGGGCCACTTTCGGGGGAAAAGCGCGATTTCTTATAGTGAAGAAATTCGGGAAGGCGGACCGCGGACGTGTAACGAGACGCGCGTGGTCGGGGGCGCGGTGAGCGCTGTGTACGGCGCGAGAGAGAGGGCGGCGCGTTAGGAGAGCCGCGAAGGGTCCTCTCTCGCAAGAATGCGACCGGGGCTGCGTTTATTGCAGCGAGGTGAGAAAGCGGAAGCGAGCGGGTCGGAAGTCGGTTCTCGCGAATGACTCGAGAGAGGCAAGAGCACACTCTACCCCTTTGACCGACTGTTTCGGGTTTCCCGGTCGAATCGGAAGACTCCTTACGGACAGCTGCGAGACCTCTCAGCCAAGACGGAGTACACTTTATCTCAATCGTCCGAGTCGTTGTCTATTGATCTGACGGGAATCGGATCGGGAGAGGGAATGCCGATTCTAGGATCTAGGGCTCCTTTTATACCTGCTCGGAGCTAGATCATTCGGCAGCTGGATAACGGTACTTGCCGCGTCGGTGGGGTTCGGCCGGATTCGGCAGCCGTCGGGCGCGCTCGGCAGCAGTCGGGAACGATGGGGGGATGCATCGTTACATATTATTAAATATATTATTTAATAAACTCCAAATTGGAAAAAGAAACGTCTATTGATACATAAAAGTACCTATATATCGATGCATATATATAAAAACCTTTAATTTATAGAAGTCATTTAATTTATAGAATTAATAATTTATAAAGTATAAATATATTACTATGTTTTATTTTAAAAATAACCTAAATATAAAAGAAAAATCAACAGATTCGTCAAAATAGTCATAATCTATAGAAAATTTTGTACAATTACTACTAAACATAAAGTTATATTTTTCATTATTATCATAAACCATCCATTATAATAAATATTTTTTAAATAAATATTTTTAATTTGATCCATATATATATATAATTCGTTTATTTCAGCTTATCGCCAGGAAAGGAACTTGGTTTACATAATTTTATCTCCACACTCATCCATCCACACTTCCTTACATACTCTCTTCTAGTTTCTTATTACTACCTCTAAAGCTTATAATAGACAAAACTATATTATACTATTTCTTTAAGTGACTAATAGCCTTATATATATTTTATATAAACTTTATATAAACTTTCCTACAATATTCAACTTGTACATAAATTTAAATACCTATGAAAACGTGTATATATATATTTAACAAAAATATCTTACCTAATTAAATCATAACATCATTAATTCATTTTAATTCCTTATCATTTACAATTTACAAGCACCCGAAAACTTAACAAAATCTATATAAATATTAGATTATCCAAACTCCTGCTCTCTTATCACATATCACATATCACATTATATCTTATTATTGTCTTTCATAAATCTTTACACACTTTTCCTAACTATTTATACCATAATTTGATCCATATATGTATATTTAGTGTTATTTATTATTAAATACCAAAAAAATATATTTTTTTTTCTATAATATCTATAAATATATATATACACATATAGGTATATATATTTATACATATATTTATATATTTACGTTTATTTCAATTGTATATAACTAAAATAATATTATATACAAATATTATTTTATTTATACATAAATATTTTATTATTTATATAGATTTTATTTATAAATATTATTCGATAATTATAATTTTAGATGCATATAATGTGAGATACTGCGCGTGCATGAAACGATTATTGGAAGATAATTTATGTTAGGCAAGAACTGTCGCTATTCTTGTTCTTTTACATATACATATACAATACAAAGATACAAAGATAATATGAATATAGCCAATTCTTGCTAAAATCGCATACATGTCCTCAACATATTAGTATTTGTGCCTACATGGACGCTACTACATACGCGATGCAAGAGAGACAAAGACAGAACGATTATCTCTCTCCTTGTCAAGCTATCAGTATGTTACCACGAAAATTTCCCCAGTTCCTTAGATCTAGTGAGAATCGTATCGTTCAGATTTCTCATCAAATAAGTGACATAGCTTCGTGATTTTTTTTTAAATATATTCTTTATATAATAATGCAATCCGCTAAAGAGCCCGATTTTGCATTTTTGCTCTTAAAAATTTATAATAAATTAAATACGGACTCGCGGCTAACCCAACCTTATCCGTTGCTAACTGCACATTTCCCCAAGTTTATTAAAAAATTTTATTTTCACCTTTTTTTAATAAAATAGCTCTTTAGCTGATTACAGTCGAGCTTACTGATTAAGAATATCGTAAATTTAATGAGATTCATTCAGTATTTTGGCTAAAATTTGGAATATACGAATCCGTATATAAAATTACTTTTAAAAATACAATACAAAACTTTCGAAATAGATTAGATTGAGCGATATTAAACGTCATTTTTATTATTTCTTCCATAATTTGTTTGAATTATATGTATATGATTATATAAAATACTGAATAAAAATATGTGTATTAAAACATAGAATATATATACTTAAGAAAATTGAAAATGCTTTTCTTATGCTACATTTTCAAACTTCTACTTTCTTATTGTTTTTCCAATAGTAAAGTATTATATATTTTCCAAAGTACTATTTTCAACTTAAAATGTAATGTTAATAATTTGGTTACAATACAATTACAATAACAAGATCATTTTTTACACTTTTTTGTATTACTTTTTTCCTTAATTACTTCTAAAATCTATATAGTTTAATATTTTATTCCATAGCATAACATTATACATCTCTATGTGTGCGCCTATGTGCATGTTCGTGCATGTACGCCTAACAATAAGTGCGTGTTTTTGCATGTGCGTACATGCATGTTCGTGTGTGTAAACCCAACGGTATGTACACGGTACGATTTTTCGTACTGGATCTGATAAGATTTAGTATATTAGAAATGTTGCATTCTGATTGATGTATTTTTAATATATTATTACTAAATCATCAGATCCAGTACGCGAAAAATCGTACTGTGTGCCGTAGGCTTAATTTTAAAAAGCAATAAAAATACAGCTTAACACATTTTTTATATTTACAGCATTAAAATGGAAATAATATCTGGGAAAAAAAAGGCAGTTATTTGTATGTTCACGAAGGATACAATATCGATAAAAGATGCAATTATATATACCGTTGTGCAAAAAGGCGTACTGTTTCATGTACTGGATTATTAGTTAAAGTAGAAGAAAAATATGTTTTAAAAAATAAACATAATCATCCAAGTGAACCTTATGTTATTGATATTTTTAATCTAAAACATGAAATGATTCGAATGTGCAAAGAGACTACTGCAACTGACAAGGAAATATTTGATATTGTTTCTCGAACAAATCCTATAGTTGCAGCAAATATTTCATTCAATTCAGTAAGATCTCTATTATTAAGAGAAAGAATCAAAATACGTCCTTCGTTACCTTCAAATGTGCGTGACATTGGCAATTTGCTTCAAGGTTATGAACCTATAAAGTTTATTTATAAAGGCTGCGTTATATCTGAAGACAACAAATATTCTTACATCTTTACTAGCGATAAGCTTCTAAAAATATTAGAGAAAAGTTCTGAAATTTTTATCGATGGTACATTTTCTGTGAGTATTATTAATTATTTTATATTTGTAATTAAAATATATAATTTTATTGAAATATTTATGGATATAATTATTGTTACAGTTCTGTATAAATTTATTTCAGGTTGTACCAAAAGCACCAAATTTTACACAATTGTTTTCAGTTCATGTGCGATACATGGATAAGGTATTTTAATTTTATCATTCCATATAATTTTATTATATACGTTTTTTCTCTCAACGTTATTTTAATATATAAATATTTTTTTTAGGGTATTGCAGTATTATTTATCTTATGTGAAGCAAGAACACAATTAGTATATAAATCCATATGGAAAGAAGTTGTTAAATTAGCTTCTGACCTGCAATGTAATTTGCGCTTCATAATGTGTGATTATGAAAAAGCATCGATGAATGCTGTCCATGAACAATTTCCCAATGCATCTCTACGAGGCTGTTGGTTTCACTATTATCAGGTACTTTAAATGTTTTTTATTAGCAAAACTATTAGTTTTGATTTGCTTATAGATTATTTACATTTTAACATTCATAATTTATAAAGTTTTTTAAATAATTTATTAATATATACATATTTTATGTTCACATTATAGGCTGTTTTGAAAAAGTGGAAACAGTTAGAACTTCTTACTGCACCATATAAATTAGTATCTATGGCAATGACATTAGCATTAGCACCGCCAAAAATGTTTTCTGAAGGCTTAAACCTCATGCAGATGATTGCGGATGAAGAATATGCTAATTATCCTAACGTATTGCTCTTTGTGAAATATATGAAAAGTACCTGGCTTCCAATTTCAAAAAAAATAAGTGTATATGGATGCCCAATTAGAACTAATAATCTTGTGGAATCATTTCATAATGTTTTATTGAAAAAAATGCATATGGTTCATCCAAATCTTTGAGTGTTTTTAGGTATAAATTATATAATAACATTTAAATTATACGAAAATAATATTTTACAACAAAAATTTTTTAATGTATAATATTTCGTTTTTCTAAGTTTATAGTTGCTTAGAGTTACATAATAAAAAGATTGAAGAATTTTGTTTTGTTGATAATGACTGTAGATATTTATATAGCAAAAATTGAAAAATTACTAATCTTTTTAGCAACATAATATAGCAAATTATATGTAACATATTAAATGCATTGGAATAGTTTCTATATATGTATTATCAAAAATTATTTATTTTTGCAGATACCATTTCCAAAATAATTTTGGATCAAGAAATCAATTATGATCGTTTAACAAATGGTTTGGAAATAACAAGAGATCGCAGTCAATTTAATAAGTATAAAAACAGAAAAATTCAAAATGCGCAAAATTATTTATTTACTGGAATTTATTCATTAAAAGAATTCCTGCAATTATTTGAAAAGGAAAATTTACATAAACAACATAAAATGGCATTGCTAATAGGTAAGTAATAACAAAAATTATGTACAAATTCCTTTTTATAAATATTATATTATTATGTTGTACATTGATTGGTATTATAGTATTAATGTATTAACTATACTATATTAATATCTACATATTAATATGTATTAATATATATGTATATATATATATATATATATATATATATATTAAAATATCCATATATAATCATATTGAGTATGTGTATTTAAAAAATATTCTTATATATTATTATTTACCTACAAAATCACATACATATTGGAATGTCCCTTATTTGCATGATAAAAAATTCTTATATGTTTAGATTTTTATTTATATTATTATTTTTTCGGTTTTACCCCCTAAAAAATTTATAATTGATAGAATCACACAAAAAATTTCCGCCCCCTAGATTATTAATTCCTTCTTGTGCGAACGGAAGTTTTAAGTTTGATAAAGAAACATAATTTAAAACAAAATATAAGTTTTGTCAGCACGAAAAGAAATTAATCTAGAAAACAGAGAGAACTAAATTTTTTGTACATGATTCTTATGTCAATTGTAAACTTTTTAGGAGGTGAGATAAAAAAAATACATAAAAATATTTTTAATAAAAATCTAAATATATGAGAACATTTTTTATCATTATATATGTATATGGATGAGGGACAATCTTGTGTGTATGTGTGTGTGTGTATGTGTGTGTGTGTATGTGTGTGTACAGTGATATAATCTGACAAAAATGATTCTACATAAAATAATAAATAATTAGTATGAAAGAGGGCTTATGGAGAGCCAAGCGTGGTTAATAATACGCAATATCGTTTAAATTTCCTTGTCATTAATAAGATTGATTCGTCAATTTATTAATAAAGACAAGGAAATTTAAAAACGATATTGCGTATTATTAACCACGCTTGGCTCTCCATTTGCCCTCTTTTATACTAATTATTATTTATTATCAGAGCTATATATCAAAGTTAATAAAATAATAAATCCATAAATGTAGAATTAAATTTTTGACTTAAGGTTTTGTTTGTGGAAAAATTGACTTAAACAAAAATTTATTAAAATTTTACATTTTATTTTAAATTAAGATTTTTATTTCAGTTTTTACTTAATGCTTATTATATTTCCTTTTATTTCATATTTAGTTTTTTTTCTAGATTTGAATGATTTCTAATGATCATGTGTTATATTTAATTATTAATTTAGTATAAGGAAAATTAATTTTTTTATTTTAATATTCATATAAATTCTATCGAAATTAAATTCGATAATATATAACATTATTAAAGGTTAAGCATAACAAAGCGTTATGTTAATTTCCTAATTTTCAAAATTAAATTTTTTTAAAAGCGAAGTCCTTTATGAAAAAAATATTCTACGTTTTTGACTTATATTTTTATATTGAATTATTATCATTTTCTTTCCAGTTTCTATCTAATTGCTATAAGATAATTTGTATACATTAATAATGTTTAAATGTTTTAGATGATAATGATGACATGGAAGTTTGTGATTTATATAAAGAAGCAACTACCGACTCAGGTAAAATTCTTAATTTTTGTATCAGTTTTTTATAGCTAAAATTTTTATATAAAAAATCAGTTAATGTTACATATATAAAAATAGAAACTTTGTTAAATAATTAAAGTTACATACTATAAAGAAGTTAAATATATATTTTATTTAGTTAAACCTTATTTTTTAATATATAGAAAATAATTTAATATAAGGAAGATAAACTCTCTCTTTTCTATTTTAATATTCATATTTTTATTGAGAATTCGATAATGTATAACATTGGCTGCGGTCAAGATTGTGCTACAAATACTTCGAAACATTATTCTATCTTTATTCTCCTAAAATATAGAACAGAGATAGAATTATGTTTCGAAGCATTTGTAGCGCAGTCTTGACCGTAGCCATTGCTGCAGGTTATTGAAGCATAAAAAAACGTAATATTAATTTCCTAATTATCAAAATTAACTTGATTGAACACGGGGCCTTGCACGAGAAAAGTATTCTACGTTTTATATTTTTACATTGAATCATTATATATCTTTGTGATTCTACTATCTAATTGTTCTAAAATAATTTGTAAATATTAATAATGTTAAATTTTTTAGATGATAATGATATGGAAGTTCATGACTTTTTAGAAGTAATTGTCGCCTCAGGTAAAATTGTTATAATAACAAATTTCTTTATCAGTTTTTATCTAATTTTTGTATTAAAAAGTCATCAGTTATTGTTTACATATATAAAAATAGAAACTTTGTTTAATAATTGAAGTTATACATATACTAAAGAAGTTAAATATATGTTGTATTTAATTAAACCTTATTTTTTAATATATGGAAAATAATTTAATATAAGGAAAATAAACTCTTTTTTCTATTTTAATATAAATTCCATATAAATTCCATAGAGATAATTTGATAATCTATAACATTGTTGGGCGTTATTTAAGTATAAAAAAGCGCAATATTAATTTCTTAATTTTCAAAATTAACTTTCTTCAACACGAGGCCTTGCATGAAAAAAGTATTCTACGTTTTTGACTTATATTTTTACATTGAATAATTTATCTTTCTGATTGTACTATCTAATTGTTTTAAAATTATTTGTAAATATTAATAATGTTAAATTTTTTTGATGATAATGAAATGGAAGTTTGTGACTTATTTAAAGAAGGAACTGCCGATTCAGGTAAAATTCTTATTATAGTAAATTTTTGTATAAAATATCAGTTAATGTTTATGGAAAAATAGAAACTTCGTTTCGAAATATTTTTGATAAATTTCTCAAATATAAATATATTTTATTACATTTTCTTTTACCTCTAATAAAATATAATATAATTATAATCTCTAAATAAAATATAATAAATGTAATATAATGAATAATTCATAAATTATACAATTTATTATTATATTAGTATTGTATTATCTACCTAACACTTTTTAAATAAATATTTAAGGATTCTTTATATAAAATTTTGCAGAATCTTACGAGAACAGAGAAAAATATTAGATGAATTGCATGCAGAAAAAACATTGAATGATAATATTTCTTAAATAATTCATTGCATTTAGCTTAATTAATTGATCAAATTTCATACATATTAATCATTTTTTAGCATTTTAAATAATTGTATTTCTTTAGCTTCAAATGCTAATGAGAAGTAAAAATGTGAGTCTAATCGTTAATAAATATATACTACGTTTAACAATGATCCATAGGAATAACAGATAAAAGATGTATATATAGATATATATAAAGTTCTTTTATTTCAAATTTATGTTAAATAAAAAATTTTTTTAAACAGCAGTTCTTTTTATAGAAAATAATAAATATATTACTTTTTCACTTTTTGTTATAATTAATACTATGAAACACATCAAAATATCTAATTGTGTATAGAAACTACGAGTTATAATAATCTAAATAATCTTAATAATGTCATCTTCGGTTTCCTATTCAATTTTCTATTTTATTTTCTAAGCTTTTAATGACAAAATTTTTATTTTGTCAAATAAATATTTTCTCTAATTTAATTAAAAAATTAAATTTTTTTATAGATAGAAATAATAATGAGAAAACTATGTTAAATTATGTATATAAAATATTAAATTTATTTTAATTTATAATATAAAATAATAATTATATGTTATATTTATATATTATACTTATATTACTATTATGTTATTTAATATTATATAAGTAACGCTTGAAATAGTAATGATATGCAGAATCCGTCAATCATAGAATGTACTAGAAATTACTGAAAATATTCACAGTATTTAAGCAACAAGATTTATTTTCTTTTTCTTTTCAGGTAGTTGTATGAAAGATATAATTCAACATATCACTCCGTTTCCTGAACAAAATCCCAGCAATAATAATTCAAACGAGTTTAAAGGTTACACTATTATTATTTTAAATTTATAATAAAATAATTTATATTTATACAATTATCTAAATTAGTTTTGAACTCGTTTCAATTATCTAAAATAAGTTTTGATTAACAGTTTTATAATGCTTCTATACTATTTATACTATTATCCAAATTAGTTTTGAACTCGTTTCAATTATCCAAAATTAGTTTTGATTAATATTACAAGTTTTATACTACTTTTACACAAATTAATTTTATTATATACTATTTATTATATATTAATTTTAAATAACTATATTTGTACGAATTATTTAACATATTAAAAAATTGGACACGTCAATCATATATTATTTGTTAATATTTTACTAATATTTTTTATTATACAGGGTTTCTTAAAAGTGGACCGCTACTTTAGGAGCATATTCTACTCATCGAAATGAGCAAAAAGTTCATATAAACAAATGTCGTTTTCACATTACAGTCATCGCTCAGAAGACAAGCAGAGCAGTGTATTTTGACTGGAGATGATCACTTTGAACAATTGCTTTAAGACTAGTTTTATTACTTTTAGTTTCTACTGTTTTGCATCGTTCAAACTAAAATGATATGGCTTGTAATTATTTTAAGTTTCAACATGGCTGTATGGTGAAAACGACATATTTTTGGATATTTGTTTATATAAATTTTTTGTTCATTTTAGATGAGTATTATACGTTCCTAAAGTAGCGGCCCACTTTTAAGAAATACATATTTTATAATATATAATATAGAACTAATAAATCTGATTTTTCAGAAACTGCAAAAGAATACCAACAATGTAACGTTATTATTACAAAAATAGACACGGAGCAAATAGTACAAAAACGAAAACCTTTATCTACTATTAGGTATGTAATCGTAATTAGAACAATTTTTAATTAAAATTAAAAAAAGCTAATGTTATTTTTATTGCTAAAAATAATTTTTTTAAATTTCAGTACCACAAACATTCTACCAAAATCAGTTAAACGACGAAAGCATTCACAACAAATATACAAAAAAAATGGCAGATAAACTATCTACATTAATTACTGCAATGTTTAGCGTATCCATACCATAGCATCACAAGTCAAAAATGTTTTTATAAGTGTATTAGTTTTAAAAGTCATATTTGTATGTTAAAACGAAAGATTCGATTATTTTTTTAAAACTTGTAATATAATCGATTTTTTATAAAATGTTAATTTCTCAGATTTTGTTTTTCTAAAGCATTGTCATATATACTTTGCGTTTTCATTTATATTTCTGCAATGTGATACAAATAGAATTATACTTCGTGATATAAAATGCAAAATTAGTTGTTAAGTTCTCAAATAAGAAGAAAACTGTTGCTTATTGTTAGCTTAAATTAGTAAAAGTTTAAATATAAACAAATATATACAACAGTATTATTTCTAGATAAAAATATGTAATAAAGGGTATGGTCAAGACTGCACTATGAATGCTTCGAAACATTTTATCTTTATTTTCCTAAAATGTAGAACAGAGATAGAATGATGTTTCGAAGCATTTGTAGCGTAGTCTTGACCATATCCAAGAGTATTAGTATAAAGTGTATTAGTTCTAAAAGTCGTACTGTAAGTTAAAACGAAATATTCGATTATTTTTTTAAACCTTGTAACAATCGCTTTTTTTGAAATATTAATTTCTCAGATTTTGTTTTTCTAAAGCAATCATACTTTGCGTTTTCTTTTACATTTCTGCAATTTGATATAAATAGAATCATACTTTGTGATATAAAGTGCAAAATTAGTTGTTAAGATTTTAAATAAGAAGAAAACTGTTGCTTACTTTAAGTTAGTAAAAGTTTAAATATAAACAAATATGTACAACAGTATCATTTCTAGATAAAAATATGTAACAGCCTTCATTTACTAAATTTAAAATTGAAATTTTTTATAATACTTGGCTTTTTTTATAATACATCTATTATGTTTACTTTACTATAACTTACTCTACTATATTATATTTTTGTATATCATACAGAAAGCTATTAATATTTTCCTAAAAAGTATTAATAAAAATTATAATTGAAGTTCTAAAAAAGAACATCTATTAAATTTTATTCCATAAATAAGAAATTATTATTAGTTATGTCCATCCATAGTTTCAATCTCATCATTAAAGCATAACGTAACACATCCGAGAGATATTTCTTCAGATAATAATCAAGTCAAGTTTCAATAGTGACTCTTATACATTTTGTAGTACTATGTTCCGAACAATACCGCTTTGTCAACATTATACGACGAGCATATCGTGTAAACTTTGTATGAAATGTAGTCATCTGTAAAAACATAAAAGTATGAATCATTCGCTGTCATTAATTTAACTGCTGCGTTTATCAAATAATTAATATGTTTCTACAGTTGACACATTGTATAAAACATTTATATTCCTAATCAGATAATATCTGTGTGCATCAGTGTGTATTACTTTAAAATAATTTATTTAACAATTTATCCACAAAATTTAGCATAATGTACTGTAGTATCTACATCGTGGTATTTAAATGATGTATATATTATGCTTTTTATTAACTTATTCTTACAAATATGATGCTTTTTATTTGATTGCGCTTATACACACACACACACACACACACGAATGTATACAGAGAGAAAGAGAGAGTGTGTGTACGTGTTCTGAAAAAAAGAACATATCTAAAACTTGAATATTATTCTACAAATTTCTTTCAGGGTAAAGGATTGATTTTCCAAAATTCCAAAGATTATGCGAAATATAAATGTTGATACTTCCATATAATAACGTTTTATATATAGTATTCTAGTAGAGGTGATGATTTTTTACATTTTAACCGCAATTAAAAGTATTACATTAGAATTGTACATTCAGATTAATTGCAGTAGAAATGTTTTACCAAAACTAAATTTATATATAGTAGCTATATCTTATTAAAATCTATAGTTTTGCTTCATATATATACATATTACAAAACTAGGAGCTTAATTTTATAAAATTTTTCCTATCAATTTATTTGTAAGAATGATAATTTAACAGATATGACACATACATTATTTAAATATTGCAATAAAATAATACATTACACATTACACTGTTTTCTGTGGATTAAATCATTAAACATTATTTTATTATAAACTACACATTGTTTTGCTGATTACTATGGATGCACAGAATATCTCGTTCTCAGCTCCTTTAGAAATTGAGAAAAATTGATATTTAATAATCTAAATTAAAAATATTTTAAATTAGAATTTTATACAAAATTTTGTATAGACATATTGCTTTAGCAGTAATACATATCATTACCAGTTACTAAACATACCTTATTAAAGTTTAATAAACTACAAATAATGTTCAGATTTAAATAGTCTTAAGCCAACGGCACACGGTACGATTTTTCTTATTGGATCTGCTAATATTTAGTAAGATGCTAGAAATGCTGCATTCTCATTGGTATATTTTTAATATATTACGAAATATTAGCAGATCCAGTACGAAAAATCGTACCGTGTGCCGTTGGCTTTATACAGTAAATGCATGTCTCTTATGATACTGGGACTTATTACATGGATACAATAATATACTATTGGTCATAGTAATGTAATAATCTGTTACCAATCGAAAATAAAAATTATTAAAATATTGATAATAATATTGCTGTAATAATTATCTACAATCTAATCTATGCTATGATAGTGGTTGCCATGATTCTCGACTGTGATTGGTTGATTATTCATTTACTGTTCACGTCTTAAGGTGCTTTCACATGTAGCATCTAGCGTTATTGAGTGTTCGCGCAGTAAATTATTGTACAAATAATGTTAAATGATATAGATTCTAGCTTCTCGTGGCTAATAACATGGTAATCGTTAATTAATATAACAAATATAATAAATATAATAAATATAATAAATATTAATCTAACAAATAAATTTATTATATTAATTATTTTAATTTATAATAATCATTAATTTTCAGTAACTAATGTATGCATATTAGGATATAATCTTTTGATCTCGACTGTTTATTCGTATGACTCGTCATGTTATTAGCCGCAAGAAGCTACAAATCTAACATTTAACATCTGAACAATAATTTTCTACGCAGACCCTCGACGTTCGATGCTACCACGTAAATCACCTTTTACTTCTCATATTTTTTGTGTGCCATGGCTTTAATGTAAAACTTTTATATTTGCGACAGAGTACTAATTTTTCAACTACAATAAAGTAACTATTTATAATATTTTAATTGTAAATCTCATATACATAAAAATTAGTGTAATAAATCCATACATGTCCAAATGTGCAGTGTCGAATCGTGCGGTGTCGAATCGTGCGGTGTCGAATCGTGCGTGTCGAATCGTGCGTGTCGAATCGTGCGGTGTCGAATCGTGCGGTGTCGAATCATGCGTGTCGAATCGTGCGGTGTCCAATCGTGCGGTGTCCAATCGTGCGGTGTCCAACCGTGCGGTGTCCAATCGTGCGGTGTCCAACCGTGCGGTGTCCAATCGTGCGGTGTCCAATCGTGCGGTGTCCAATCGTGCGGTTTCGAATCGTGCGGTGTTGAATCTTGCGTGTCGAATCGTGCGGTGTCCAATCGTGCGGTGTCCAACCGTGCGGTGTCCAATTGTTCGGTGTCCAATCATGCGGTGTCCAACCGTGCGGTGTCGAATCGTACGGTGTCGAATCGTGCTGTGTCCAATCGTGCGGTGTCCAATGCTGCCGTGTCCAATCGTGCAATGAACGTGTCCAATCGTGCAGTGTCCAATGCTGCCGTGTCCAATCGTGCAATGTGCGTGTCCAATCGTGCAGTGTCGAATCGTGTGGTGTCCAATCGAGCGGTGTCCAATAAAACGTGTCCAATAATGCGTGTCCAATCGAGCGATGTCGAATAGTTACGTGTCCAAAAGGAGGTCACCCCGCTCTTTCAATTTTTAATAAGTTTTAATTAATTGAGGCGATAATTAATTTCTTTCGAAATTGTAGTGTCGCGATCTAGATGTCATAAGTCTTGGTTTTGAAATTATTATTATTATTAAAGATATATATTAATAATAAAAATTTAAAATATATATTAATAATAAAAGTTAAATTACATACAAAAATACGTTTTTCAAGTATATATTTTTTTTTTTGAATTTCCAGTTTTTCTGCTTCAATGGTGCAAATAGGATTCATATAATGGCTCAAAAGTTAAATCAATCAGAATATTATTGTAAGTATACAGTTTAATACTATTAAATATTTATTGAATATTATAAAATCCAAGATTTAAGAACTCCAATAGTAAATCTGTACATCGGCGTTTTACGTTTCGATTTAAAAATATATAAATACTTAATCTAATACAACATTCGAATATATGCTTAACAACGTGAGGTACATAAATATAAACTATCAAGTATATAGTTTATTAAACATATAATTGCTATATTGACAGAAGATTGTTTCTCTGAAGTATATGTTAATGTATTCATGTAATATATTCATGTATACTTTAAAATAACTAAAGTACAGTTGATAAATCTGTTAAAAATAATAAATTATATATTAGATAATATACAATATACTGCACTTAGGTATGGCATGCTAAAGCACTGTCTTCATTGATGACCTTCATTAATATTAACTAATTGAATAGCATTACAAATGTTTACTCGATCTTCAAATAATTCGACAATACAAAATCATTATTGCTTTAACAGACATTGTCTAGTAAGTTAGTGAAGAAGCGTTGATCATTCCATTCCACAGATTACAAGATTCTATTAGCGGAGACTAAAAATATTTAACTCTCGTTGAAAAGATTCTCGTGCTTGTTTAATGGATTCCCTCATGACATTCGATGCAAACTGGATCTGTAATTTACAAATTAGTATCCATATATTACACTGGCCTGTTGAAAATCAAAATAAACTTGATATAAGACTATAATACAGAGTGACATTTTTAGAGCTTATTTTTACAACAATCTTACCAGAGTATAATTGTCATCATCACAATTCAGTTCTTTCTTAGGTTTAATGAACATTATGAAAACATAATAAATAAATAACTTGAAAATATTACATCATATTGTAGTTATACATGCAATAGTCATTTCCAGCACTGATATGTGTCGCATAAGCACAACAATGCAATACTTTTAATATAAAGATTCCACTGTAAACAAAAAAGATTGATTAATAATTTGGAAATTATTAGGCTTGTTGCACATACGTACTTTTTGTATTAGAAACTATAAAAATATAAAAATTTTAAAATATACAAAAAAATACTCGTTTCTAATTATAATGTGCCTTATTACATTCATACATCCATACATAAAATTGTTACATTGCTAAATGTACCCAAGCTATTTCATAGCAAAGAATACTACCAATGAGATTTCGAAATGATAAAAGAAAAAGAGCAAAATCTTGTAAACTTACAAATATGTTTAATACTGAAAACACCTAATATGAGATACTAAGATAGTGACATATGTAAGGTTAAGAGATCTGTGCAGTTAACAACGTAGGAAAATGTAGGAAAATGCTTGTTAAATAACTTTATTATTTATATATAGTTTTATTTTGTTGTATATCTGTATTTTACGTATGATATATTGTACGTAAACAATTAATATAATTACACTATTGTGCACAAGTGAAGTCGAATTGTTTGAGGATTGTAAGGAGAATCACGAGATAACCTTTTAATAAAAGTAAAGTTTATTAAAGCACACTACACTGATGTAGATTGAGACTCGGTTTCATCGGTTACCGTCCTCAAAGCGTAACGAGAAGAAGCGAGCGACTTTTCTCGGGTTTTGTTATACACTATCACCGTCGGAGCTCAGGATCAAGTGCTTGCGGCGGTCCGCCGACGGAACGTTTTATAGCTTCTCTTTTCGAGAAGATTCTCGTCCTTTCTCGATTTTACGTGCTTCCGGTTTTCGTTCAAAACCGGCTGTTCCAACTAACATAATTTAGGCGAAAGATTGTTTTTGTTTTCCCTCGGGTGACCGCCGCGACGAGCTTCGATTATTAATCGATTCGGGATCCGGCGCGCGCAGGAGTTTAATCGCGTTTGGCTCTGCGCACGCGAAGCAAGGCGCTTGCTCTCGCGTTGCGGCGGCAATTTTGGTCGATTCGTTAACGCTATTGTTTTAGTGACAAAGGGTTCGATCTCGAACAACTATATTCTTTCGCACTTAAAATTTTATGTCGAGGTATTATGAGATTTTACGTGCAAAAAGGTACCGTACAATTATTAATTACTAAATAAGAAAATGATTTAAAAAATCAATAATTAAAATAAAGAATAAATGGTAACTCAAGCCGAGCGCAGTAGGTAGGGCGCAAATTATCTAAGAGACACAATAAATATGAAATAATTTCGTTGATTAATAAAAAACAAGAACAACCCGCGAATAAAATATATATTTAGAAATTAATAAGAAAAGCATTAAAAATTATAAAAATATGAAAAGTGAAAGAAGCGGACGTTTCGGACCCATCTTTAGGCCATCTTCAGCGCATAAAAAATTAAATATAAAATTCAAAGAATAATAAACTTGGTCACAACTTAAACTTCGGCATGGTATGACCAAACCGACGATTTATTGAATGGTTAATGAAAGTCTTTACCATGGTCTTTATCTTAATTTCTAAATATATAGTGTCATCAAAATGACATTTATGTTTGCTATCTGGATTCACACCAGAAGTTAATACATTGTTGTGTTTAAGTATGTGTGACACATACTAGTGCTGGAAATGACTATTGTGCAACTATAGTATGATATAAAATTTTTAAATATTGTGTTTCCTTACTGTTCATTCAAGCTAGGGAAGCACTGAATTGTGATGATAACAATATACTGATATACGTATAACACAAATTATATAATTTATATATTTTTAAATTAAGAAATATTTTTATCGGCTCTCAGTATAATAACTAAATGTGATTTTTAAATCCGGCCTATAGAGCCACGCACGAAAATTAATTCTAATTTTCCAGAACTGTATCTCTTGGTTTGAGAATACTAAGTTCCATCAATTGACAATCCTCGAACTTACAACGGGAGAATAGGCGAGAAAAATATAGATCCGAAAGTCGCTGAATCGGGAATTCCCGATACCTCTTACAATTCTAGATAAAGTAATCCCTTCCTCCACTCTCCTCCTAATTTCACTACCTTCCTCTCCCCAGCCTTTCTTCCTACCGATTAGCATACCTCCCTTAGCTCTCCCTTTCTTTTTGATCCTCCTCGCAAACACACATTTCCACTCATGTGAATCAGGTAATCTCTCTTTTAATTTAACCCAATCTTTTTCTTCCACCCATGTCTCTATCAAACTTACAAATTCAAATTCCTTTATATACCTCCAAAAATCTTTATCCTTCCTTAGCCCTGCTGTATTCCACATTAACAATTTACTTTTCTCCTTCTCCTTATTTCCCCCAATTAAAACCTCGTATTCTTCCTGACTTATTGAAAATCCCTCCTCTCCTCACTACTATAAATCCTCCCTTTTTCCATCTCTCTCTCCTTTCCTTCTAATTCCTTCTCTATATCCTTCTCTATATCCTCCCATTTTTTCCATATTCCTCCTATTTTTGCTCTAGCGTAGCCCACTTTTACCTCTCTGCCTTTTTCCCTTTCTTCCTTCGCCCATTTGCTTATTTTTCCTTGAATTTGTCTCTCATGCCACGTAAGATCATGTTCAATAAAAATCTTTCCTCCCTTAAAATCCTTTAACTTATATTTAGTTGCCATTACCTTCATCTTATCTTCCCAATTTTCCATTTTAGCTATATATACTCCCTTCCTTTCCCAACAGCCTTTAACTTCTACATTAATACCTAGTTTCTCATTCAAAAATTTTGTAATCCATCCCTTTAAATCTTTCTCCTCTGTTGTTATTCCCTTAATCGCTATATTCTCCTTTTTCTCCTCCTTTTCTTTACTAGCTATCATCTTTCTAAGTTTATCTATCTCTTTATCATTCAAATACTCACTAGCCCCACTTCTGAATGAATATCCTCCCATGCTTCCTTTACTGATAATACTTCTACTTCTACTAATACTTTCTACGCTCCTCCCATCTCCTTTCTCTGAGCTTTCCCTTCCCACCTCTAACCTCCACCTGTCCTCCTCCTCTTTTTTTAACCTTTCTTCCTCTTTTTTTTCCCCAATATACCCTTCTATACTATTAACCTTCTCCTTAATTACTTTAAACTTTTCTTTCCACTCAGTCATTACTTTGTCCATATCCTTCCTAACCTCTAATTTAATTTTTTCTACCATATCATGCAAATCCAAATCTCTACTCTCTACACCCTTAAAAGTGATTTTTTTCCCGCCCCCTGCCTCCTCTAACTTTAAACTATTTTTATCTACTAAATTTAATTTCCTTTGCCTATCGTCATTTTCTTTTACCTGACTCTTCCCTTTCTTCAACGCTCCCGTTGTTCCGCGCGTATCCATAACCTCTAAAATCCCGCCTTACCTTTCTCGCTTCCTAATACCTTCTTTCCTTCCTTCCTGTATCTCCCTTCACTCACACTTCTTCTATTGCTTCTTAATATTCGTCTAAACCTCTTTCTACCTGCCCTTGCTCTTTCTATCGTAAGTATTCTTATGGAATCAATCACGCTTTCACGCTGACATCCACTCTCAAACACGCCATCTAACCAAGTCCGAACTTACTCTTATATATAATTCAACATTTTTTACAACAACCTTCCAAAGATATTAAAAATATGATGTTTAGAGGTTATTTCATCTATACACAATGCACATGTTGGTACTTGGTTAAATTTAGAGTGTAGCCAACTGTAACACCATCTGCAGTCATCCGAGGACAAACATCTGGTGATAAAAACTCTATCCGAGAACTCAGACCGAGTTCTCGGATCGTGGACACAGGTCTTAAATCGGAACATGGGGTCGGCTCGACTCGACTCGGCTCGACTCGGCTGGGAGCTCGGCTCGGCTACGCGACCCGGCAACCCTCACCGCTACGTGAGCGTGTTGCACGTTCCGTATATGGCGGTAAGTCAGCTGTTGTGTCGAGTAAGCATTTTTGGTTGTTGGCGATCAACGTTGGCGTTTTTTAATAGGGTACGTATGTGTAATATTAATGCATGTTGTTTTTCATTGCACGTGGTGTTGGAAAATAGTATAATATTGTTAATTAAAGTTTTTGTGTGTATATACGTGTGTCTAATATTAATGCATGTGGCTTGCCCTTGTACGCAGTGTTGCAAAATAACTTGATTGCATATTATAATATATTAATAATGAAATACATGTTTCATAATAATGCATGTGACTTGCCTTGCACGCTGTGTTTGAAAATATGTCACATTGAGTATCAAAGTGTTTATTTTGTATGTAGGTACATATATGCATGTGGCTTTACTTGTACGCTGTGTTAAAAAATAGTATAATATTGTTAATAAAAGTATTTCAGTGTATATACGTATGTCTAATATTAATTCATGTGGCTTGTCCTTGTACGCAGTGTTGCAAAATAACTTGACATTGCATATTATAATATATTAATAATGAATTTTCTTTTAGGAGCTGTAGCAGTTTAGGAAGATTTCGAGACAAAGTTAAGTTGTTCTTTTATAATTTGTATTTTGGTAGAATTTGCTAATTAATTTATTTTGTTTTTCTTTTTACATGTCTGGCCCAAGAAAAAGATACCGCTCGTCTTGGAGCGATGAAGATAATAAAGGAGCGAAAAGAAAACTTATAGAAACCAGTTAAACTTCCGTTTAAAGTTTAACGGAAGAGGAGAGTACGTCGGATGAGAAGGCGGAGGAATTGTAGGAGTTTTAGTACAGCTCGGAGGTTTGTTGTATTTTATACGTTTTTACACATGTTATTTTATTGAAATGTAATTTCTTTCATACGTTTTTATACAAGTAGTTATATTTATGTGTAATTTTTCCTTACCCTGCTTATGTTGAAGCAAAATTTTTTTTTTACTACAGATACTTGAATTAAAAAAGATATTGAATATTTAATTTGTTACTAAAATCGCTGTTTCATTCGTCGTTCGTTACAGTTGAGAAATCTATCGTTTGGACATCTTGAAGGAAAACGTCTCCAAATTTCAATGGTAGTGATGCGAAGGAGACCGATGCCAGTTGTTTTCTTTGGCGTTGCGATATTTTATTGCTCAGCATTTGGCCCTTTCTTCTACGTTTTATACTTGCTACGATCGTGGTCTTAGCCTAGAGATTTTTCCAACGCCTTTCTCTTTGAGAACCGATAGCAGCAGCAATAATATTTAACATAGTTAATTGTACGTAAATGGGCGATATTTTTTAAACTGTTATAATTTTAATTTTTTTATGTTTAAAATATTTTTGTATATATACATTTTCAATATTTGTTAAATATCGAACAATTTGTATTATTTGTTTGATATATTCCTATGTACGCGCACCGGCAGAAATGGTGTCTGCCGTTACATGTGTAGGAATACGTGTTGAGACAGCCGAAAGTCATACACGTATTCGCACACATGTAACGCCCATTTCTGCCGGTGCGTGTACACACGAACGTATTTTTTTATATTTTATTTTTACTCGTATTATAGTCTGTATATAAACATGTATTTTTATTTTTGACAATTGTTATAGTTTCTTTTCTATGTTTCAGGACTTGCAGAGAAAAGCCAACCAACTGCGGCGAGTAATAAGTTGCCTGAGAATAAGAATCGCGACCGTGGGAAACGTACATGAGCGAGAGAGAAGGAGAATGTCG
Organism: Prenolepis imparis; assembly: GCF_030444845.1. Lineage (NCBI taxonomy): Eukaryota > Metazoa > Arthropoda > Insecta > Hymenoptera > Formicidae > Prenolepis > Prenolepis imparis. The sequence continues at coordinate 1,741,631 of NW_028141174.1, forward strand.
GTGCATTTATTATTGTAGTTAATTATTTTATATTTTGCAAGATTGTTACGAATTTCAGTTAATTTTACTTAATTGTATAAAATTTGCTATTTTCTTGTAAATTGTAGTACATTTAAAACAATGTTAACAAATTTAAGTAAATTTACATAAATTATATTATATTTGATATTTTCTTCAGTACATTTTGGACACTTTTAATAACTATCAGTCAATTCTATCAAATGTTGTATTTTCTAGTCAATTCAATTTTATTTTGGACAATTTCAATAAATTTTAGTCAATTTTGTTAAATTTTGTATTTTATAATAATTCCTACTAAATTTGGGACAATTGTACACAATTTAAGTTTATTTCTCTAAATTTTACTAAATTCTATCAAATTTGGTATCTTGTTATTTAATTCTATAGTTTTCAACAATTTAAATAAATATTTATAAATTTTACTTATTTGTGTAAAATTGTGTATTTTCTAGTAATTTCTAGTAAATTTTGGACAATTGCAAGAATTGAAGTTTATTTCAGTAAATTTGACTTCATTCTATCAAATTTGGTATCTTGTTATTTAATTCTATCAAGTTTTCAATTATTTTAATAAATTGTAATAAATTTAAGTTATTTGGGTTAAATTTTGTATTTTCTAGTTATTACTAGTAAATTTTGCATAATTGGAAAGAATTTAAGTTTATTTCACTAAATTTTACTCAATTCTATAAAATTTGTTATCTTGTTATTAAATTCTATCAAGTTTTCAACAATTTAAATAAATTTTAATAAATTTAAATAAATTTGGTATTTGCTTGTAAATTATACTTAATTTTGCGCAATTCAATTTTTTTGCGTACTAACTAATTAGTATTTATTCCAGTTTATTTTGCAAGACAATGCCTCGTCGCAATATGGTTAAAGTCCGTGACTACGTCACGGAATACGGTGGCGATCAGGCGCGAGCGAGGAGCGATTTGTATGGTAAGTATATATTTGTCAATGAAAGATATAACACCTCGTCAAAATTGTTTCAATCGATTTGATGTTATAGACGAGGAGAGGCGGCGCATGCAGATAAAGCGTCAGCTGCGAAAATTGCGATTTGAAATAGTGTTGAGGGGCCACCTGGACGAGAGGGTCAGGCAGAGCATATGTCGCAAGATTGTCGAGCTTGTACGACTATTGAAACGGTGCGAGAGGCTGCAGAATTCCCTTCTTATCATTCTGCGTATTTTGGACAGACTATATCCGCAATGATTGTTTTTTTCTATTTATCCTGCAGTGCAAGAAATAAATTATAACACTATATTTTGTCGCCTTTGTTATTATTTTTTTCTCCTTTTCCTTGTTTTTTGTGTTTTCATGGTTCCTTGTTTGTTTTTTTAGCTTTTTCTTCGTTTCATCTGCTTTTTCTGTTTTTTCTAATTTTTCTACGTTTATTTTATAAGGATCTTTGGGTCCACGGTCGGTACAACTTTTCGCTCCACGAGTTATAGTTTCCGAATTTGAGAATTTTTATACAAGTAAACAAATTTCCGAGTCTCCTAATTCGTCAACGGTTAGAAATACGAGGTCGGACCCGATTACCTTTCTCGTACATCTCGTCGAGTTGTACGAAAAAGTATTACGATTTTTCGTTCCGCGACTTATAGTTTCAAAGTTATCGCATTTTTTAAAATGTAAACAAGTTTCCAAGTCTTGTAACTCGTCAACGGTGAGAAATACGAGGTCGGACCCCTATTACCTTTCTCCTTCCTCTCTCGGAGCTCTACAGGAAAGTAGGACGACTCATCGCTCCAAGACTTATAGTTTCCGAGTTATCGCATTTTTTGTAAAAGTAAACAAGTTTCCGAGCCTCCTAACTCGTAAACGGTTAGAGATACGAGGTCCAACCTTATACCTTTCTCATTTCTCTCTTAGAGCCCTGCCAAGAAGTATTACAACTTTTCGCTCCAAGAGTTATAGTTTCCGAGTTATGGAATTTTTTATATAAGTAAACAATGAATCGAATCGTAAACGGATAGAGACTCGTTGATCTTGTCGAGTCCTACAAAAAAGTATTACAACTTTTCGCTCCACGACTTATAGTTTCCGAGTTATCGAATTTATGATTTTTCTCCCTCTTTTTTTTTTACAAGGTTGAGCGCACCCCCTGGTCCAGCACACATTCGTCGGCACCCGCAGCGTGTAAAAAAAGGTAAGTACCCCGTGAAAGTCGAATCATCGTCTTTTCACTACTTTTCGCTACCCCGATTCGATCGAGTTCAATCTACCCGGATTTCCCAACTCGTAAACGGTTAGAGTTACGAGTTTGGACAAGACAACCTTTTTTGTACATCTCGTGGAGATATACAACTAAGTATTACAACTTTTCGCTCCGCAACTTATAGTTTCCGAGTTATCGAATTTTTATCTTTGTACCTATTTTTTAATTTTTTTCTTTTACAAGTTTGAGCGCACTTCCTGGTCCAGCAATCGTACGTCGGTACCCGCAACGTGTAAAAAAAAAAAAGTTAAGTACCCCGTGAAAGTCGAATCATCGTCTTTTCACTACTTTTCATTACTTTTCGCTACCCCCATTCGATCAAGTACAATCTATCCGGATTTCCCAACTCGTAAACGGTTAGAGATACGAGGTCGGTTAGGTTGTAACCGGACTTTATGTTGGCGAGACATACATTTATGTTTTGGTAGGTTTCTCTTACTTTGTTAACACGGTCGCCAGACCGTTTGACCTTCAACAGTCAAGGACAACTGCTAATCCTCCGGACTCACAGTGGATTTGGTTCTCAGAAGCCGCTTCCTCCGCAGACGCTTCCGGATGACGTCACACCTTTTTCGATGACGTCGCTGAATGGTACGACAAGATGGCTACGCAGTTTCCTAACCACACAGTTAAGTATTCCCGATCCTAATTTCCTTTTTCCCTATTCCGCTTATTAATTCCCCTTTTCTTTGTTTCAGGGATCACCGCTGGACTTCCGAGCACGAAACAGGATTCGCTGATCAGCACGGATCAACGTCGACGCAGATGGGTACCAGGATTACTTAGGACTTCGTGGGATTTCACCAGGTATTTCTCCCGGTTAGTATTCGACACAATTTTATCACAATAAAATATTATATTTATTATAAAAATAAATAAATCTGATGTTATAGAAGTCGGCCAATAGAGCCAAGCGCGAAAATTAATTTTTAATTTTTCGGAACAGTATCTCTTGGTTTGAGATCACTGAGTTCCATTTGATTAATTATCAATTAACCTCGTTCTTACAATGGAAAAATAGGCGAGAAAAATATAGGTCCGAAAAGTCGCTGAAGCGGGAATTGAACCCGCGTCTTTCACTTGCCGAGCGACTTACCACTAAGCTATTCAGACCCTTTCGATCCTATATTTTTCATTTGCCTTTTTAATAGATGTTAGTAAATAACGCCATGAATTAGGCCCAGACGCAAATAAATAAATTTAAGGAATATTTTTATCGGCTCTCAGTATTTAATATATAAATAAATATGATTTTTTAAAAGGACCAATAGAGCCCCGCTTCAGCGACTTTTCGGACCTATATTTTTAATCAAATGGAACTCAGTGATCTCAAACCAAGAGATACTGTTCCGAAAAATTAAAAATTAATTTTCGCGCTTGGCTCTATTGGCCGACTTCTATAACATCAGATTTATTTATTTATTTAATATTGGGAGCCGATTGAGAGGTGTTTCTTAAGTTGATATTATTATAAAAATGTTTCTTTTACCCAACAGGGCTTCACAGATTATCATCACACGCGCTATCACGCATTTACAATGTGCGTCGCTACGCACTTGATAATCACGGCGTTTACAATTGCTACCGTCACATACGGACCGATCGATGCGTATCCTTGTTACGACGCGACTCACAACTTTCGGTTCGCGATCCGATATATCTTTTGATACCGGTTGTAGCACGCGAACGACTTATGTTCGTATCTCGAATTTATTTCGCACGAGTTCCGCACGTCGAGATTGCCGTTGAACAAAAAGCCTCGAGCTTCCTCGCGCTCGCCCTCTTATAGGCGCTCCCCACTCTGGGGCCATCCCCACCACTTCTCATTCGGCGGCTCGACTGTAGCGCCGCCCCTCGCCGCTTGGTTACTAGAGTGGTGTGTCATTGTTAAAGAAATAAATGTTAATTTCGTTCTACGCTTGTTCGGACATTAAAAACAAAATAAAATATATAACGGGAAATCGCTACTTCCGGTCTTGCGCCCGTTATAACCAAAAATTGACTTCTGTCGCAAGAGCAAAGTTAACATTTAAGGTAACAGTTAAGGTAACATTTCATGAGCAGTGAAAAGTAGCAGCTGTTTAGAAAGTAACTAGAATCGGTGACGTACTTCCGGCGCAAGTTTTTGCTGTTTGAAGTTCATCCTGTTGAACAGCAAAGCAGTAAAACCTGTGTTTTGGTTATATATGTACATATATTCTAAAGTATGGAATCACCAGAGGTAAGTTTGTAGGAACTATAATTATAAAAATAATTGTAAGCTAATAATAGTTAGATAATAATTAGTAATAATAGATACATAGATAAATAGATAGATATTGTTTTGTTATTAAAAATTAATTCAGACGGTAAAATCTATATATAATTGAATTTGTTCACATCATTGGATTAAAAATAATATAGACACATTTTTGAAACTTTTTTGAAATTAATAATATGTACATACGGTATTTCATTCTTAACTTAGATAACAACATGAAATAATTAATCACAAATCATTTGATACTTAAATTAGGTTAGGTTAGGTTAGGTTGTGACCGGACAGATAGTCGTAAGTGTACTCACGCTACACTCCCCAATCAGCAGGCCGGGATGATTTCGCCTTTCGCTGCGGTCGCCAGGTATTTTATCCGCCAAATACCAAGGTTGTAGGTGTTGTTTGTGACAACTAACACGCGCTGCTGTCCGTCGCTGAAGCTGTTCACCTCTCGTTCTACCAGCCGCCACTAATCCTTTTTTCTTTAGATTTCAGGTCGCCGTGGGATACAGCCGCACCATTCAACTCTAGGATCACGTCGTGGGACTTCGAGGGATCACGGATCGCACGTAAGGTAATTAACTGAAGTGTTCGTAATTGTTTTAACAAATCACAGAATTTATTCAGTTGTCACTGTTACAATTTATTGTCGAATCGCGTCGCCGGTTACTTCGCGTTCGTACAATATCAACGGTTACCTGTTACGACAGGTCTACGCAATATCGCGTCGCGCACCTTAGTCGCGTTATATTAATTAGTGGAATCGCGTTATTTGTTTAATTGCGTTCGCACCGTGTCGCGTTAGCGTGTCCCGACAAGTTCGCCTTTGTCTACCGCCGCACTACGCGTTTCGACACGACCGTTATGTAACTTGAGCTTATTCGTCGTCGCGATTGTTTGTTCGCTCCCGATCCGACGTGGATTCGCTTGGAGACTCGCTCGGAATAATCTCTCGAGTCCTGAGAGCGTCGCCTTTTATAGTAGCTCTCCCCTCCACTCGAGCACGGGCCAATCGCGTGTTCGCGCCCCGCTTCGCTGGTGTTAGCCAATCGCGTGTGTCTCCCCACTGCGGATTCATCGTCCAATCTCGTCATTCTCTCGCTCCCTTCGCTCGCGTCGGTTCTCGGTCTTGTCTGACTCTCTATATGTCTTACCACTAGTATTACATATGCCTTTCATTTTCGCTTCGCGTACATTCCTATTCTCGCTCTTTCTTGCGTACTCGCTTCGCGTCGTTATCTTTCGCTTCGAATTATCCAGTGACTTGAAATTCGTTTTATTATTATAACGTTTATTGAATAGGATTTTGACTTTATCTGAAAATAATATCTCGCGTTTTTCGCTTGTCAAAATCAAATAAAATATAATTTGAAATAAAATAATTGTTTCCGCGTCTTTCGCTTATCAAAATAAAATAAAATATAATGTTAAATAACTTTACTTGCTTGAGTATGTAAATTAATCGTCTCCGCGTCTTTCGCGTATTGAAATAAAATAAAGCCTTTCTATTGTTCGCAAGTTTGATATAAATTATTTCGCGTCGCGTGCCGCGCTCGCGCTTTATACCTAATTAACTTTTTATCTACAATATGTACATCGTTATCTATCGTATATTACCTTTATTTTATTTTTCTAGATTTAATCGCTGCGCTGCATCTCTCTGACCTTTACATTCGTATTCCAATGCTTTTCAATTTTTACAATCGATGTTTTCTCAAAACTATAATTGGAATGAACTAAAATTTCTAACATAATTATGATCTTTTCCGAATGTTATATTTTTGTTGTCAGCGTGTTTCTAGAGATGCACCATGCGTATTTCTATATCAATCTTATATCTAACAATAATATATCTTATAGCTATTTTTAACTCTATTATTATTTTTGGTTTATTTTATTTTTATTATGTTTTTTTGTTTTCTTTATATTTATTATATTGAAACTAAAGTAATTCAAATGGGTAAGTATGAATCTAAATCTGTTTTTACAAAATAAAAATTAATATGTGTGTTTATTTATTTACAGGTGTGCTCGCTACCTTGCCGTGCCTTGGTCTGCTCCCGCTGACTTCCAGGCTCGTCCTCCGGTTGCTGCCAGTCATCCGAACCAGCGACCAACGTGGTATTGTCCGGATCGGCGGATTCTGCGGTCGGTCGCAAGGTTAGGTTAGGTTGTGACCGGTCTTTAGAGAGTAACGCGTGGTACGTATCACTCACCAGTCCCCAGGTTGCAACGCTTTCGCCAAGTTTCATCGGTCGCCAGGTATTTTAACCAGTGGAAATACCAAGGTTTGGTTGTTTGATAAGTAACGATGGACAACTTTGGCCAAAGATCCTTCTTCGGGCCAATTTCCCTATTTCCTCGATTTAGACTTCCTTCTTTTTCTGTTTCAGGTCGCCGTTGGACATCGATGCACCGCCCGTAGGATCCGGAATCATCGACAGGACAACCATTCACAAGGATGGTCACTCAACCGATTAGGATTGGGTAAGTATCACAGGTAAGTAACACTTGACTTTTATTGTCACTAATACGTTATATATATTTAATGAAATTATGATTTGTTACAGGGAATCTCAATTAAATTAACTCGCGCTGTTTTACTATGGCAGGTAATAACGCGGTTACAATTCTCGCACTTATATCATGTCACGTTTCGTTACAAGTTATTTCGCGTTCGCGTCAACGAGCTTGAACGTGTTTTTTCTACGCGGTACGAGGGTGTGAGCGGAAACCCCCATCGCCGAGCGATCCTTACGCGTCGGGATTCGGTGAGACTCTCGCTCTCGAGTCTTCGGATCGCCGCTTCTTATACTATGTCTCCCCACTACTGGGTCACCGGCCAATCCGTGTCCTCCGCGCTGGCAGTCGTTCAGCGCCAATCGCGCGTCAGGCGTCTCGTTATGGTCCGCGCTCGCCGCTTGGTAGTCACCTAGTTATCCCCACCACGCTCGCGCTAGCCAATCGTATCATTTCCCTTTTCGCGTTCTTAGCGGACGCTTCGCGTATATTACAATACTTAAAACTAACTGTACATATATATTTACATAGTTACACACTTCAATCATTCATTCCTTGAACATAATGCTGATAAAATAATATTGTTAATTGACTACAAACCGTGATTATTTTTCACAACTAAAAATAACGTCAATTAATAATTTTAATAAAACTAAAAATAAATAGCATCTGTCTGCTTGTTTTAAATTATAAAATAATTTCCAATCAGTGTCTTTATTCTTCAACACCTGTTTATGATTGGTTTTTCATTACGTTAACTCAAATTAATTTCCTAACTGAATTAATGATTGGAATGTGTTTTAAATATTTATAGGGTTACGTTATTAGAGTTTTATAACGATTCGTCAACTTTCGTTTATTGACCTCGCACTGATCATACGGATCGTTCTCTAATCTCTTCCTTTTTATTTTGTTTTCATATATTCCATTTTTTTTCCGATATTACGAACTTATCCTAATTATTAGAAGGTTATGATTAATTATATTACACAACTCTATTCGTACGCTCTGTCGTGCGTATATCGTAATTAATGTTTCAACTCAAAATAATTATCGGATTTATTTCTCCTTTTGATTCTAAATCAAACTCAATTATTCCTTCTGCGCTCTTATTATTTCAATTAACTTTTACTCTTGCGCATTCTATAATTAGAATCTTATCAACCCTAAAGTTTGCTAAACAAAATAAAAACAACTTATTCTTTTATTCAAAACTCTATCTTTAAAACTTAAGTCTATTTTGATCTACCTTTAAATATTTATATTATTTTACATTTTAACTTTATTTAACTTTTTATTCCTTTTCCAATTATAATTCTTTTTTCCTTTTAAACTTTATAATTATTATTTTAAATAAACTTATAACTAACTATATACATTTCTCTCTTTTTATTTACAGGTACCTTGGCTTCACTCCTTGGAAGATCCAGGTCTCGGCAGTAGTGATACTAGGCCGGTTCTAACCCATGGGGCAATGAGGGGGGGTGAGGGGCGAGGGGAACCCTTGGCGCGGGGAATGACGTCACGCGGGGAGGGGGAATGACGTCACGCGGGGAGGGGGAGGCGTCCGCGGGGAGGGGGAAGCGTCCGCGATTTTGGTACCGGGTCCGCGAGGGGTCCGCGGGGAGGGGGAGGCGTCCGCGAGGTTAGGGTCCGCGAGGGGGCCGCGGGGAGGGGGAAGCGTCTGCGATTTTAGGGTCCGCGGGGAGGGGGAGGCGTCCGCGAGGTTATGGTCCGCGAGGGGTCCGCGGGGAGGGGAGCGTCCGCGATTTTATGATCCGGGAGGGGTCCGCGGGGAGGGGAGCGTCCGCGATTTTAGGTGACGGGTCCGCGAGGGGTCCGCGGGGAGGGGGAGGCGTTCGCGAAAGACCGCATGAAGCTTTGTTGGTGAGGGGTCTGCGGGGAGAGAGGAACGCGAAGGAGAGCGCGAGGCGCACGCGAGAGAGATGACGCAAGCGAGGCGTATATGCAAGAGCGAGAGAGATAGTGCGAGATGGTTAGGTAGCGAGATGATGCGGCGATTGAGAGCGCGAGGTGTTGCAGCGAGGCGTATATGCAAGAGTGAGAGAGATAGCGCGAGATGACGAGAGGTAGCGAGATGACGCGAAGGAGAGCGCGAGAGCTGATGCAGCGAACGAGAGCGCGAGAGGCGGACGCGAGAGAGAATTTTTTTTAATAATATTTACAGTAATTTTAATTAATAAGATTTTAATAGGAGGAAGGGGAGAGGACTTATTCTAAAATAAATACATTTTTTTTTTTTAATATTTAAAGTAATTTTTATTTATAACTGTGTGTGTGTGTATATTTTACAAAATGTTTGTGTGTGTGTGTGTGTGTGTATTTTACAAAATGTTTGTGTGTGTGTGTGTGAATTTAAAATTTAAAATATTATATACATATACTTATACATATACTTATACATAAAATATATAAAGCAGCGCCATGATGATCGAAACACATGGGTCGATATTCCATGACGATCGACCCATGTATCACCACTTGTGGTACGAGGCGGTGCGTGAGGTGGTGGTTGCGAGGTGGCGGTGGGGCGGTGGCTGTGAGGCGGCAGGGCGGAACTCCTACATGACAGAAATTTTTATTAAATATATTTATTTTATTAAACAATTTATTATTTTAATAATTTTTAAATGAAAAGAAATACTTACTAGGCCCATAATGGCTCCAGAACATGTTCGGGAGGATAAGGTTCCTCCCCGAACATCACTTTTTAAATCTCCAGAGAACGAAGAAATAGTTTTGTTAGCTATATCTTATTGGGAAAGAAATAATTAAACATAGATTAACAATAAAAAATATTTTATTTGTTACAAACATCGTGAAGAATATCATTTACAGCACATGTTAATATTTCACAATCTATGAGTGATTCACTATCGTATGCATCACTTTCGCGTATCGCTTTTACAGCATCACATACATTAGTAATATTATTGCGTTGTAAAATAGTTGCAAATTGTTTAAATTTTTCATTCACAAGATGAGTATTTTCACATAGCCAGAAATACACATGATCTATACATTTTTCAAACTCAAATAAATGTAATAGAGTCGATGGCTTCATATATAAAAAATTATTGGATAATGTTAATTTTACAATTTTTGAATCCGATATTTTAACAATTTCTATTGTTAGATCTCGAATCCGTAATGGAGTTTGAGATGATTGTAAAAATCGTTCAATGTCCGCACGTTTCCGCATTAGTGATATCCATGTTTCAATAGGCAATATTATGTGGTTGCCTCGATTATCACCAAGAGCTAATTCCACATATGATACAGCTCCAACGCTGATTCCTATTTCCAAATATTTATAGGATGTTGCGGTTAGAGCATATCTTCGCCCAAGTATACGAGTCGCACGCTGAATGCTATAAAAATAATTAGAACAATATTTCAAAAATTATTTAAAAATCATTATTTAAAAATCTTTATTTTGACAAAAAAAAAAGAATCGAAACTTACTTGTCACTTGTATTCTTAGACATTTCTTGTATTGGAACGTAATAATTCATGCTGGCGGAGTACATTTTTAAAAGAACCTTTCACATAAGTGATTGATACAATACTAAATCATTATTACAAGTTTTTATTGATACAAAGCAATGGGGTGGGGATTATTGCTGACACAAAATTATTTTTAACCAATCATCAAAGCGCCGATGCACGGCTGCTATGACATCATCCTCAATGAAATATTAAATGTAAAATAATACAACATATCCAAAATTTCAAGCGTCAATGTATGACTGCTATGACATCATCCTCAATGAAATATTAAATGTAAAATAATGCAACATATCCAAAATTTCAAGCGTCAATGTACGACTGCTATGACATCATCCTCAATGAAATATTAAATGTAAAATAATGCAACATATTCAAAATTTCAAGCGCCGATGCACGGCTGCTATGACATCATCCTCAATGAAATATTAAATGTAAAATAATGCAACATATCCAAAATTTCAAGCGTCAATGTACGACTGCTATGACATCATCCTCAATGAAATATTAAATGTAAAATAATGCAACATATTCAAAATTTCAAGCGTCAATGTACGGCTGCTATGATATCATCCCCAGGTGTTCAAAACGTATGTAACAAAATCACGAGAAAATGCAACATAATTAAAATTTTCGAGCGCCAATGTACGGCAGCTCTCATCTTGAGATGAATCTCGCGAAATGTACAAAAATGTATCAATTTCAAGCGCCAATGTACGGCTGCTATGATATCATCCCCAGGTGTTCAAAACGTATGTAACAAAATCACAAGAAAATGCAACATAATTAAAATTTTCGAGCGCCAATGTACGACCGCTCTCATCTTGAGATGAATCTCGCGAAATGTGCAAAAAATGTATCAATTTCAAGGTCGATACATCATTCGTACGTAACAAAATCACAAAGTGCAACATACTCGAGTGCCAATGATCTCTACGATTAAATAAAAAGGATGGTAAAGAGGCATACTATGTTAGTATCATTGTCAGAGGTTCAGCAAGAGCATCTCAAAAATGGCACAATTGGAAGCAAGTTTGATGGAGCAATCAGCAAGGGTGAATTCGGTGGAGGAATACATTGTGTGGGAGCAGCAATGTGACGAATACATCGAAGCGCTGGAAGAACAAAGTCGAATAAAACGTCCACGATTACCGATCGGAGTTCGACAATCGCTTGTCTCCCAAATCGCACGTCTCGAAGGGTTGAAGAATTCGGTACGCAGACGTTTTGTACACGCAGGTGCCGGAAGCAGTTCGCGAGACATCGGACTCATATGGCGAGAGATTGATACGGCGTTCGAGAGCCGCATCTTGACTGGTGCGGTGATAAACAGCAACCACATCGAACCTCGTCAATTTCTAGAGGATGCCAAAGACATTGTGATCGAACACGTGCAAAAAGTGTTGCAAAAACACACTAGTGTAAAAGTGAACACTATATTTAATGGTGAGTTTGTGTCAGGCGATAAGCGCGCTAATAAAAGTGTCAACACTAAAAACTTTGAAATCTTTCGCACCTCCGATTTACATGATTGGTACAAACGCCGCATTATCGAGCCCACACTAGCATCGCTAGAAGAATTTCAAGAACGTGATAGTGGTTGGGCATTATCGCGAATAAACAATTTAACTGTAAATATAAACAAGTATAATCCAATGCGTGCGGGATGTCACATTAAATTACCGCGAGAAATAATGATGAAGAGAGCAGTGATTAACGTGCAATCAAAAGACAATGCATGTTTCGCGTGGGCGGTGGTCGCTGCTCTGCATCCAGTTGCAAAATATAGTGAGAGAACGTCGTCATATCCGCATTATACGACAGTGCTGAATCTCCAAGACATTGAGTTTCCAGTGACTGTGAATCAAATTAAAAAGTTTGAACTATCAAACAACATTTCGATAAATGTGTACAGCATCGAAGAAAAGAACATTGTATCGATACGTCTCAGTGAGCAGAAGAAAGACAGACACGTCAACTTGCTGTACGTGGAAGACAGCAACAGCGTTGGACATTTCACATGGATCAAGAATCTCTCCCGGCTCGTGAGCTCGCAATTGAGCAAAAAAGATCACAAGAAATATATCTGCGATCGGTACGTATATTTAATTAAAAACGCAATATATAAAATATATAAAAATGTAATATATATATATAAATTATATATGTATAAAAAAAAAAACTAATTATTTGTTTTACAGATGCTTACACTACTTCCATTCGGAAGACAAGTTGCAGTCACATATGGTAGACTGTGGAAAGATGAATGACTGCGCTATCCGGTTACCGAGCGATAAGGACAAGTGGCTCGCGTTCAACAACTTTAATCGCAAAGAGCGACTTCCTTTTATCGTATACGCAGATCTCGAATGTGTGCTAGCAAAGACGGAAGAAGAAAAAAACTTTCAACATCACCAAGTATTTAGTATAGCATATTATGTACATTGCTCATATGACGATTCATTATCCGAGTATTATTTTCGTCGTAGTGTAGATTGCGTTTCGTGGTTTTCCAAACAACTACAAAATTTAGCGATACGCGTAAAGAATATTTTAGCAACTAACGTCCCCATGGTAAATTTAACATCAGACGAGTGTGAAAAATTTCATAGCGCGACGCATTGTCATATATGTGAGAAACCATTCACGCAAGATGACGATACACGCGTACGCGATCATTGCCATCTGACCGGGCGGTACCGAGGTCCAGCACACTCAAATTGCAACTTAAATTATAAAAACTCTTTTTGCATTCCAATAGTATTTCATAATTTATCCGGTTACGACTCACATTTCATAATTAAGGAAATAGCTACAGCGTTCGAAGGAGGAATCGAATTACTTCCAATAACTAAAGAAAAATATATATCATTTACAAAAACTGTTCAAATTGCTGAAGACAAATCCAGAAATATTAAATTACGTTTTATCGATTCATATAAATTTCTCAATACTAGTCTCGATAAATTGGCATCATTTCTAAGTAAAGATAAACTCAAAAATTTACAATTGAAATTTCAAAATTTATCCACCGAAAATTTCGAATTATTAACACGGAAAGGTGTCTTTCCATATGAATACATTGACTGTGTCGACAAGTTGCAAGATACGTGTTTACCGCCGCGCGAATCATTTTACAGTTCCTTGACCGGCGACACTGTATCCGAGAACGATTACGCGCACGCTGAAAACGTATGGGAGCAGTTCTCCATTCGAACGCTGGGCGAATATAGCGACTTATATTTAAAAACTGATGTCTTGTTATTAGCCGACATTTTTGAAAATTTCCGGGATAAATGTATCGAGAGTTATGGGCTCGACCCCGCATATTATTATACTCTCCCCGGATATACGTGGGATGCCATGTTAAAGCATACAAATATTACGTTTGAATTGCTTACCGATATTGACATGGTAATGTTTATCGAACGGGGTATACGCGGTGGTCTGAGTCAATGTTCAAACAGATATGCACACGCTAATAACAAGTATATGCAGTCGTACGATCCATTGAAACTATCTTCATATCTAATGTATTTCGATGTAAATAATTTGTATGGATGGGCAATGTGTCAACCGTTGCCATATGCTGATTTTCAATGGGTCGATGACATGTCTAGTTTCAATTTATCATCTATCGCGCTCGATTCGCCTACAGGCTACATCCTTGAAGTAGATTTAGAATATCCACAATGTCTTCACGATGCGCACACTGACCTACCGTTTTGCCCGACACGCGACAAGCCACCAGGCAAGCGGGAAGATAAGCTTCTCGCAACGCTATACAACAAGAAGCGATATGTGATACACTACCGCAACCTGCAGCAATGTACGCGTCACGGCCTTCGCGTTGCAAAAATACATCGCATATTACAATTCGCGCAATCTCCATGGCTTCGAAATTATATCGAACTTAATACGCAATTTAGAACACACGCGAAAAATGATTTTGAAAAAAATTTATATAAATTGATGAATAACGCAGTATTCGGCAAAACGATGGAAAATGTGCGTAATCGGGTTGATGTAAAACTTATCACACATTGGGAAGGAAGATACGGTGCAGAGGCAATGATTGCGAAACCAAATTTCCACAATAGAAGCATCTTTTCAGAAAATCTAATCGCTGTAGAATTACGTAAACTCGAAGTAAAATTTTACAAACCAATCTATGTTGGCATGTGCATACTCGACATCTCCAAAACATGTTTATACGAATTTCATCACGAGTACATGTCACCGCTATATCGCGACAGATGCAGGGTAATGTACACAGACACAGACAGCCTAATATACCACATCGAATGTGAAGATGTGTATAAGAATATAAAGCGCGACGTAAGCAAATTTGATACGAGCGATTACGCTGCGGACAATGTGTATGGTATACCGCTCGTGAATAAAAAAGTGCCAGGTCTAATGAAAGATGAAAATAACGGTACGATAATGACCGAATTTGTAGGGCTTAGAGCAAAAATGTATGCATTACGAGTGGATGGTAAGAAAGATACCAAAAAAGTAAAAGGTGTCAAGAGTAACGTTGTCGCGAGAACGATAACGTTTGATGATTACACGCGGTGTTTGAATGAAGAGATTGAAATGGCACGTAGTCAGTCATGTATAAGATCGAAATTGCATGAAGTATACACCATTCGCGAGACGAAAATTGCTCTAAGTCCTCACGATGACAAGCGGTATATCATACCTGAAACCACTGATACATTACCATGGGGACATTATAAAATACCTTTGTAAATAATATTTGTTGTAAAATATGTATATTTTGTATATTTTGTATATGTATATTTTATATAAATATGTATATTATATGTATATTTGTATTTATAAAATTATTAGATAAATATATTGTAAAATAGTGTGCAAATATTTTAAATAAATGTTTATAATAAATTATTTTTATGAATCCATGAGTTGTGAGATTTATCCAGTCCCAACCATTTCACATAAACATCATCGCCTTTTTTCCGCAAAACCTTTTCCACGAGATATACATCGGGATTTGCAACATGATGTAGCTCATACTCGTAGAATCCTCCGGCGACGGAATTTCCGCGCAAATCTTCAAGTATATATGTCGCAGGATTAGTTTTCTGCACTTTGATAATTTTAAATATTTCAGTAGTCCAATTTGGTGTAAAACCTTTTTCGAAGACGGTCTTGAATTTACTCACGCGTACCTGACAGCCTACTTTGAATCTTGCTGGAGCAGCAATTTTTATGTTACTGTATACCGTATTTAAAAGTTTTTCGGCAATCTCCGGAGTAACATCGATAGGTTTCATACCGATAGTGCGATGTTTTCGCGCATTGTACTCTGCAACGAGTCGAGACAGCGCGTCGATCCACTTGTAATTACCATTAAGTGTAAACATTTTCCACATATTGTTCTTTAAAGTACGATTAAATCGTTCCACTACTGAGGCTTTCATAACAGAATACGTCGAGTAATGATTGATGTTGTGTTTTTTTACGAGTTTCTGCACATTTGCATTGTAAAATTCTTTTCCTCTATCGGTTTGCATGTTTCTCGGACATCTCTTGCTATCTCGAATTATCTCAGCGATAGCGTCAGCTGTTTCGCGTCCGCTCTTATTCTTGAGCGGCAGGGCCCATGCATACTTGCTCAACACATCGATGACGGTGAGTATGTAATTGTATCCTTTGTTGACTCTTGCATAAGGACGCATCTCGACCACGTCAGCTTGCCACAGGTCGTCGTATCCATGTACTATGACACGTCTACGCGGAAAATTTCTTCTCGCTGGAGCGTGCAATTCCTCCACGAGTAGCTGCTTTTCAGAGGTGTTTGATCGAGGCATATTTGTAATAATGTGATATAATTTTCACGTACAGTTCTTTATGTATCTTTTGATGTAGTCTGCGTTACAGCCATTTTATCCAGCGTTAATAATAGCGCCTGCATATTCCTTTCAAGCCTGATTATTTTTTTCTCAATTTCTTTCTGTTGATCTCTCAAAAGCTTAACACTCGCTTCGACATATCGTTTGTTGGCTGCATCATTATCATCTTCTGGTTGCGCTACACGTCGTATCTTGCGCGACCTTGCGTCATAGCCGGAGGCTGCTAGACACAGAGTATTATCGCGCACGTAATTTCTTAGTAATCCATCCCATTGATAATATGAATTATTATTCGACGTTCCAAGTGATAATCCAAATTTATTAATCGACATTTCGATACCACTAATATTGACAGACTGACTCGTATCGTGGATGTATAACTTATTTTATAATAATAATACGAGCTTCGTAAAGTTCCTCGATAATCGATAATATTTCATTGCTGTGGACGTTGTTGCCGGCTTGACGTGAAGCTTCGAGCAATCGCAGACGATCTACCAACTCGTTGGGATCATTCCAATGCACGTAATCAATCTTATTATTGTTTAAGATCATAGCATGCGGTATACCTTTTCCAGATTTTTTATCAGAGAATAATGGTGCGATTATATATTTATATTTGTATCCCTTGTTACCTAATACAGGCTGATTCACATTACCATTTCGTCTGTGAGCATTTGTTCTTATTAATATACTTTTATAGTTTTGCAAGTCATTCGCAGTATATATTTCATCGTCGGGAATTCTCTTGAAAACCAACTCGTAAAGACCTGCTGTTCCAACGTATTTTGACCCATCGATAATTATATTATCATTTTTATCCACATCGAAATTTTTATTACCGAGCGTCATTCCTTTGTCGATAAATTTAACACCGTATACGTAATCCATCTTGGAATTTTTATCTTGACTCAATATAGCTGCCACATATTTTTGAGCAAGTGGACCCAGGTGATTTCGCAATGAATTTTGACCATCTGATGTTTGTAATGAATGTTGAATTGATGTCACAAGCGATTGAGGTGAAGTCTCGAAAATTTCCTCGATAGATGTCTTATCATGCAATAATTGCCTTGGCTGTACATCTAGTATCGGAGTAGAAGTAGTTGCATCCAATAATTGTTGCATTCGCCTGCTTTTGATTCGCTTTGGAGTAGAAGTTATACCGCTCAATGATATATTTGATCGCTTTGTTTTAAGCTCTTTTTTCTCTCCGAGCATACTCAATGGTTCAATCTTTTCTTCACCAGACTCAACACCAACTGTATTTTCAACAAGCTGTTTCAGAGGTTCAGAGATTGGTTTAAAATGCCTCTCCAATGCATCGTCCTCCTCCATTTTACCAGTTTTCAAGAAACGATATTTTTTACGGATTGAATCGCTCGTTTTCGCAATCTCTAACACAATCTTTTCACGATCGTTATTCATAATGTTACAATTTAGACGTTGCTCAATCAATGCATCGAAAGCGACTAAGTGCTTTGTGGTATTGCAAATTCATTAAATCCTTTTCTGTATCGTCCATTAGTCAGCGGACTGTCCTTGTCAATCGCTGCAAATCCATATTTATGTTGCCAACATTTCTGACAAAATGTGCGAAAATTATTGTATGACATATCTGTATTTACGTGATCGTTGTACACATGTTTCAAGTTTGTCCCATCTTGTTTAAATAAAATTAATAAGTTTGCATTGTCACGTACAAGATGCTTGGGTATCTTGGCATACGTTTGACAAAGATAGAAACAGTCGACGCTCGAGTGTCGCCCCATTGCAAAGTACTCTCTTATCGTATCTTGCTTGTCACATGCCACGTCATCAAAGATAAAAATGGAATTCGGAAGCGCATCACTCGGTGGAATGACATCACTATTATTAGAGAATGTAAAATAACCAATTTCTTCTATCGGTGATAGCAAATTTTCCAAATATCGATATTTCGGTTGTTGAAGCGATTTCGAGTATACGTACACGTTCTCGAAGCAAACGCCGTGCGGGCTTTCAATCAAACTAATCAACGCGTTAGTTTTACCACAATTCGAAGGACCGCAAATGATTCCGCGTATAGTATTCGGTAGTATGTTTCCATGTCTGCGTATTTCTTTATCCAACATTAACCGTGTTTTATCGTCGAAATTTGTAACCTTGATTATCGTCGATTGCTGAACGAACCGCATGTTTTCTCTCGAATGAATGAATGAGTCACGGAGAGCCTATTTATAGCTGCGCGGAACCATGAATCGCTCAGTACCGAAAAAATGTTTATTCTGCTAACAAGTGCTTCCGATATTCACGGTTTAAGCGCCGAACAGCTGCAATTTGTGCCAAAAGCATTTTTATTGAGATATGAAAATCACATCCACTACGTGTGGGACAAGCTTCCGGAACACATAAAGGCGGATCCAGAGATTCAGACCTGTCGCCGCTGTTTCAAACATTACAATCGACCGTGGCAGTAAACGCACATCGACGGTCCAGCGCCGATGATAAAGGATTGCAGCGAATATCAACGAAAATAGGTAGTGGTCTCGTTAATCGCGCGATAAACGCCGATCGAATTCCATATCCCCGGCTATCAGTTTTGCGGTCCGGGGACTCATTTGGAAAAGCGATTGGCTAGAGGTGATCGAGGTATTAATCCATTGGATGCCGCATGTCGTGAGCACGACATTGCATATTCTCAAAGCAACGCCCTCAGAGAACGACACGTTGCTGATAATATACTCGCTGCGAAAGCGCGAAAACGTATTACTGCGAGAGATTCGACTCTTGGTGAAAGAGCAACCGCTACGACTGTTTGGGCAGCTATGAAAGCAAAGACAAAATTCGGTATGGGGATGAAGACGAAAAAATCTTTGAAAAAGAAGAAGAAACGAATACTGCCTGTGGCGAAGCGTGGTGGTATCTTGCCAATTTTACCATTGTTGGGAGTTCTCGGTTCGTTGGCCGGTGGAGCAGCGGGAGTCGCAAAGGCTGTGAATGATAGCAAGGCTGCGCAATGTCAGCTTGAAGAAATGCAACTTCATAATCGCGCTATGGAAGGTCGTGGAGTTTATCTCGCTCCATACAAGCATGGACAGGGATTCTCAACTAAGAAAAAAAAAACGTCAAAAAAACGCTAAAAATGCCTGTGGGTGTAACAACTAATGTACAATTGCAACAACTGGCAAGACGTATGCGTATACCATTCTTTAGAGGTGTTTTCATGCGCAATAATTTACCGATAAGCGGTATACGACAAAATGAAAGCGGTATTGTAAATTTGGATGACGTTGATGGTTCCGGTACTCATTGGGTGGCATATGTAAAGAGAGGAAATCGAGCAATATATTTCGATAGTTTTGGCAATCTTCAACCACCCAAAGAATTGGTGCAATATTTAAATGTTACGAAAATAGAATACAATCACACATCCTATCAAAATTATAATCAGAATAATTGTGGACAATTGTGTTTATGATTTCTTCAAACGGTTGATATAAAACCTGTCAATCCATCATCACGATTCAGTTTGACAACATGTCGCTAACACTAACGTTGACTGGCAAAAGTAGCGTTCTCGCTGTAAGCTACTTTCCAGCTATAGATTTATCGAATGGTGATTATGAGCTCGGTTTAACAGATTTTGAAACTTATCATACGATTCCGAATGTAAATTCTAAGAATAATAAATTTTACTTTGATAACGATGACAAGGAAATTACAATACCCGAAGGATCATACGAAATACATGCTATAGATGAGTATCTGAGACGTGCAATTTCACAATATCCTTCCAATAAAGAGCAGAATGAAGATGCAATAGCGCTTCGCGCCAATCATAATACTCTAAAGAGCGAAATCAAATGCATCTATAGAATAAACTTTAATAAACCACACAATATAGGATCGTTGTTGGGATTCTCATCGAATCGTATATTGCAACCTCACAAATGGCATGATTCGGATTTACCTATAAATATTATTAGCGTGAATATTATCCGTATAGAATGTAGCGTCACCACTGGTGCGTACAGTAATGACAAGCGCGTACACACGATACATGAATTTTCACCGAGCGTGCCGCCAGGATATAAGATATCGGAAACGCCTGTACAGATCATTTATCTCCCGATCGTCGTACGGAGCATTACTGATCTAACGATACGCATTGTTGATCAAGAAGGACGATTGTTGGATTTTCGAGGAGAGGAAGTTACTGTAAGATTGCACGTACGGCGTCGACAAAATTAGCGTGTGATGCTCGTGCTAAATGATACGGAGCACGTGAGAGATAATAATTTTACGAGGGACATTACGAGGGACAATACTTTTGCGAGAGCAGCTGCGGTGGCGGTAGTGAGCGACAATAATCAGAGATCTCGTTACACTAAAAAGAAACTCAGCGCATTGAATCGCGAATTTTTAAAATCATTGGGATTCATCGTACGAAAAGATGATTGATATTTTGAATATTGGTGGTGAACCAGTCTTTGATGATCGTATCGTCAAGGTTGAGACACATACATACAATCCATATGCTAACACATCGCTTGGACATAGCGACGAGATACGGATACCTATACACCACCAGGATTTGTACACGTTGCCGTGCGAAAGTTTTTTGTATGTCGAGGGAAAGTTGATAACATCTAAAATAGATGCAAATGAAACGATGATATTAACAAATAATTGTGTTGCGTTCATGTTTGATGAAATTCGATATGAACTCAATGGTGTGGAGATTGATCGCAACAGAAACGTTGGAATAACTTCAACGATGAAAAATTATGTTTCTTTAACAACCGAGAGAAGTAAAATCTTGAAGAATGCTGGATGGGATATGACACATAATGGGTCATGTAATGAAATTTGTATGTTCAACTTTTGCGTGCCGCTCAACATGCTATTGGGATTTTGCGAAGATTATAAACGTGTTGTGATTAATGCTCGCCATGAATTAATTTTGATACGTTCGCGCAACGACAACAATTGTTTGTATGGACCTGCTGAAGCTGCTATTGAATTACTCAAGATACAATGGCGTATGCCTCATGTACTATTGAATGAGGTTAATAAACTGTCCTTGCTACGAGCATTGGAAAGCGGGCAATTCTTAAACATGAGTTTTCGCGCTTGGGATCTATACGAATTTCCTCTGCTACATAGTACAACCAAGCATTCATGGACTGTGAAAACTGCTTCTCAGCTGGAAAAGCCGCGATATGTGATCTTTGCACTGCAGACTGGTAGAAAAAATATTATGACAAAAGATGTTACTGTATTCGATCATTGTAAATTAGCCAACGTAAAGCTGTATCTAAACTCTGAATCTTATCCCTATGATGATTTAAATTTAGATTTTGAAAAAAATAGATTCGCACTCTTGTTTGATATGTACTCTCGTTTTCGCAAATCTTATTACGGGTGTGATATTGAGAATGTACTAACTATCGCGAAATTTCTACATTGCGGTCCTCTCGCAGTTATTGATTGTTCGCGACAAAATGATTCTGTCAAAAATTCTACTGTGGACGTGAGAATAGAGTTTGAATGTAAGGAAGATGTACCGGCAAATACTACAGCATATTGTCTCATCTTGCATGATCGTGTTGTCGAATATTGTCCTTTGTCCAACGTAGTTCGTAAAATTACATAATCAGCAATTATCCCCTCCTCCGATGTAATATAAATGATTGAGATTTTTAACAATCTGCATCAGTCGTCCAACATTCTTGCAACAAAATGGTTGTACCGACGTTTGTGGATCTGCAAGGATTTATTCTCAATAAACGATTTATCGTGAAGGAAGCGGCGATTCTGAGAAGAGGATTCGTTGTTTCACATTATTTTTTCGCATGCCCCGTACCATGGGGTGTGCTCATAAAATCGGAGAGGCGTCAAGCTTCATGGTTGACTCGAAATCATCATGGATTGCAATGGGAAGATGGAAGCGTTCCATACTGCATGGCTCAGCGTTTGATTACAACAGCTATCGCTGGTATGATACAAGAAGAAGAAGAGACATCCTCTCTTGTGTACGTAAAAGGCCATGAAAAGCGAGAATGGTTGACCAATATAATGGACGATGCGAGAAACGGTTTCATTATTGAGACCTTGGATGCAAACTATGAAGATATTCCTGCATTAAACAACTTAGATACTACCTATAGCCTACGTTGCGATAAACATGTAAAAAATTGTGCTTTAGAAAATGTATTTAAAATATTTAATTGGTGGTCAAATCATCACAATGATTCGTCACACCCTTTTTTTGAATAAATTAATATTGAAATAATATTATCTTTGTTCGCTCATTTTCCTCATACGCATACAAGTATTATATGTCCACACGTGCTCGTATTAATTTCAGCATGTGACAGCATTCTTATGTTATAATTTTTTAAATATAGTCGATTGAGGTTTGAATGTGGTTGATTGACGTTCGATCGAGGTACGAACATGGTTCGAAAGTGGTTCGAAGGTGGTTGATGGATGTATGTACGTGGTTCGATTTATGTTCGATCGAGGTTGATTGATGTTTGATCGAGGTTCGAAGGTGGTTCGATCGAGGTTGATTGATGTTTGATCGAGGTTCGAAGGTGGTTCGATCGATGTTCGAACGTGGTTGATTGACGTTCAATCGATGTTCGAACGTGGTTGATCGAGGTACGAACGTGGTTCGAAAGTGGTTGATTGACGTTCGATCGATGTTTGAACGTGGTTGATCGAGGTACGAACGTGGTTGATTGACATTCGATCGATGTTCGAACGTGGTTGATCGAGGTACGAACGTGGTTGATTGACGTTCGATCGATGTTTGAACATGGTTCGAAAGTGGTTCGAAGGTGGTTGATGGATGTATGTACGTGGTTCGATTTATGTTCGATCGAGGTTGATTGATGTTTGATCGAGGTTCGAAGGTGGTTCGATCGATGTTCGAACGTGGTTGATTGACGTTCAATCGATGTTCGAACGTGGTTGATCGAGGTACGAACGTGGTTGATTGACGTTCGATCGATGTTTGAACGTGGTTGATCGAGGTACGAACGTGGTTGATTGACGTTCGATCGATGTTTGAACGTGGTTGATCGAGGTACGAACGTGGTTGATTGACGTTCGATCGATGTTTGAACATGGTTCGAAAGTGGTTCGAAGGTGGTTCGAACGTGGTTCTATTGACGTTCGAAGGTGGTTTCAATTTTAAATATTATTCATATGCTTATTCTCATCATGGAATCTTTGTCTCGGACCATCTGTTTTCTTATCTCATGTGCCGAGTAAGCGTTCAAGCTATTATGTCATACATCCCCTACTTTTCCTACCGAGAGCGGGTCTGTCTCCGCGATGTTCGTCATAAAGTTTTTAGCGTTTGACGCGTTAATATCGTAAAAGTTTTAAAATGAATTTTGAAGAAATAGTGGGCCATGATGATCGACCCAGGTGGGTCGATATGATATTTCGTGACGATCGACCCATGTATCATCATGACTTATGGTACGAGTCGGTGCGTGAGGTTGTGGCTGCGAGGTGGGTGCGGATAAGTCGGGAGTATGATCGATACTTTAACGATCTGCTGTGGGGTGACATAGAGGAAGAGGTCCCTGATGGCGAATGGGATGATGTATGGTGCCTTCGACAGTTGTTCGGGGAGGAACCTTATCCTCCCGAACATGTTCTGGAGCCATTATGGGCCTAGTAAGTATTTCTTTTCATTTAAAAATTATTAAAATAATAAATTGTTTAATAAAATAAATATATTTAATAAAAATTTCTGTCATGTAGGAGTTCCGCCCTGCCGCCTCGCAGCCACCGCCCCACCGCCACCTCGCAACCACCACCTCACGCACCGCCTCGTACCACAAGTGGTGATACATGGGTCGATCGTCATGGAATATCATATCGACCCATGTGGTTCGATCATCATGGCGCTGCTTTATATATTTTATGTATAAGTATATGTATAAGTATATGTATATAATATTTTAAATTTTTAAATTCACACACACACACACACACAAACATTTTGTAAAATATACACACACACAGTTATAAATAAAAATTACTTTAAATATTTTTAAAAAATGTATTTATCCTCGCTTGCGTCATCTCTCTCGCGTGCGCCTCGCGCTCTCCTTCGCGTTCCTCTCTCCCCGCAGACCCCTCACCAACAAAGCTTCATGCGGTCTTTCGCGAACGCCTCCCCCTCCCCGCGGACCCCTCGCGGACCCGTCACCTAAAATCGCGGACGCTCCCCTCCCCGCGGACCCCTCCCGGATCATAAAATCGCGGACGCTCCCCGCGGACCCCTCGCGGACCATAACCTCGCGGACGCCTCCCCCTCCCCGCGGACCCTAAAATCGCAGACGCTTCCCCCTCCCCGCGGCCCCCTCGCGGACCCTAACCTCGCGGACGCCTCCCCCTCCCCGCGGACCCCTCGCGGACCCGGTACCAAAATCGCGGACGCTTCCCCCTCCCCGCGGACGCCTCCCCCTCCCCGCGTGACGTCATTCCCCCTCCCCGCGTGACGTCATTCCCCCTCCCCGCGTGACGTCATTCCCCCTCCCCGCGTGACGTCATTCCCCGCGCCAAGGGTTCCCCTCGCCCCTCACCCCCCCTCATTGCCCCATGGGTTAGAACCGGCCTAGTATCACTACTCTCGGCTCTGCTGCTGAAACGGGAATATTCGAGCTGTGAGCGCCTGTCGGTCGCAAGGTTAGGAAACACTAATATCCCTCTCGTGGGATGCGGCCTTGCCGTGGCGAGAGGGCTCACCCTTCGCAAGAGAATAGTCTTGCGAGGGGTGCTAACAGCATCCCGTACCCGAGTTATATCGGGTACACCAGCTCCCCGAGTTCTGGGGAGTCTCCCCAGTCTCGGGGAGCCCTCCCAAGTTGGGAGGACGGGGCCCACTTCCCCGCAGAGCTTCGGCTCGTATGTGGTAGAGGATGGCGACCTTGAATACAAACGCCCGGTGGCACGGCACCGATAGGGGAGGACATTGCACGGCGCCTTTGGCGCTGTCCTCCCTCCATGCACTTTGCGGCCTCGGCCGTGGGGTTCTCGTGCCGTTTTCTCGGGGGGGATGTTTTCGGGGGTTTTCTCACGGGGATGTTTCCCCGGGATCTCGGGGTGGGTTCTTGTGCGGCGGGGGCCGCGGGGTTGGGTGACCATCTGTGACTACCCGAGGGGCTTTGCCCGGACGGTTTTCCCGAGGGGCATCGCTCGGAGGGAGTCACGGTGGACGTTTCTGAGGCGGGGCCCGGCGACGAGAGAAGTCCCAGGGTGCTGGTTGGGGGTCTCCAGGCTGGGTAGCCTGGGTCCCCGTCCCAGCGTCCCTGGGGTTGCCCGCGCCCGGGCCACTCGGACGTATTCCGAGCTCGGGCCGGGTGCGGCGCGGAAGGCCACGCGTGGTTACCCGAGGGGTTTTGCCCGGAGGGTTTACCCAAAGGGCATTGCCCGGAGGGAGTCACGGCGGTCAGTCGCCGGGGCCGCTCGGACGTTTCCGAGGCGGGGTCCGGCGACGAGAGTAGAGCCCCAGGGTGCTGGTTGGGGGTCTCTAGGCTGGGTAGCCTGGGTCCCCGTTCCAGCGTCCCTGGGGTTGCCGTTCCCGTGCCACTCGGACGTATTCCGAGCTCGGGCCGGGACGGCGGAGTAAGCCACGCATGGTTACCCAAGGGGCTTTGCCCCGAGGGGCATTGCCCGGAGGGTGCCACGCGGGTCTGCCGCTGGGGCCGCTCGGACGTTTCCGAGAGTCCAGCGGCGAGAGTATGTACTCCTGGCCGGTCGGGACCGTTTCCCCTTCCGAACCGGCCGGTCAGGAGAGGTGTTGTTCCCCCGCTGGCAGGTGATGTCACCGGCGGGGGGACATGCTGGTCGCCACGGCGTGTAGGGCAGGGCCGGGGAGCGGCGACCCTGTCCGAAGCGTTCGTGGGGCCCCCTGGGTGGCGCCACCCACCGCGGTGCCCGCATAGTCGGAGGTACGGGACCCCTGAAACCTCATGGGGGACTCAACCCCTCATGGGGGAGTAAGGGGCTCGGGGTCTGGCCGGGGTGTGGTATCCCCCCGGCCTATGGCGTATGTCCCCTCCCCGGGGGAACTTGGGGCCCGGCCTTGGGGTGTGGCCGGTCATGTTTCGGAGCACCCCTTGGCCGGTGGGGGTATACCCTGGGGGACGGAGCCGCGGTGGGGAATGGGGAAAAAATCAAGAATGGATACACAAACAAATCATATAAAAACTAGAGGGCAGAAAAAGGAGGAGGAACTTAAACAGGTCAGGGAGGTGGAAAATATCAGCACGCCAGAGTTGAACGGCACAGCTGAAAACAATAGTGGGACAAGAGACAACATCTTGTCTCGAACACCAATATTGTGTTTGGACAGATGCTACTCAATAGGCAACATTAGCTCCTCAAGTACAGCCACCGTACAAATGGAAGAACCTAAGCCTCAGAGGAAAAAGGCGAAACCCAAGAGAAAAATAGAGAGGGATGCGTTGCTCACTAGAAACAACAAAGAAGAGGCGACAACAACTGATAAGGAGCATGAATCGGAAGAAGAGGGCGATCTCCAAACTCCGGGTACCAAAAGAAAGAGAGGAGAGCCACTATCAACTGGCGAATCGGAGAAGGAGGAAAGGGATAAAGAAAAGGTCAAAGTGGCAGAGATGAGAAAGGAGAGAGATAGCATGGACCCTCTATCTACGCCGAAGGAAAAAAAGGAGGGGAAGTCATATAGGGACTTTGTAGATGAAATCCATGATAAGGAGGGAGAATTTAGGCAAATGCCAATTCCGATGCTGGAGGCAATTGTGGACGAAAATATAAAGGCCATATATAACATAGCAGTTGATTCAAAGAATATGAAGGGCACGTTTATCAAGCGTGCAAAGGAAGCAGCCTCGTCTATGAGTGCTGCTGCCACTCAATTAGCTATGAGGGCTCAGAATCCGGAAAGTGTTCTGGTCAATCAACAATTTGAAATCCTCAGAGCCCAAATAAGAAGACTCGAGGTTGAAAACTTTGGGTTGAAAAAAGCTATGAAGAGAATGGGAAAGAGAAGGAGTAGAAGGACTGTGGCTGATAACGAGGGCAGAAATGAATGGGGAAATATCCTGTGGGGACTGGCACCAGAGGCTCCGCGGCCATCAAATGATGGGGAAGCCAATTATGCCGAGGAGAGAAAGGGATGGGAAGCCTCACTTCCACTCACGAAGAGTGGGGAAGCCTCCGCAATAAGGAAAGTTGGGAGAGTCTTTCTTCCACCAGAAGGTGGGAAGACCCCCTCAACCGGAAAAAGGGAGGAAGACGAGGAGATGGAATGTGAGGACGATATAGAAACGGTCTCAGTTCCAATTCCTGAAATTCAGGAGAGGGATTTCCCGCCCCCGAAAAAGGGAAAGAACAGAGAAGGAAATAAGCAGAAACCAGGACCCTCTGGTACGAGAAATGTAAGGGAACCGCTCCAAAACAGAAGTGAAAAGAAACCGCTTCTAGCTCGAAAAGAGAGTGAAGAAATTGATAAGGAGGCAATTTGGGTAGCCAAAATCGAGGGCATAGTAGAACGTGCCATGGACAAAAGGTTTGGGAATCCTCATGAGGAGGAAATAAGAAAAAGAAGAAATAAGGAGGAAAGGAAAGATACTGGTCAAAAGGGACCAGCTCCAAATGTAAATAAGAAAACAGAGGTAAGGAAAGCGGGGACAGTAACAACACTGAACCCGCCAGCAAGACCGGCCACTCAAAACAGAACGGTGACTAAAGACAAGAGTAAAGGAGGAGAGGGGACAAAAGTCGCCAATGTAAAGAAAGGGAAGAACCCAAACCAACAACCCAAAGATGAAGATGGGTGGGTACAAGTAACCAAAAAGGGAAAGAAGGAGAAAGTAACACCCAATGTGTCCCCAAGTAAAAGGACAGATGATAACAATAAGAGATCAAATGCCAAGGAGGCAATTAGTGCTAAACAGAGCAGCAAGAATGGTACCATTAAAAGAAGATTACCAAGGACTGCCGCAGTAGTGATTACATGCCCAGAAGGGAAGTATGACGAAACAATGAGAGAGGCGAGAAGCAAGGTTAAAATGCAAGATATGGGATTGACCGAGGGGGTCAGAGTTAATAGGGCGGTAACAGGCGCCATAAAACTTGAAATTCCCTCGATAAAGGACAAAGAGGGCAAGGTCACCACCCCGGCTCCTATTGTTGCTGATCAATTAGCGAATAAATTTCGTGAGGCCCTTTCGGGAAAAGAGGGGGTCAAAATCAGGAGACCAAAGAAGATGGCAGAGCTGAGAGTGAAGGACTTATTTGAGTCCATCACTCCGAAGGAAATACAGGAGGCCATCTGTAAAGATGGTAACTGTGAGAAAGAGGATGTTAAAGTGAGAGACATCAGGGTCTCCCCCAACGGTATGAGGACGGCATGGATTCGCTGTCCCCTGACCGCCGCTAAAATCATCAGTGGAAAGGGACGAATCATAATCGGGTGGACGAGAGCAAGAGTAGAGGTCTTAGAAGATAGACCTCTACAATGCTTCAGGTGTTTAGAGGGAGGACATGTAAGAGAAAGGTGCCCAAATACCCAGGATCGAAGTAACAGATGTTACAGATGCGGGGAAAGCGGGCACCTTTCCAGACAATGTGAAGCGGAAGTCAGATACCCGGTGTGCAGCGACAAGGGGCTTCCCGTTAATCATAGAGCGGGAACCGAAGGCTGCGCATCGGTGCGCAAAGGGACGAGAGGGAGAAGTTTGGCCATAAATATGCCGAGAAATGTGGGGCAAAAGACAGAGGAGAGAAGATCCAAGCCCGTTGTGAAGGATGTACAGAACGTGCAGATAGAGATCAGAAAGGGCATGAAAAACAGAGAAAGGGAAGAAAGAAGCGAAGAGGAGCCGCAGACAGGCTCAGGCAAGAGAAGGAGGCTCAAGCAAACAATTGGAGAGGGAAATGCTTCAGAAATGGAAGCAGAAATAGACGAGGAGGAACCAGAAACCACAGGAAAATGAGCTGCAAAATACTGCAGGCAAATTTGAATCACGCTAAGCAGGCGCAGGACCTTTTCCTGCAAAGCCTTGCCGAATGTGATTGTGGACTAGGGATTGCTGCGGAGCCATATCAGGTACCAGAAGGCAACAAAGGTTGGATGGAAAGTACCAATGGCTCCGTAGCTATCGTTTGGAGAGGAGCAAGGAACTCACCTCCAGCCCTCCGTCTGGAAGGAGGAGAGAGTTTCATCGCGGCTGAATGGGGGCCCATCGTGGTGATAGGCGTGTATATCTCCCCCAGCAGAAGTGTAGCGGAATACGAGGAAGTGCTTCAAAAGCTGGGGGAGTGTGTGCAGAGAATGCATCCTAAGCCTGTCGTCATTGCGGGGGACTTTAACGCGAAAGCCACCGCATGGGGTTCCCCGCGAGACGACGGGCGGGGAAAAGTGACCCTGGACTGGGCGGCGGGAATGGGTCTCTCCCTACTGAACAAGGGGAGAGACAGTACGTGCGTACGTCCGCCGGGGGAGTCGATAATTGACTTGTCATGGGCTACCCCCCCGGCGGCGAGGTTAGTCAGGAAGTGGAGGGTGATGACGGAGATGGAGACACTGTTGGATCATCGATATATAGAGATCGACATCTCCGTCATCCCCAAAATAGTTCAGGAACGCCGCCGAGTCCGGGAGTTAGAAAGGACACGATGGGCTCTCAAAAAGCTAGATAGCGATATCTTCATGGCCACAATACAGACGGCCATGATGATAAAAGAAGGGGAGCACACTGGCGAGGAACGGGACTTAGAAGGACAAATGGCATGGATGGCCGACACGATGAAAAAAGCGTGCGAGGCCTCCATGCCGAGAGTAAAAAACCGTCCTCGCAGGTGTGCTTATTGGTGGTCCGATGAAATAGCAGAGTTAAGGCGGGGACCACCAATCAGGCGAGGAGGAGGATCAGAAGAAGAAGAGATGGGCACGATGATAGTGACAGATGGGCTGCCTATCGAGAGGCAAGGCTTAGGCTAAGGATAGCCATTCGCGAAGCCAAGGCAAGGGCATGGGAGGAACTTCTCCGCTCCATTGATAGGGATCCATGGGGACGCCCGTACAAGATGGTAATGAAGAAATTAAAGGGAGGGGCGTCCCCGCTGATGGAGACATTAGATCCTGGATTCGTCCAAAATATTATAGACACTCTGTTTCCTCAAGAGAGGGACAGATGTGATGACCCTATTCCAGCCAGGGAATTCGAGTGGGAGGACGAATTTAGGATCACGGGAGCGGAGATGCTGCGCACCGTCAGGAAAATTAAGAATGGAAAAGCACCGGGTCCTGACGGTGTGCATGGAAGGCTATGGGCCCTCGCCTATCGCGAAATGGGGGAGCCCATGCTGTCACTATACAACAAGTGCCTTGAGGAGGGAAGGTTTCCCCCCAGTTGGAAGAAGGCCACAATAGTCCTTCTTCCGAAGGAGGGCAAGTCGCCGGATACACCGTCTGCTTACCGGCCGATCTGTCTGCTGAATGAGGCGGGCAAAATCCTAGAAATTATAGTGACCCGCCTCACACAGCATCTGACCCGGGAGGGTCCCGACCTACATAACGAGCAGTATGGCTTCCGCGTCGGACGGTCCACGGTAGACGCAATACTCAGGATCCGTTCGATTGCGAAGGCCAATGCGAAGGAGGGCAGGGTATTGTTGGCGATATCGTTAGATATATCGAACGCCTTCAATACCCTGCCATGGGGTCGGGTGGGGGGCCCTTGATTATCACGGTGTCCCCTCCTACCTGACGGCAATAGTGCGGGACTACTTCCGTGAAAGAAGCATCGAATATGTGGACAGAAAGGCGGTATTGTAGAGGAGGGAGGTCACGTGTGGGATTCCACAGGGGTCTGTGTTGGGCCCCCTGATGTGGAACCTCATATGACGCGGTGATTCGGACTGCCCTCCCCCCTGGCTGCGACGTGGTTTGTTATGCGGATGACACATTGGTTGTAGCCGGGGGAAAGAACTGGGGGAAGGCCGTAGCTCGGGCGAATATCGCTACTGGGCGCATTGTTAGAGCGATCAAGGGAATGGGCTTGAGGGTGGCACCACATAAGACAGAAGCTGTCTTTATGCATAAAGGCAAGCATGGGGTGCCACCTCAGGCACGAATCGAGGTGGATGGAACTCCTGTCCTGGTGGGGCCTCGGATGAAATACCTGGGGCTCCATTTGGATGGCCGATGGACATTTAGGGAGCACTTCCGTCAATTGGCCCCTAGGGTGGAAAGGGCAGCAATGGCACTTAGCCGTTTGCTGCCTAATCTAGGCGGGCCTGACGGAAGGGCTCGTAAGTTGTACGTCGGCACCGTGCACTCAATACTGATGTACGGGACCCCTGTATGGGTTAAGGAAGCCAACGCCATTCGTGATATCAAAAACTGTATACATCAAATACAGAAGCGAGTGGCGTTGAGAGTATGCTACCGTACAGTCAGTTGGACGGCAGCTTTAATACTGGCTGGGATACCCCCCTTTGAGATATTGGCGATCATGTACGCCGATGTTTATAGGCGTGCACGGGAGCTAAAACAAAGGGGGGTGATTGTAACCGACGGATGCCGGCGTGCAATAAGAGTCCAGGCGAGACGGTCCGCAGTAACAAGGTGGTCGGAGGCATTGGAAAACCCAGTGCTTCCGGGAAGGCGGACCGTCGAGGCCATCCAGCCCTGTCTGGCAGAGTGGCTAAACAGGGCCGGGGGAGGAGTTTCATACAGGATGACTCAGGTGCTCACCGGACATGGGTGCTTCGGTGAGTACCTGAGTCGAATAGGGAGGGAGAAATCAGCTCGATGCGCCCAGTGCGATACGGGAAGGGATACCACGTAGCACACTCTTGAAGGGTGTGCTGCGTGGCACGAGGAAAAGGGAGAGTTAATTAGGATAATTGGCAGCAACTTGGAGTTGAGGGAAGTGGTAAAAGAGATGCTCACCAGCGAGGAGAAGTGGGAGGCCTTCTCCTCCTTCTGTGAAACGGTGATGTCACGGAAGGAGGAGGAGGAAAGAGAGCGAGAAAAGGCGGGCAGGAATACCCGCCACACCGAGACGGACGAGGACGGACAGAGTAGCGAAGAGGAGGACATTAAAAATTTTTAAA
The DNA here is from genome assembly GCF_030444845.1 of Prenolepis imparis. Lineage (NCBI taxonomy): Eukaryota > Metazoa > Arthropoda > Insecta > Hymenoptera > Formicidae > Prenolepis > Prenolepis imparis. The sequence continues at coordinate 1,774,185 of NW_028141174.1, forward strand.
TAAGAATAAATAAGTTAATTGTTATTAACAAGCAGGTAAGCATTGTCAATATAAATATATTTATATTAGTGTTTCCTTTTTTTTGTGACGCAGTGGAAACACTCATGGGTACCACACACCCTCCGGGTAGAGGGTACGAGTTATGTGGGACTCCTTGTTCCCCTTGGCCGAATCACTCGTCACAAAAAAAAAAAAAGGAAACACTAATATAAATATATTTATATTGACAATGCTTACCTGCTTGTTAATAACAATTAACTTATTTATTCTTATTTAAAAATTTTTAATGTTTAAATTTTTAGATACAAATGGTAAATACATGTGGAGTATGCGAAATTATTGTTGATGAAAATGAAATTCGTCAACATTCTTGTCTGGAGAATTATAATCGTGTGCATATCGATAACAATCGCTATTTTTATCCAGTGTGTGGTAAGACAAGTAAAGATTTTATTACATATTGTGAAGTAATAATTTTTAATGGATACGTTATCTATACATAGACAATGGGACTATCATAAGGCGCAGTGATATAGGCAATAACACAGAAGCCATTGTAGAAGACATCAACGTTGAAAATGAACCATCCACAAGTACACTTAGTACTCAAGAAACTGAGGATATAGAGGAATTACGTACTTATCGAAGAAGTATCTCAAAGAGAAATCATTTATAATTATAACCTTCCCATCACACAGCGTAATAGACTGGCAATCAGTGAGCAGTGGCAACAAGTATCAACAATGTTAAATGGTATGTGGCGTTAATTTTATGATTATTATCAAAAATAAAACAACAGCAATGTTTCATGCAATATACATACATTAATACTTATACATACATATACAAGGTGTTTCAGACCACCCGTACCACCCATTTAAAAACTAGAGAAGTGGTTATTTCAAAAAAGTAAAAACATTTTCTTTATAAATCGGGTGCGCTCTATCGAATGGTGATATTTTCAACTTCTGGTTCCGGCCGGAAATAGGCGATTCAGACCGGAAGTGCATTTTTTAAAATGGAACATGGTATTTTTTATTGCAGATTCGGATTCTATGCGAAAAAATATGAAACTTTTGTACGAAACATTTTTTCGAAAAATGTCATTTATGTTCCTTCAAACAACCTTCAAAATGTGTGTTGGCAAAAATAACGTTTTTGCATTATCTGCTCTCGGCATAACCCAGGATCTACGACGAGGACGTGGCAGATATCAGATCCCGTGTGTTTGTGTGTTTGTGTGTTTGTGTGTTTGTGTGTGTGTGTGTGGGTGTGTGTGCGCGCGCGCACGCACACACACCCACACACACACACACAAACACACAAACACACAAACACACGGGATCTGATATCTGCCACGTCCTCGTCGTAGATCCTGGGTTATGCCGAGAGCAGATAATGCAAAAACGTTATTTTTGCCAACACACATTTTGAAGGTTGTTTGAAGGAACATAAATGACATTTTTCGAAAAAATGTTTCGTACAAAAGTTTCATATTTTTTCGCATAGAATCCGAATCTGCAATAAACATACCATGTTCCATTTAAAAAAATGCACTTCCGGTCTGAATCGCCTATTTCCGGCCGGAACCAGAAGTTGAAAATATCACCATTCGATAGAGCGCACCCGATTTATAAAGAAAATGTTTTTACTTTTTTGAAATAACCACTTCTCTAGTTTTTAAATGGGTGGTACGGGTGGTCTGAAACACCCTGTATATATATAATATTAATAGGCCGATTGAGTGCAAAAGAAGCTCAAAAGAAATGGAAAACATTGCGAGACACATTCTGCCGCAAAATAGCCGAAGATAAGCAGCCCAGCGGAGTTGCAGGATCAATGAAAAAAAAGTGGAAGCACTTTGACAGAATGCTGTTTTTAAAGGATACTCTCATTACAAAACAGTATGTATAAAACTAAATTACTTTGTTTTTGGGATTTTTGGAATAAATCCTAGATTTATGGAATTATTTTTGGAATAAACCTAGATTTATGTAACAAATTTGATTGGACTATCATAATTTTATTAGTGCCATTTCTATTATGTAATTATATAAAACACAAAAGGAGAAAGTGAGATTAACTTTAATCAAGTTATATTCAATTTATGTTGCCTTATCAGAAAAAAATTCGCACAAAAGAAGTGTATGGGTCAGGCCCATTTATTCAGTAGAGCAGCGGTTTCGCCAAGGTGATAGCGACAATTTAATTACTATGCTGAGGGAAACTGATCATTCGTTATATTTTAATTATTTAAGAATGGATGTTAACATCTTCGAGCATCTTCTTTCAATAGTAGGCCCTGGAATTGAAAAAGAAACAAATATTAGAGAACCGATTCCTTCTTATACAAGGCTGCAAATTTGCTTAAGGTATTTAGCCAGTGGAGACAGTATGAGATCAATAGGATATGCTTTTCGAGTTTCTTCAAACACTGTTTCGCAAATAATTCATGAAACTTGTAATGAAATCTGGCTGAAATTAAAGGATTTAGTTATGCCACTACCAAGCAAGGATGCGTAGACAAAGATTGCAGAAGATTTTGAAGCAATGTGGAATTTCCCTCACTGCATTGGAGCAATAGATGGGAAACACATTGTAATAGAGGTATAATAATAATTTATTCAGACATTTTTTGTATTTAACATTCATGAAATAGACTAATTTAAAATTCAAATTACAGGCTCCTCATAGTGGCTCCTTCTATTACAATTACAAGAAAGCCCATAACTTCAATCTTACTGGCATTTCAGATCCGTACTATCGGTGTATTTTGGTAGACGTAGGAGCAGAGGGTCGCCGTAGCGATGCTGGAGTTTTTGCTAATAGCAAAATAAAATCAGGACTAGATGCAAACACTTTAAATGTGCCTCCACCTTCTGTAATTGGTCAATATGAGTTGCCATTCGTTTTGGTAGGCGATGAGGCATACCTACTATCATCATACTTGATGCGACCTTATCCAAAAAGTTCACAGCTAGATTTGAAGAAAAAAATATTAAATTATCGTCTCAGCAGGGCCAGACGAGTTATCGAAAGTGCTTTTGGCATACTTGTAGCGAGATGGCGAATTTTTCGAAGACCAATTAATACCTACATCTTGAAAGCCGAAAAGATGGTGTTGGCCACTATCTGCTTACACAATTTCATCATCACTAAGGAACTTGAAAAGCGTCCTCAAGAAAGACAATACTTACAATATAATAGATATGACAGGCAGCAAACATCGCTTGGCATTAGAAATATACGAAATCAAGTTAACCGAGATGTTATTTCGCACAATTTGTCCAGGGTTTATAGGGAAAGATTTGCCAATTATTTTGTAAATGAAGGCGCTGTTCAATGGCAGTGGGAGAAAGCTGCGAATAATGAATTTTAAATGAAATCTGTAAGAAATGTACAAGTGGATGTATATTTTAATTAACTACTTAAATAATTTTGTAAGTAAACATGAAATCTTTTTATTCTATTCTACACAGTTTTGTATCTTATAATTTTTTTATCATAAAGAAGAAATGTTTACATCGAAATATAAGTTTTTTTATAAATATAAATTATAAAAGCCCCGCCTCTTCTTCTACTTTTAATGCATCCATCAAAATTTTATTTTCAAATTGCCTTCTATTTTTATATGGCAATTTTCTTAAAATATCGCCCAGTTGAAGCAAAAATCCTTCAACACCGTCAGGAGTTTTGCTACTTTCTGATAATAGTTTTAATAAGTCCTTCTTGAATTCAGCATCAGATGACTGCTTCCTTGGACCTAAAACAATATAATAAGCTGATTAGCATCAATATTATTAAATTGCTTATCTTAATTTGTGAAATTACGTACTCTGACTTTGAGATTGTGTTTCAAGATCGATAAAATCTTGTGCAGTTTGGACTAGAGAAAAATAAAAAAAAATTCACACAGGATATTATTTAGCATCAAGATCCGCTTTGATCGTACATGGTCTACGGTCAAAGTGGATCTTGGTATTTAATAATATTCCGTAGATGTCCTTCTTTACTTATTGTGTTTGAACAATATAATATATATTTCGTCAATTTCGTTTAATAACAAATAATTCACTATATACATTATATGTATAATATTCAGGGCTGGACAGAATACATTATTAAAGTATTTGAAATACAAAATATATTAAATAATCTTTCTGAAATACAAATTACAAATATTTCAAATAATGTATTTCAAATACAAGTATTTAAAATATGACTAGCCCTGTATATTATTACATATTTATATTACATACAGCATAATAATCGAAGTAATCAATAATAAAAATAATTCAGATTTAATTTAAAAAATGTAGATAATCCTAATTTAGATATAAGTTACTTCTCAATGCCAAAGTAAAACTTATCTACTTACGTTTAGTGTGCTCTGAGAAGCTGGTAAAATCGGACATACTTGAGTTTATTCCCGATATATTCTCTTCCCTATTCTCTTCATTCTCCACTAAACGTTTGTCGAAGTTGAAATTACTGCAACTTGCTTCGTTGGGATCAAAAGCATGTGACGTGTCCTCTGAAACGTTACTTTTAGAACTGCAAAATATATGTATATTTAAAAATAATTATCTATATTTTATATGTATTGTAAACTGTTGGTAGTGAAATTGTAGAATTGTTGACTTACGGCCTGGAAATCATCAAGTCATTTAAGAATTCCATTTGGTCATAGTACCGAAAGCCATCTTTCTTTTTCTCGGTTACTGGTGCTTCTGAACCACTGGGTATATACTCGGTCACTTTATTCCTGGCTTTCTTGTAAGAGTCACGAAGATTTCTCCAGCGCTTATTACCTCCACTTCAAACTTATCTAAAACTTTATAAATAAATACATATTTCACATAAAACATTTTTCCTACAAAAAAGTATACCTATATTTTAAATATTAAAATAAATATTACTGTCTATTTCCTTTTTAACTTCAAGCTATGCTTCTTTGACAGATAATGGACTTCTCTTTTTCACTGGGATGGTGTGATTCCACAGATAAGGTCTTTTCATAACAGCATTTATTAGCAATTCATCATACTCAGTCCAGGCTTTATCCTCTTTATTTCTGGTTTTCTTCTTTCCAACAGATGAGCAAGATTGTTCATCATTCTCACTAACGTCATCGTTAGCCACCTCCTTTGACTCTTGAACCGTATCTGCTGGACCTGTAATAATTAACTTACTTTTATGACAAACTGTTAGTAACTACAGATTATGTCTAATGAAAAAATTAAGTGACACACACGCATATTTAAATAAACCAAGAATAAACTAACCTCTAAATAAACAGTTAAATTTGTCGACGAAAATGTCTTCTTTTATAACATCAATATTTGCGAAGCATGAATGATTCAAATAATTATAGTTCTTTTTTGGTAGCATGTAGCTACAATACGTGCATTTGTAATACTTGAACAAAAAACACAAACAACATTACTATATAGGTCTATAGATATAAAAATAATTTTTAAATAATATTTAATGTTTTTTATATATACTTACATTAGAATCTGCTTCATTCATCACAATATCACGCGACTCCATCATATCCATCTTTTATATGTTCCCAAGTAGCAGAGCTGATTTTATAAACGTTTTTTAAACGTTTATGAAACGTATCTAACGTTTTATAAACGTTTAAAAAATGTTTATAAAATTAATTGTGTTACTTAGGTTACTCTATGCCGTTTACTTTAACCTCAAATACGACTAGGACACAACAGGACGCAATGATACTCTCTATTCCGCAGGATGCGGATTGCGGAATAACGCTGATTGGTTGCTTCAATGACGCACTCTCTATTCCGTAGTCCTATTACGCACCGTATGATTTCGGATCCTTCGTCCAATCGCTTCATTCTCTCCTTCGCTTCGCTCGCGTCGGTTCTCTATCTCGCTCGCTTCGCTAGATGTTATCCTATAGCTTTTCGATAGCTTTACAATGTTTCTAAGTCTATTGCTGCTATTCGTATATCTTTCCGCGTTATTTCTCGTATCTATTTTCTTATTCGCGCGTGTTCTGTCGTATCGCGCCGCGTTCTTTGCGTTTCACTCGATCTTGTTTCCACAAAATAAATATTTATTATTTATTATATTCAATCGTGTAGTCGGGTGTCTTTTTCGCAGTTTCGCGTATTCCAACACGTATCTATTCTTAGATAATTTTACTTCTCGCGAATGTCGTGTTTCGACCGGATGCCGCATCACCGGATGTCCTTCGATGATTGGTTTACCTTTCTCGAGATCAGCTGGCCGCTCCGCGATCGCTAAATCTATTAATTTCGCTTGATTACTCGCGCGCGTATTTCTCTCGCGATTTCCGCGTTTCTCGATCGCGTTCGGTATCTCCGGTTTCGTGTAATCTCCGTGTTCGCGTTCATTTTGATTTAACCCGCCTGTGTTACGTCGAGTCCTCGCGTGTGACACTCCCGTGCTTCGTCGCGTTTCGTCGCACGAAATCAAATCCAAATAAAACTGGCAATGCCAAACAAAAATAGCTAACAGTATGACCCGCGTAGCGATTGAATAAACGCATGCTTATATTAAACTTACTCTAGTTGTTTTTTCGTTTTTATATTTTATTTGATTTTTTGTGTTTTTATTACGCGTCTCGGTTTCTTTTTCTCTCCTGCGCGTATTCCAATGTGTGAGAGTTAGTATCGCCCGCGTCGCGTGCGTTCGCCTAACAGCTGTAACCTTGCACTAAATCGTGCGTCGCGTATCTCGGCTTTTTCGCTTACAATAAACTGTTCGCCCTTAGTTAAGCGAAAAACAATATATAACTTTTTGGGTTTGTCCACAATTAACTTGGTTATTATATCAAATGCTCATAACACACAAAATCAAATAAGATTAAATTAAACAGTCTTTAATTATCTAAATTGCAACCAACACATAAATTCAAACAATACCTTTATGAAATTAGATATTGCGAACTGAAAATCCTCAAAATAAATAACTCAATATATATGTTCTTTAACATGAATGAAATAAAAGTAAATTAACTCAAGCGCTTCTGGACGCTTGTCTGTCATTGAACATAAGTATTCAAATAATTCTTACTAACTATGATTATTTAATATATTGTCCTATCCTATTTTATACTTTTATCTTTTTTGCTTTTTGGATTTTATTTATTTTTATTTCTGCTTTTTATTTTTTATGAATATATATATTTAACTTAATTCTACTTATACTAATTCCTCTATTTTTATTTTCAGGATTCATCCGCTACCTTGTCGTCCCGTGGACTGATCAGGCTGCTCTCTGGGACGATCGTCTGGACGTCGCTGCTCGTCGGAACCCGTGACCGTCGTACTGTCGTCCGGAACGGATGACTCTGCGGTCGGTCGCAAGGTTAGGTTGTGACCGGACAGATAGTCGTAAGTGTACTCACGCTACGCTCCCTAAATCAGCAGGCCGGGATGATTTCGCCTTTTGCTGCGGTCGCCAGGTATTTTATCCGCCAAATACCAAGGTTGTGGATGTTGTTTGTGACAACCAACACGCGCTGCTGTCCGTCTCTCAAGCGGTTCACCTCTCGCTTCTTCAGCCGCCACTAATCCTTTTTTCTTTAGGTTTCAGGTCGCCGTGGGATGCAGCCACACCGTTCGTCTACAGGATCGTGTCGTGGGACTTCGAGGGATCACGGATCGCACGTAAGGTAATTAACTGAAGGGTTCGTAATTGTTTTAACGAATCACAGAATTTATTCAGTTGTCACTGTTACAATTTATTGTTGAATCGCGTTGCCGGTTACTTCGCGTTCATACAATATCAACGGTTACGTGTTACGACAGATATTCGCGATGTCACGTCGCGTACCTTAATCGCGTTACATAAATTCGTGGAATCGCGTTATTTATTAAATCGCGTTCGCACCGTGTCGCATTGGCGTGTTTCAACAAATTCGCCTTTGTCTTTCGCCGCACTACGCGTTCAGTCACGACCGTTGTGTAACTTGAGCTTATTCGTCGTCGCGATTATTTGTTCTCTCCCGATCCGACGTGAATTCGCTTGGAGACTCGCTCGAAATATCTTTCGAGTCCTGGGAGCGTCGCCTTTTATAGTGGCTCTCCCCTCCACTTGAGTACGGGCCAATCGCGTGTTCGCGCCCCGCTACATTGGTGTTAGCCAATCGCGTGTGTCTCCCCACTCCGTATCCATCGTCCAATCTCGTCATTCTCTCGCTCGCTTCGCTCGCGTCGGTTTTCGGTCTTGTCTGACTCTCTATATGCTTTACTACTGGTGTTATATGTCTTTTTGATTTTCGCTTCGCGTACATTTCTATTCTCGCTCTTTCTTGCATACTCGCTTCGCGTCGTTATCTTTCGCTTTGAATAATCCAATAATTTAAAACTTGTTTTATTAACATAACGTTTATTGAATAGAATTTTGACTTTGTATTAAAATAATATATTTCGTGTCTTTCGCGTGTCAAAATCAAATAGAATATAACTTCAAATAACTCAACTTGCTTGAATAGATAAATTAATAGTTTCCGCGTCTTTCGCGTGTCAAAATAAAATAAAACCTTCTTATTACTCGTTAAGTTAAGTTAAAATATTCCTCGTCGCGTGCCGCGCTCGCGCTCTATAATTAATTATCCTATTATATACAATATATACATTCTTATCTATAGTTATTTTAACTTAATTTTATTTTTCTATATTTGATCGCTGCGCTGCATCTCTCTGACCTTTATATGTGCATTCCAATGCTTGTTAATTTAATCTATTTATTTTTTTTAAGTTTGGAATAACCAGTCAACCTACTAATTGTTTAGACTTTATATATTTGGATGTCGTTACATGCATACATCCTTTTACACTTGTTTGAATGTGAATCAAAGTCTCTGGTCGTTAAAATAAATGTTTTCTCAAAACTAGAATTGAAATCAACTAAAATCTTTAACATAATTATAATAATCTTTTCCAAACGTTATAATTTTGGTGTCAGCGTGTTTCTCGAGATGCGCTATGCGTATTTCTATATTAACCTTACCGCTAATAATAATAGATCTTATCTCTGCTATTAACTCTATATTTTTGGTTTATCTTGATTATATTATATTTTTTTGTTTTCTTTTTGTTTATTGTGTTTAAACTAATGTAATTCAAATATGTAATTATAAATCTAAGTATGTTTTAACAATATGAAAATTAATATATGTGTTAATTTATTTACAGGTATGCTCGCTAACTTGCCGTGCCTTGGTCTGCTCCCGCTGACTTCCAGGCTCGTCCTCCGGTTGCTGCTAGTCGTCCGAACCAGCGACCAGCGTGGTATTGTCCGGGTTGGCCGATTCTACGGTCGGTCGCAATGTTAGGTTTGGTTCTAACCGGACTTTATGTTGGCGAGATATACAATTATGTTTTGGTAGGTTTCTCTTACCTTGTTAACACGGTCGCCAGATTGTTTGACCTTCAACAGTCAAGGATAACTGCTAATCCTTCGGACTCACAGTGATTTTTTTGTTTTCAGAAGCCGCTTCCTTCGCAGACGCTTCCGAATGACGCCGCACCTCTCTCGATGACGACGGTGAATGGTACGACCAGATGTCTGCCGCCCGTTACGCAATTTCCTAACCGCGCAGTTAAGTATTCCCGATCCTAATTTCCCTCTTCCATATTCCGCTTATTAATTCCCTTTTTCTTTGTTTCAGGGATCACCGCTGGACTTCCGAGCACGAAACAGGATTCGCTGGTCAGCACGGATATCAACGACGACGCAGATGGGTACCAGGATGACTGAGGACTTCGTGGGATTTCACCAGGTATTTCTCCCGGTAAGTATTCGACACAATTTTATCAAAATAAATATTATATTTATTATAAAACTGTTTCTTTTTCCCAACAGGGCTTCACAGATTATCTTCACACGCGCTATTACCCATTTACAATGTGCGTCGCTACGCACTTGATAATCACGGCGTTTACAATTGCTACCGTCACGTACAGACCGATCGATGCGTATCCTTGTTACGACGCGACTCACAATTTTCGGTTCGCAATCCGATATATCTTTTGATACCGGTTGTAGCACGCGAACGACTTATGTTCGTATCTCGATTTATTCTCGCACGTGCTCCGTACATCGAGACTGCCGGTGAACAAAAAGCCTCGAGCTCCCTCGCGCTCGCCCACTTATAAGCGCTCCCCACTCTGGGGCCATCCCCACCACTTCTCATTCGGCGGCTCAACTGTAGCGCCGCCCCTCGCCGCTTGGTTACAAGAGTGAAGTGTGTTATTGTTAGAGAAATAAATGTTAATTTCGTCCTACGCTCGTTCGGACATTAAAAACAAAATAAAATATATAACGGGAAATCGCTACTTCCGGTCTTGCGCTCGTTATAACTAAAAAATGACTTCTGTCGCAAGAGCAAAATGTTACAAAATTAAATGATATCGCACGTTGCGACTCCTACGTCTTCCCGGACGTTACAAATAAAACTAGATCTCGCTTTACGCGTTTCTCTTGCCGTCTTAACCGACGCTATACAAAAAAAACTGATACTTGTCAAGAATAACGTGTTATTAAATAAAAAAATTAACAATCGCGAGACCTACGTCTTTCGACAAAATACCCTCCGATATTGTGCCTCGGATCGATACGCGCTCATTAGGAGGCTTGGAACTTACAAGTATAGCGAAGTGCAGTTATTGCACGTATAACCGCTCTTGGACTTGTGCACTTTGTTGCACTTTCGCGCTTTTTCCGCGGTTTTAATATAAACTTATATATTTTTCTTAACCTATTATAACATATTTACAGTTAGCGCTGCTCCGCGCTGCTCGTTGATGCCATTGGTGATTGGCATCCTGTCAGCTCCTCCAGGACCAATACGATACGCTCGATTCCGTCAGGATCTGTGCGTCGCTCCTTCCTTGCTGTCAGTTTTCTCGGGTCGCCTCCGTCCTCGCTCGTCCTCGATGGAATCAAGCACCTAGGGGTTGGCGGGCGCTCCGGTGTGAGAGTGACTGAAACCTCCGGTTTCAAGGTTAGGTTGTGACCGGACTTTCTAATTTCGGCTTAATAATAATTTATTCTTTTATTATTTTCAGATCCTTTAAGGTACGTGTTCATGGTGTCGCTCGTCGCTCATATTCAGCGACAAACAAGTCGTGATTTCATATGTCGCTGACTTCGACTGTCGCTCGTGTAAATGGGCTAGCGATAAATTTTTGACGATTATTTGATTGTGTCGTGTAAAATAAATACTCCAAAATGTCATATGAAGAAAGATATCACGAGTGGGCCTGTCAACTTGTCGCGATTGTGCACAACAAAAATGAGGAGGCACAACGACGAACTAAACTAATAGCAGCTGTATGCATAAATGAACGTATAAATTAAAAAAAAATATATAAAAAAAAGAGATTTTGGATTGATCCATTATTTGAAAAAGGACATGAACATGAATTTTATTATGCATCTGTATCGAGACTAACACCAGAGAAGTTCCTGAATTATTATCGTATGACAGCTACACAATTTGAAGAATTGTTACATTCAGTAGCACCTGCAATCACTAAACAAACAGTGATTAGAGAATCATTACTTCCTGCAGAGCGACTGTCCATAACATTGAGGTTTGTTTGTCTTTATTTATAATTGCATTACATAAATTCAAAAAATAATAATATTTGATCTAATTATATGTATTTAGATATTTAACAACTGGTGATTCGATGCATTCGATGTCGTTTCATTATCTCGCTGGAGTATCAACAATAAGCCACGTTATAGGTGAAACATGCGATGCTATATGGAACTCTATCCGCCAGGAAGTGATGCCATCATCAAAAACTGCAGAAGAATGGCTATATTTTGCTAAAGAATTTCAAGAGAGATGGGATTTCAATCATTATATAGGAGTAATTGATGGCAAACGTGTTATTATTGAGGTAATGTTATCTATGATCAATGCTACATTTATCATTGAAGATTACAAGTTTGATGTCTAAATGATTATTCTTTTTGCAGTGTCCACCTAACGCAGGATCATCTTACTATAACTATAAGAATAATCATAGTATTGTGCTTCTTGGAATCTGTGACGCACAATATATGTTCACGTTCGTTGATATAGGAGTCTATGGTCGTCGCAGTGACGGTGGTATTTTCAAAGATTCAAAGATGGGTTTAAAATTCAATGCAAAGGAAATGAATATACCTGCATCAGAACCTCTTAGCCCAGGTGGACCGTCTTTGCCATATGTTCTGGTGGGCGATGAAGCCTTTCAATTGACGGATTATTTGATGCGGCCTTATCCAGGAAAAGACGGTTTAAATGACGAGCGAAATATTTACAATTATCGATTGAGTCGAGCCAGGAGAACAATCGAAAATACGTTTGGTATCCTAGTCAGCCAATAGAGAATTTTGAAGCGACCGATCAATTGTAGTATTGAAAAAACAATTTCAATTATTAAATCTATTGTGTGCCTTCATAATTGGATTCGTCGGAGGGATATTGGAGAAAATCAATATGTTACTCCAACATTAATTGATCAGGAAGATGATGACGGCTTTGTTCCAGGCTCTTGGAGAGGTTGCATAGATAATAGTGCATTCGTAGACATAACTCAGTGTGGTTCCAATAATAATTCTCGTGGAGCAATGCAGATTCGTGAAGAATTTTGTAAATATTTTAATAGTGAAGGTGCTATACCATGGCAATTCCAACATTGTTAGTTATTAAAATCGTAAAGATAATAATAATATTATATATATGTATTGTTACGTCCGTATTGCGATACGTCCCTGTATCCGTCTAAGATCATCGAGTCTTCCGTGAGATCGAGGAACATCGCGTTGTCAAGGCGTCGTTATGGATTGTTTGTCAGCAGCTGTCTTCTGCTGAGTCCGAGTTCCGCGGCTGTCACGAGCGGACATATTCGGTTCTCTCGGTCTAATATTTCCCAATTCCCATTTATTATATTTCTTCATATCGTTTCTATAATAAAGGTCTTTCCTTTATAAACGAGAGCACGTTTATTTCACGGTGTACGAGTGAACGGCGGTTGCGTGTCGCGGTCAATAGCGATCTTTCGCGGATTCGGTCCCGCGGACGTAACATTTTGGGGGCTCGTCCGGGATAGTTTGAACGACGAGCTACGAGCCGTAGTGAAAACACGAACATTGTAAAGTGAAAAGTGCCAGACAATCAGCACATCATGTCCTTGGTACATTCTCCGAGGATCACCCGATCTCAGGCTCCGCTTCGAGCAACGACCAGCGGAGAAGCTCGAGAGATTCCAGAGCAAACAGATATTCTACAAGCCGCTTTGGACGAAATTAGACAGCTGAGAGAGGAACGTCTTCAGGATCAGACTCGCTTCGAGACGATGTTGCAACAACGAGACGACGAGCTGCGCCGCATGGAGGAAAGATTCTTCGAGCGAGAGCGACAGCAAGAAAATCAAAATCGAGAAAACCAGCTAAGTCCTCTCCAAATTAGAACTAGAAATTCTGCGCGCGATAATTCTCCGCGTAATAATAATAACAATTTTGAGCTCGGGTATAAGCTCAAACCGGAGAATTTTGACGGGAGTGTTCCCTTGCGCGAATTTATTGCTCAGTTCGATCTCATAGCGCGGGCTAACGGGTGGAATTCGTTCCAAAAGACGTTGGCTCTCGCGGCTTGTTTGAGAGGAAAAGCGCGGACCGTTTTAGATGGAATTTCTGAAATCGAAAATTTAGAGTTCGCGGATCTAAAATCGAAATTAGAGTTACGATTTGGTGAAGGGCATTTAGCCCAGACTTATTATACACAATTTACTAATCGTAGACAAAAGAGTTCGGAAGATTTAGTTTCTCTCGGTGCAGATCTAGAGAGATTATCGCGTTTAGCATACCCGGAATGTTCCCACGAAGTTAGGGACAAAATTGCTTGCGCACAATTCATAGCCGCGTTATCTGATGGCTTCCTAAAAAGAACTCTTCAATTAGAAAGTATTTCCTCGTTAAAATCTGTCATAGAAAGAGCAATGGCAGTTAAAGTTATCCAAGAAAATAGTTTTACAAAAAATAAAAATTATCAAAATGAAAATTCAGAAAATTATAATAAATTCAATAAATTTAACAAATATAATAAATTTAATAAATTTGATAAATTCAATAAATTCAACAAATTTGAAAATAAACAAAAAAACGAGGAAACAGAAGAGAAAGAATTTGGTAAAAAGAAATTTGAGAATAAAAATAAGAATTTTTACAAAAACGGTCCGAAAGCTAAAAAAGAATGCTGGCAATGCGGCGCTGAGGGTCACTTCCGTTCCGAATGTCCATCGCTTTCGGAAAACAAGGACTAGTCGAACTTCGCGGGGCAGGTTTGACTCATTGCGTGATTGCCCCACATATTTCACAATGTTCTAGGATAAGTAGAATTAAAAATAATTTTTATTATAAGGGTAATTTAGATGGAAGAATCTGTCAGTTTAGAATAGATACTCCGATGTCTCCATTCTTAGTGAAAAATTTATTAAAGGACCTAAAGAATTTTTCGAAGCAAAGAATTGTTGTCTTAGATATCCTACGGGAGAATTAATTGAAGTCAAAAATAAAGTTAACGTTTTGATTGAATTAGGAAAACATGAAGTAGAGATTCCTATTATTGTTGCTAATATTTCTGACGATTGCATTTTAGGAATAGATTTTCTTAAAAAAATAAACTTAGACAAGATTTTTGAATCTCAATTTGGTAATCTCAAAAAAGATAATAGAGAATCTACAATCTCTTCATTCTAAGATTCGGTATGACCGAAAAGTTAGAAAAATTAATTTCAACATTGATGAAGAGGTTTGATTTTATAATCCTCATAGAGTAGGGGGTAAATCTCCTAAATTACAGAGTAATTGGGAGGGGCCCTATAAGATTGTAAAAAAAAAGCTTAGCGATGTAGTTTTTGGAATTAGGAAATCGAGTAAACATAAATGTAAAATCGTTCATTCGGATAGATTAGCTCCTTTTTATAATAGAAGATTAAATTAGAAATCGGAGCCCAAGATAGATTAGATATAACTTAATTTTTAAAAGAATAATATTTTTCGAATTTCCTGTCGTGAGTTATTTTTCAGGTTGAGTTGAGTTTCATCTTCGATTTCTGAACGACGTAGTGAAGTTTCATCTTCCACTTGACAACGACACGAAGAAATTTCATCTTACTTTTCACAACAAGGGAGAGAGAGCAAACGGAAATCTTAAGAACAAGAAGAAGACGGAAAGAATTATTCAAAGGGACGAAGACTGCCTCACTCCATGGTTATTTTGATCCGTGGTTTTTTCCCGGAGGCTTGGGCCGAGGCAGGGGCTTGAGGAGTCCTCTTAGAAGGACGTTGGGTCCACGGAATGTTACCCCTCTCTTGCCTGAAGATTATTGAAATTGGGACTTTGAAGAAGATTCCTGGAAAGTCGTTTGGACCCAAGAAGGTGTGCAGTTCGGTAACCTGGAACAAGAGTTCAGGAAGAACAAGGAGTCACATCGGGGTCTGTAAATCGACAGGATTCCTGAGAGGAATTTGGATTTGTCCTACTGGATTGATTGTCGGGACGACAATCTTGTGAAGAGGGGAGCAAGTGTTACGTCTGTATTGCGATACGTCCCTGTATCCGTCTAAGATCATCGAGTCTTCCGTGAGATCGAGGAACATCGCGTTGTCAAGGCGTCGTTATGAATTGTTTGTCAGCAGCTGTCTTCTGCTGAGTCCGAGTTCCGCGGCTGTCACGAGCGGACATATTCGGTTCTCTCGGTCTAATATTTCCCAATTCCCATTTATTATATTTCTTCATATCGTTTCTATAATAAAGGTCTTTCCTTTATAAACGAGAGCACGTTTATTTCACGGTGTACGAGTGAACGGCGGTTGCGTGTCGCGGTCAATAGCGATCTTTCGCGGATTCGGTCCCGCGGACGTAACAGTATATATATTTGTATTATGTAATTTGATTTGTTTAAAAATCTGTAATAAAATAAAAACTGAAATATTAGTGAAATTGATTTAAACTTTATTAGAAACATATATCAACTTTTTTTTAATCAGAAACATCAACTTTATCAGAAATATATATAAACATTATTATAAACTATATATTAATATATTTATATGACCGAAACAATATATAATTAAATAATAGAATTAAATAAACAAACCAAAACTAAACATTAAATAAACAAACCAAAACTGAACGTTCTCGACTGGAAAAATAGAATGATAGACTTAATCAATAAGCTCGTCTTTTTTAAGTATATCATAAGTTAAGGTCATTATTTGTTGAATAACATATAATTGATTCTTTTTATGCATCTGTCTCAACCTGCTTCCAATAACTCCTACAGTTGAATCAATTTCATCGAGTTTGGGTGCTGCCGGTATCACAAATGGAGTTGGTGGTTGACAGAGTGAATCAGCAATTCTTTCTAGTGCACTAGACTGCTGTCCCGAACTCTTCTTTCTTTTAATTGGCGCACCTGCAATTTATTGGTTATTATTAATTTATTATTAATTTATTTATTATTATTAATTAATTTTTATTTTATTATTATGTAGGTCAAGTACCTGCTTCTAACTCTGATTGATCATTGTCATCGCCAATTACATCACCATGACTTATTAGGTCGTTAATACTACTTGAAGAATCATCACCATCAATATTAGAAGCTTTTCCCCTAGAAATATAAAAATTACAAGTCAGAAACGAAACAGTTCGAAAACGTACATAATCAAAATATTTAATTCTTACCTTTTGACAAGGCACAGGTCGCGCAGAAACTCCATAGAGTCGTAATGATGCCATTTTTTTGTAGGGGGAGGTCTAGCCGATCCACTAGGGTGATTTTCGGAGTGAATTATCCGTCGGTAGGCGTCGTGTAAATTTTAAAATTTTTTTTGCTTCTTCCCCGCTAAGTTTACCTGTAAGAGAAATGTATTTTAAGTATTTCAGCCGCGAATGTTTTTAATGTTCTCTTTACCTCCTAATGCTTCAGACACTTCATCCTACAGTTTTTTTGTCAATCGTTGACATCGCTGCTCTAGTAGAATAGTAAAATCCCAGAGAGGTCTTCTTTCTTGAACGGATAAAATTAAGAGTTCCTCATTGTCGTAATTTAACGTGAACTTTATGGCTCTTCGATAATCTCTTTTATTGGTAGATCTTTCATTTACCCCCCATGATGTTTCTTTGTTTAGTGCAGAAAGTATTTTAATAGTTCCTAAAATCAATTTACATTGGCCTTTATTATTGCAACTTTCAGGATTTCAATCAATTTCTATTTACCTGGAATGTTTTCACGAACCGGCAAGACGACTTCTTTGTGGTTAACAAGGCTTCGTCAAATAATGTGATTATTCTCTACAAATAATAGTAGAAATTTTAGTAGAAATTTACTATTCTTTTCGATAATAAAACAAAAATTAAGTAAATATACATATATTATACCTGTTAATGGATAGAAATACAAATTTTCGTCAATGAACAATCGGGTGTATCCTTCCACATAACTATGAGTCGGAATAATTTCTTTATCAATGATTTCTTCACATATTCCACAAGTATGTACAAGAGCTATCTGAAAATTGCGTGAAATTATCGCAATTTTAACAATCTGCTGTACACAGTTATGAGATGTGTGATCACAGTTAACCTCAAAATTATAACAAATTAGATCATTCATTCTACTAATCGTTTATCGTTATCATTTTCGATTTTTTAATCCCAATATTTTAATCTAATAAATATATTTATTTATTTATTTATTGTACTTACATCTTGCAGTTCCATGTTCAAACTTATTTTCTTTTCAAATTTATTACGTGATAGCGACGTCGCTAAAAGTTGGGTTCAATCCAACTTTTCAGCGGCGTCGCTGGCGACAAGAAAGCGAACAAAATGGTGAAGAATTCGGTAACGTGACCACTCATCGCTGCGACAAGCGACACCATGAAATCGTACCTTTACCTTTGATATTACGGTCGCCAGTTCGTTTTACCACCCAACGAACAAGGATATCGGATGACACCGCTGCTGCGTATCAATTCCTTTGTGTAGCGGCAAGATGGCCGCCTTATGACGCAATCAGTAACGGTCCTTTGTTCAACCGTCCTTCTGCGTAGTATGGCGTCGTATGACGCAATCACCTTTCCGGATGTTTGATTCCCTTCCAGGCTTTATTTTCCACTCGTACTAATTCCCTTTTCTCTGTTTCAGGTTTCCTAGGACAACCATTCAACGAGGATGCCGCGCCACGGACTTATACAGGATTCGGTGGATTTACAGTGGGTAAGTTCACAACACTTCTGATTTTAGTAATATATAATAAATATAATTTATTTCTCACTTTACAGGAATATCCCGTATCACAGAAGTTACACAGGGACTCTTGGTCCACGCCGCGACAATAGCTTTGAGAGAATGACGCGTTTTATAATCCGTGTTGTTTAGCGGTTTCCCGACAGGCCGAGAAATTATTCCGCTCGCGAATCCTGAGACGCGTTTAGTTTCAGACTCTGCTAAACTTGCATATGCGAAGTTATTTCACATGCGTTCGCGATTCGTTTATTTGACTGTTACATCCGATCGCGCTGACATGTGCCGTGATTCGTTTGTCGGAATAACCCACCGGGCTTATCTATCGCGAAACCGAAACTTTATTCTTCAACTATTTCCGAATAAAATCTCGAAGACGTTCCGACGATGTTCGAAGACGAAGAAGAAGAAGCCTGGAGCGCTCCTGTCGCTCGCTTATATACCGCCATCCCCACATTCGGCGGCTCGACGCGTGCGCAGTGTTTCGCCGCTCGCGCATGCGCGTTTGTCAAGTACCGAGTTTTCGCATAACTAATAATAATAAGCGTGTGCCGCTGCTCTCTCGGGGTTCTAACAGACTAAATTTGCACAGTAAATAAATGTTATAACGTAAATAATTTAAATATTCAAAATAACTAACGCTCTCCACTCGTCCGGGTATATTTTCCTTCCGATTGGCTCTCGCGCGTCTCGAACGTTTTGCCTGCGCGTTCTATAATATAATAATAACTCAGGTACTTGAAATAATGCAAATTAACCGAAAAGTGCACCAAAGTGCACACAACCCAGTATAGCAAAGTGTATTCCTTTCTACACTTTCGCGTTTTTGACGTTCCTCCGCTTTCCTTGCGGCTCTCGGGCGTCGTACGCGACTCGTACAAAACAAAATTTATAATACAAAGTAAATCCGCCCACAAATGTAGACGGATGCAACTCTCGCACATAGGTTTCTAATAAAATTTGTGCACTTTCTTGCACTACGCGCCTACCTTTCATCAGCGCTCTCTCCGCGATTTACAGAGCGTCAAATAATATTAAACAACATAAATTGGTTCGATTCTCTCACGAATAACTGAAAAAATATACGACTATCGCGCAGTTGCGTGTCGTTTCTTATTACTACCCAGATAGCAAAATGTTAGCAGCATGTCGGCAGTATGACAGCAGATCTAATCATGACTTTACAGCAGATTCCTATCCACTGTGTCCGCAATTGATGATATTCTGCTAGCATAGTTAGTAAGCAAAATCTGACAGCAGATTGGCGGCAGAAACCGAGCAGATCTGCACATATAGTTTGATGGCAGATTGGCGGCAGAAACCGAACAGATCTGTCAAACGCAATCTAATAGCAGATTGGCGGCAGAAATCGAGCAGGATCTGCACAGTTCCTTGCCATTTGAATATATAAGTATAATAAAATTCAATATTTTTCGATGAATATAACAGATGCATAAGACGTGTTATCCGCTACTTATAATTTTTTTTTTCATAAATATATTTAATGTATAACATATTATATTGTATGTAGTTATATCTCACATAGCAATTAAATGTTCAATTTAATCTATTAATTAAATTAATAAAATAAATTGTAAAAATAATTAAATTTATATAATTTATAAAATTTAAGATATAATTTATATGAGAATTAAATTCTGCTTTATGCTTTAAATAGAAAGTAAATGGATAATTTTTCATGTATATCCTATTGATTCTAATAAGTTTAATATTCTCATGTTAGACTTGTCAGATATCAAAAATTAAACTGATAGAAAAATATACTTTTGATCTTTTATTAATAGCCACGACTTGCAGACTTTATATCTATTTTTAACACAAATTTGATTGCGAGAAAATACATCACATAGCGGTAGGTGAAGGAACTATTAAATAACTGCAAAATGCAGATCCTGTTGTCAATTTGCCATCAGATTGTGCGCGCGCAAATCTTGCTCGATTTCTGCCGTCAATCTGACACCAAACTGCGTTGCGCAAATCCTGCTCGGTTTCTACTACCAATCTGCTATGATAATTCTATACAAATCCTGCTTGATTTCTGCTACTGACTTGCTGCCAAATTATGTCAGCAGATTTTATAACATTTCTGCCAACGTTCTGCCATCATTATCTGATATAACAAGTTTTGTATAAAATCTGCAGTTTTTTTGCTGGCAAAAATATATAGCACACAGTTTTAATACATGCTCTTGACAGATTTGGCTATCTGGGTAGTAAAATGCAAGTTATATATGCCACAATTCTAAGTAAAAACCCTTTATTTTAAGATTCGACCAGAATACTAAATTTTTACATATCTTAGAGACTAAATAAATTAATATCTCTATTACTAGAAATAAGATACAAGATTCCCAGTGCAGTATCTTATATGAGTAGTAATGTTATGCCGGCTATGCCGGGCTAACTCAGGGGCAATGAGGGGGGGTGAGGGGCGAGGGAAACCCAGGGCGCGGGGGAATGACGTCACGCGGGGAGGGGGAATGACGTCACGCGGGAGGCGTCCGCGATGTACCGCGATGTACCGCGAGGGGGCCGCGGGGAGGGGGAAGCGTCCGCGATTTAGGTACCGGGTCCGTGAGGGGTCCGCGGGGAGGGGGGAGCGTCCGCGATTTTAGGGTCCGCGGGGAGGGGGGAGCGTCCGCGATTTAGGTGCCGGGTCCGCGTGGGGTCCGCGGGGAGGGGGGAGCGTCCGCGATTTTGGTGCCGGGTCCGCGAAGGGTCCGCTGGGAGGGGGAAGCGTCCGCGATTTAGATGCAGGGTCCGCGAGGGGTCCGCGGGGAGGGGGAGGCGTTCGCGATTTTGGAGCTGGGTCCGCGAGGGGTCCGCGGGGAGAGAGGAACCCGCGAAAGACCGCATGAAGCTTTTTGGTGAGGGGTCCGCGGGGAGAGAGGAACGCGAAGGAGAGCGCGAGGCGAACATGAGAGAGAGATGACGCAAGCGAGGCGTATATGCAAGAGCGAGAGAGATAGTGCGAGATGGCTAGGTAGCGAGATGACGCGAAGGAGAGCGCGAGGCGCACGCGAGAGAGATGACGCAAGCGAGGCGTATACGCAAGAGCGAGAGAGATAGCGGTCGCGAGATGATGCGGCGATGGAGAGCGCGAGAGTTGATGCAGCGAAGGAGAGCGCGAGAGGCGGACGCGAGAGAGGTAACGCGGCGAAGGAGAACGCAAAGAGAGAGGCGTTCGTAAGAGAGAATTTTTTTTAATTAATATTTTTTTTCTTTTTATATTTTTTTTAAATTAATATTTTTAGGATGAGGAAGGGGAGAGGACCTATTCTAAAATAAACATTTATTTAATATTTAAAATAATGTTTATTTTTAAAATGAGTATGTGTAATATTGATAATTGTGTGTGTGTGTGTATTTACAAAATGTGTGTGTGTGTGTGTAAATTTAAAAATTTAAAATATAAAAATGAAAATATAATAATACAATATATAATCAAAAAATAAAATATATAGGGGGATGTGGAGCGGTGTTGAGCGATGGTGATGGTGATGATGAGGTGATGATGGTTGAAGCAGCAAGCGGAGGCGACGGCTGGGCGGGACTCCTGTATAACACAAAAAATATTAATAATCTTTAAAATTTTTTATTTATTATAAATTTAAAGAGATACTTACTACATTTATTCCTTCTCAAAGAAGTCGCCATGCTCACAAGGAAATTGCGATATCTATTTTTTTTTATTTTTTTTTTATTTTTTTTTATATCGCAGGGGAAATCTCCAAGGAGACCCCTGGTTCCGCGGAGAACCGACGGAACTTAGGGTTATGTGGGTTTTAGGAAATTATTAGATATTTGAATATGTAGAGTAGCTGTATGACGTTTTCTCAAACCTATTTCTCGTCCATGTATCATCTGGACGATTGAATTCACCGGAGTGTGTGTCGAAAGCGCAGGAACACTGGTATCTACGCTTAAGTAACATTTGCGTAGAAATTTTCTTTCTCTTTCAAGTCGCGCGATTCGAGCTGTCCGTGATTGCAAATTTTTAATTAAAAAATTTTTCGGGTTTATTGTCAGGTCTACAAATGTCAATAGTTCTTGTGAGCATTGTCCTTCTAACAAGTCGATACATTCATCACAATCTAACTCCCAGAACAGATAACTCACTTTACCACTTTCAGTCTGACGCACTGCAAAATTTTCTCTTTCCATCAGCAATTTCTAACACATCTTTTTCCAGTGATGCAATATATTTCATCAGAGTTACCATCTTCACAGCACTTGCAGAATTCACACTTTAAGTGTTTTAATTTTTAACAGTTTAATATGTGCAAATAGGACACACTGCACGATAAAATCTGATTTAGGGAGCATCTACAGTTGCAACACGTTTTCCCTTCAATTAGAGTATATCTTACAGTTTCATGCAACCGCGCAGCACGAGCATGCAAGTATAAGTCTACTACTCTATGACACGATGCATATATTATAATGTTGCTCCCCTCTTGATTTTAATTCCACATCTCTCTTCATCTCTTCATCTCTCTGTTCTAACTGGAGTATCATCTAGCTCATCATTTTTCTACATCTCCAAAGAGTTTTGCTGATAATGCATGTGCACATCATACTATTCATATACATATAGAACAGGGGCGGGAAAGAAATAATTAAACACAGTTTAACAGTAAAATAATTTATTTGTTGCAAGCATTATAAATAATTTCATTTATAGCACAAGTTATCAATTCACAATCTATAAGTGATTCGCTATTAAACATATTACTATCACTTATCGCCTTTGCGGCATTGCTCACATCGCGGATATTATAACATTGTAAAATATTTACAAATTGCTTAAATTTTTCATTAACACTATGAGTATTCTCACACAGCCAGGAATACATATGATCAATACATTTGTCGAAATCGAATAAATGTAGTAACGTTGATGGTTTCATGTACAATGAATTATCAGATAATGTAATTGTTATAATTTTTGAAGTATACATGTTAACCGCTTCGAGTGTCAGATCACTAATCCATAGCGGAGTTTCAGTTAGCTGCTCAATGTCTACTCGTTTCCGCATTAGAGATTTCCATGTTTCAATGGGTAATATTATTTGATTGCCTCGATTATCACCGAGAGCCAATTCCACATAGGATATTATTCCGACGCTGATTCCTATTTCCAAATATTTGTATGATGTTGGGGTTAAGACGTATCTTCTTCCAAGTATACGAGCCGCACGATGAGATGAAGCGCTACAAAAATTTTATTGAAAATAATTATTTAACAACAAAAAAAAAAGTTGTTTATTGAAAAATTCATTTAACAGATAATATTGAAACTTACTCGTCACATTTCTTCTTGCACAAAACATTGCTCTCTTGTACTGGAACGTAATAATTCATGCTGGCGGAGTACATTTTAAAAGAACCTTTTCAATCGAGTGATCAATGTGATACTAAATTATTTTTAAATTTTATCCATAATATCCACTGTGATAGGGTGGGGATTATTGCTGATCCAATATTATTTTCAACCAATCAAAGCACCGATGCACAGCTGCTGCTATGACATCAGTCCCAGGTGTTCAAAATGCAACATATTCAAAATTTTCAAGCGCCGATGCGCGGCTGCTATGACATCATCCTCAAATGAAATGTTAGAATTATTGTCAAGGTCAAAATGTGCAAAATGCAACATGTTCAAAATTTTCAAGCGCCGATGCGCGGCTGCTATGACATCATCCTCAAATGAAATGTTAGAATTATTGTCAAGGTCAAAATGTGCAAAATGCAACATGTTCAAAATTTTCAAGCGCCGATGCGCGGCTGCTATGACATCATCCTCAAATGAAATGTTAGAATTATGTGTCGCTGCTCTGTACCCCGCAGAAAGAAATGTGGAACGGGAATCATCATATCCGCACTACACAACAGTGTTGAATATCCAGGACATTGAGTTTCCAGTGACTGTGAATCAAATTAAAAAGTTTGAACTATCAAACAACATTTCGATAAATGTGTACAGCATCGAAGAAAAGAACATTGTCTCGATACGTCTTTCGGAGCAAAAGAAAGACAGACACGTCAACTTGCTGTATGTGGAAGACAGCAACAACATTGGACATTTCGCCTGGATCAAGAATCTCTCCCGGCTTGTCAGCTCACAATTGTGCAAACATGATCACAAGAAATATATCTGCGATCGGTATGTAAATTTATTGCAAATTATATAAATAAATGTGCAATTGTTTATAATTGTTATTTTACAGATGTCTGCATTATTTCGGTTCGGAAGACAAGTTGCAGTCACATACAGTAGACTGCGGAAAGATGAATGACTGCGCTATCCGGTTACCGAGCGATAAGGACAAGTGGCTCAGGTTCACCAACTACACCAGGAAAGAGCGACTTCCTTTTGTCGCATACGCAGACCTCGAATGTGTGCTGACAAAGACGGATAAGAAGGAAGAAGAAAAGAATTTATATCAACATCACCAAGTATTTAGTATAGCATATTATGTACATTGCTCATATGACGATTCATTATCCGAGTATTATTCTCGTCGTAGTGTAGATTGCGTTTCGTGGTTTTCCGACAACTACAAAATTTAGCGATACGCGTAAAGAATATTTTAGCAACGAACGTCCCCATGATAAATTTAACATTAGACGAGTGGGAAAAATTTCATAGCGCGACGCATTGTCATATATGTGAGAAACCATTCACGCAAGATGATGATGATACACGCGTACGCGATCATTGCCATCTGACCGGGCGGTACAGAGGTCCAGCACACTCAAATTGCAACTAAAATTATAAAAACTCTTTTTGTATTCCAATAGTATTTCATAATTTATCCGGTTACGACTCACATTTCATAATTAAGGAAATAGCTACAGCGTTCGAAGGGGGAATCGAATTACTTCCAATAACTAAAGAAAACTATATATCATTTACAAAAAATGTTCAAATTGCAGAAGACAAATCCAGAAATATTAAATTACGTTTTATCGATTCGTATAAATTTCTCAATACTAGTCTCGACAAATTGGCATCATTTCTAAGTAAAGATAAACTCAAAAATTTACAATTGAAATTTCAAAATTTATCCACCGAAAATTTCGAATTATTAACACGGAAAGATGTCTTTCCATACGAATACATCAACTGTTTTGAAAGGTTGCATGATACATGTCTACCACCGCGCGAATCATTTTACAGTTCCTTGACCGGCGATACAGTATCCGAGAACGATTACGCGCACGCCGAAAACGTCTGGGAGCGGTTCTCCATTCGGACGCTGGGCGAATATAACGACTTATATTTAAAAACTGATGTTATGTTATTAGCTGACATTTTTGAAAATTTCCGGGATAAATGTATCGAGAGTTATGGGCTCGACCCCGCGTATTACTATATTCTCCCCGGGTATACGTGGGACGCCATGTTAAAGCACACAAAAATTACGTTCGAATTACTTACAGACGTTGACATGGTAATGTTTATCGAACGGGGTATACGCGGCGGTCTGAGTCAATGTTCAAACAGATATGCACACGCTAATAACAAGTACATGCAGTCGTACGATCCATTGAAACCATCTTCATATCTAATGTATTTCGATGTAAATAATTTGTATGGATGGGCAATGTGTCAACCATTGCCTTATGCTGATTTTCAATGGGTCGACGATGTATCTAATTTCGACACATCATCTATCGCGCTCGATTCACCCACAGGCTACATCCTCGAGGTAGATTTAGAATATCCGCGACATCTTCACGACACGCACACTGACCTACCGTTTTGCCCGACACGCGACAAGCCGCCAGGCAAGCGGGAAGATAACCTTCTCGCAACGCTATACAAAAAGAAGCGATATGTGATACACTACCGCAACCTGCAGCAATGTACGCGTCACGGCCTTCGCGTTGCAAAAATACATCGCATATTACAATTCGCGCAATCTCCATGGCTTCGAAATTATATCGAACTTAATACGCAATTTAGAACGCAAGCAAAAAATGATTTTGAAAAAAATTTATATAAATTGATGAATAATGCAGTATTCGGCAAAACGATGGAAAATGTGCGTAATCGGGTTGATGTAAAACTTATCACACATTGGGAAGGAAGATACGGTGCAGAGGCAATTGCGAAACCAAATTTCCACAGTAGAAGCATCTTTTCTGAAAATCTAATCGCTGTCGAATTATGCAAACTCGAGGTAAAATTTTATAAACCAATCTATGTTGACATGTGCATACTCGACATCTCCAAAACATGTTTATATGAATTTCATCATGAGTACATGTCACCGCTGTATCATGACAGATGCCGAAATGTACACCGATACAGACAGCCTAATATACCACATCGAATGCGAAGATGTGTACGAGAATATAAAGCACAACCTCGACAAATTTGATACGAGCGATTACACTGCAGGCAATGTGTACGGTATACCGCTCGTGAATAAAAAGGTACCCGGGCTAATGAAAGATGAAAACAACGGTGTGATTATGACCGAATTTGTAGGGTTTAGAGCAAAAATGTATGTCTTGCGAGTGGATGGCAAGAAAGATATGAAAAAGGTAAAAGGTGTCAAGAGTAACGTTGTCGCGAGAACGATAACGTTTGATGATTACACGCGTTGCTTGAATGAAGAGATTGAAATGACACGTAGTCAGTCATGTATAAGATCGAAATTGCATGAAGTATACACCATTCGCGAGACGAAAATTGCTCTAAGTCCTCACGATGACAAGCGGTATATCATACCTGAAACTACTGATACATTACCATGGGGCATTATAAAATACTTTTGTAAATAATATTTGTTGTAAAATATGTATATTTTGTATAAATATGTATATTACATGTATATTTGTATTTATAAAATTATTAGATAAATATATTGTAAAATAAACAGTGTACAATATTTTAAATAAATGTTTATAATAAATTATTTTTATGAATCCATGAGTTGTGAGATTTATCCAGTCCCAACCATTTCACATAAACATCATCGCCTTTTTTCCGCAAAACCTTTTCCACGAGATATACATCGGGATTTGCAACATGATGTAACTCGTACTCGTAGAATCCTCCGGCGACGGAATTTCCGCGCAAATCTTCAAGTATATATGTCGCAGGATTAGTTTTCTGCACTTTGATAATTTTAAATATTTCGGTAGTCCAATGTGGTGTAAAACCTTTTTCGAAGACGGTCTTGAATTTACTCACGCGTACCTGACAGCCTACTTTGAATCTTCCCGGAGCAGCAATTTTTACACACACGCGTCGATCCACTTGTAATTGCCATTAAGTGTAAACATTTTCCACATATTGTTCTTTAAAGTACGATTAAATCGTTCCACCACTGAGGCTTTCATAACAGAATACGTCGAGTAATGATTGATGTTGTGTTTTTTTACGAGTTTCTGCACATTTGCATTGTAAAATTCTTTTCCTCTATCGGTTTGTACGTTTCTCGGACATCTCTTGCTATCTCGAATTATCTCGGAGATAGCGTCAGCTGTTTCGCGTCCGCTCTTATTCTTGAGCGGCACGGCCCATGCATACTTGCTCAATACATCGATGACGGTGAGTATGTAATTGTATCCTTTGTTGACTCTTGCATAAGGACGCATCTCGACCACGTCAGCTTGCCACAGGTCGTCGTATCCACGTACTATGACGCGTCTACGCGGAAAATTTCTTCTCGCTGGAGCGTGCAATTCCTCCACGAGTAGCTGCTTTTCAGAGGTGTTTGATCGAGGCATATTTGTAATAATGTGATATAATTTTCACGTACAGTTCTTTATATATCTTTTGATGTAGGCTGCGTTACAGCCATTTTATCCAGCGTTAATAATAGCGCCTGCATATTCCTTTCAAGCCTGATTATTTTTTTCTCAATTTCTTTCTGTTGATCTCTCAAAAGCTTGACACTCGCTTCGACATATCGTTTGTTGGCTGCATCATTATCATCTTCCGGTTGCACTACACGTCGTATCTTGCCCGACCTTGCGTCATAGCCGGAGGTTGTTAGACACAGAGTGTTATCGCTCACGTAATTTCTTAGTAATCCATTCCATTGATAATATGAATTATTATTTGACGTTCCAAGTGATAATCCAAATTTATTAATCGACATTTCGATACCACTAATATTGACAGACTGACTCGTATCGTGGATGTATAACTTATTTTATAATAATACCAGCTTCGTAAAGTTCCTCGATAATCGACAATATTTCATTGTCGTGGGCGTTGTTGCCGGCTTGACGTGAAGCTTCGAGCAATCGCAGACGATCTACCAACTCGTTGGGATCATTCCAATGCACGTAATCAATCTTATTATTGTTTAAGATCATAGCACGCGGTATACCTTTTCCAGATTTTTTATCAGAGAATAATGGTGCAATTATATATTTATATTTGTATCCCTTGTTACCTAATACTGGCTGATTCACATTACCATTTCGTCTGTGCGCATTTGTTCTTATTAATATACTTTTGTAGTTCTGCAAGTCATTTGCAGTATATATTTCATCGTCGGGAATTCTCTTGAAAACCAACTCGTAAAGACCTGCTGTTCCAACATATTTTGATCCATCGATAATTATATTATCATTTTTATCCACATCAAAATTTTTATTACCGAGCATCATTCCTTTGTCGATAAATTTAACACCGTATACGTAATCCATCTTGGAATTTTTATCTTGTCTCAATATAGCTGCCACATATTTTTGAGCAAGTGGACCCAGGTGATTTCGCAATGAATTTTGACCCTCAGATGTTTGTAATGAATGTTGAATTGATGTCACAAGCGATTCAGGTGAAGTCTCGAAAATTTCCTCGATAGACGTCTTATCATGCAATAATTGCCTTGGTTGTACATCTTGTATCGGAGTAGAAGTAGTTGCATCCAATAATTGTTGCATTCGCCTGCTTTTGATTCGCTTTGGAGTAGAAGTTATACCGCTCAATGATATATTTGATCGCTTTGTTTTAAACTCTTTTTTCTCTCCGAGCATACTCGATGGTTCAATCTTTTCTTCACCAGACTCAACACCGACTGTATTTTCAACAAGCTGTTTCAGAGGTTCAGAGATTGGTTTAAAATGCCTCTCCAATGCATCATCCTCCTCCATTTTACCAGTTTTCAAGAAACGATATTTTTTACGGATTGAATCGCTCGTTTTCGCAATCTCTCTCACAATCTTTTCACGATCGATATTCATCATGTTGCAATTTAGACGTTGCTCGATCAATGTGTTGAAAGCGACTAATTGCTTTGCGGTATTGCAAATTCATTAAATCCTTTTCTATATCGCCCATTAGTCAGCGGACTGTCCTTGTCAATCGCCGCGAATCCATATTTATGTTGCCAACATTTCTGGCAAAAAGCGCGAAAATTATCGTAAGACATATCTGTATTTACGTGATCGTTGTACACATGTTTCAAGTTTGTCCCATCTTGTTTAAATAAAATTAATAAGTTTGCATTGTCACGTATAAGATGCTTGGGTATCTTGGCATACGTTTGATAAAGATAGAAACAGTCGACGCTCGAGTGTCGTCCCATTGCAAAGTACTCTCTTATCATATCTTGCTTGTCGCATGCCATGTCATCAAAGATAAAAATGGAATTCGGAAGCGCCTCACTCGGTGGAATGACATCGCTATTATTAGAGAATGTAAAATAACCAATTTCTTCTATCGGTGATAGCAAATTTTCCAAATATTGATATTTCGGTTGTTGAAGCGATTTCGAGTAAACGTAAATGTTCTCAAAGCGAACACCATACGGGCTTTCTATCAAACTAATCAACGTGTTAGTTTTACCGCAATTCGAGGGGCCGCAGATGATATCGCGTATAGTATTTGGTAGCATG
This sequence comes from Prenolepis imparis, assembly GCF_030444845.1. Lineage (NCBI taxonomy): Eukaryota > Metazoa > Arthropoda > Insecta > Hymenoptera > Formicidae > Prenolepis > Prenolepis imparis. Next base: position 1,804,390 of record NW_028141174.1, read on the forward strand.
TTTCCATGTCTGCGTATTTCTTTATCCAACATTAACCGTGTTTTATCGTCGAAATTTGTAACCTTGATTATCGTCGATTGCTGAACGAACCGCATGTTTTCTCTCGAATGAATGAATGAGTCACGGAGAGCCTATTTATAGCTGCGCGGAACCATGAATCGCTCAGTACCGAAAAAATGTTTATTCTGCTAACAAGTGCTTCCGATATTCACGGTTTAAGCGCCGAACAGCTGCAATTTGTGCCAAAAGCATTTTTATTGAGATATGAAAATCACATCCACTACGTGTGGGACAAGCTTCCGGAACACATAAAGGCGGATCCAGAGATTCAGACCTGTCGCCGCTGTTTCAAACATTACAATCGACCGTGGCAGTAAACGCACATCGACGGTCCAGCGCCGATGATAAAGGATTGCAGCGAATATCAACGAAAATAGGTAGTGGTCTCGTTAATCGCGCGATAAACGCCGATCGAATTCCATATCCCCGGCTATCAGTTTTGCGGTCCGGGGACTCATTTGGAAAAGCGATTGGCTAGAGGTGATCGAGGTATTAATCCATTGGATGCCGCATGTCGTGAGCACGACATTGCATATTCTCAAAGCAACGCCCTCAGAGAACGACACGTTGCTGATAATATACTCGCTGCGAAAGCGCGAAAACGTATTACTGCGAGAGATTCGACTCTTGGTGAAAGAGCAACCGCTACGACTGTTTGGGCAGCTATGAAAGCAAAGACAAAATTCGGTATGGGGATGAAGACGAAAAAATCTTTGAAAAAGAAGAAGAAACGAATACTGCCTGTGGCGAAGCGTGGTGGTATCTTGCCAATTTTACCATTGTTGGGAGTTCTCGGTTCGTTGGCCGGTGGAGCAGCGGGAGTCGCAAAGGCTGTGAATGATAGCAAGGCTGCGCAATGTCAGCTTGAAGAAATGCAACTTCATAATCGCGCTATGGAAGGTCGTGGAGTTTATCTCGCTCCATACAAGCATGGACAGGGATTCTCAACTAAGAAAAAAAAAACGTCAAAAAAACGCTAAAAATGCCTGTGGGTGTAACAACTAATGTACAATTGCAACAACTGGCAAGACGTATGCGTATACCATTCTTTAGAGGTGTTTTCATGCGCAATAATTTACCGATAAGCGGTATACGACAAAATGAAAGCGGTATTGTAAATTTGGATGACGTTGATGGTTCCGGTACTCATTGGGTGGCATATGTAAAGAGAGGAAATCGAGCAATATATTTCGATAGTTTTGGCAATCTTCAACCACCCAAAGAATTGGTGCAATATTTAAATGTTACGAAAATAGAATACAATCACACATCCTATCAAAATTATAATCAGAATAATTGTGGACAATTGTGTTTATGATTTCTTCAAACGGTTGATATAAAACCTGTCAATCCATCATCACGATTCAGTTTGACAACATGTCGCTAACACTAACGTTGACTGGCAAAAGTAGCGTTCTCGCTGTAAGCTACTTTCCAGCTATAGATTTATCGAATGGTGATTATGAGCTCGGTTTAACAGATTTTGAAACTTATCATACGATTCCGAATGTAAATTCTAAGAATAATAAATTTTACTTTGATAACGATGACAAGGAAATTACAATACCCGAAGGATCATACGAAATACATGCTATAGATGAGTATCTGAGACGTGCAATTTCACAATATCCTTCCAATAAAGAGCAGAATGAAGATGCAATAGCGCTTCGCGCCAATCATAATACTCTAAAGAGCGAAATCAAATGCATCTATAGAATAAACTTTAATAAACCACACAATATAGGATCGTTGTTGGGATTCTCATCGAATCGTATATTGCAACCTCACAAATGGCATGATTCGGATTTACCTATAAATATTATTAGCGTGAATATTATCCGTATAGAATGTAGCGTCACCACTGGTGCGTACAGTAATGACAAGCGCGTACACACGATACATGAATTTTCACCGAGCGTGCCGCCAGGATATAAGATATCGGAAACGCCTGCACAGATCATTTATCTCCCGATCGTCGTACGGAGCATTACTGATCTAACGATACGCATTGTTGATCAAGAAGGACGATTGTTGGATTTTCGAGGAGAGGAAGTTACTGTAAGATTGCACGTACGGCGTCGACAAAATTAGCGTGTGATGCTCGTGCTAAATGATACGGAGCACGTGAGAGATAATAATTTTACGAGGGACATTACGAGGGACAATACTTTTGCGAGAGCAACTGCGGCAGTGAGCGACAATAATCAGAGATCTCGTTACACTAAAAAGAAACTCAGCGCATTGAATCGCGAATTTTTAAAATCATTGGGATTCATCGTACGAAAAGATGATTGATATTTTGAATATTGGTGGTGAACCAGTCTTTGATGATCGTATCGTCAAGGTTGAGACATATACGTACAATCCATATGCCAACTCATCGCTTGGACATAGCGATGAGATACGGATACCTATACACCACCAGGATTTGTACACGTTACCGTGCGAAAGCTTTCTGTATGTTGAGGGAAAGTTGATGATATCTAAAATAGATGCAAATGAAACGCTGGTATTGGCAAATAACTGCGTTGCATTCATGTTTGATGAAATTCGATATGAACTCGATGGTGTGGAGATTGATCGCAACAGAAATGTTGGAATAACTTCTACGTTGAAAAATTATATCTCTTTAACTACCGAGAGAAGTAAAATCTTGAAGAATGCCGGGTGGGATATGACACATAATGGATCATGTGGTGATAGTTGCATGTTTAACTTTTGCGTACCGCTCAACATGCTGTTGGGATTTTGCGAAGATTACAAGCAAGTTGTGATTAACGCTCGCCATGAATTAATTTTGATACGTTCGCGCAACGACAACAATTGTCTGTATGGACGTGCGGAAGCTGATATTGAATTGATCAAGATACAATGGCGTATGCCGCATGTAATATTGAACGAAATCAATAAACTATCCTTGTTACGAGCATTGGAAAGCGGGCGATTCTTAAACATGAGTTTTCGCTCTTGGGATCTGTATGAATTTCCGCTGTTACATAGTACGACCAAGCATTCGTGGACTGTGAAAACCGCCTCTCAGCTGGAAAAGCCGCGATATGTGATCTTTGCACTGCAGACTGGTAAAAAGAATGTTATGACAAAAGATAATACTACATTCGATCATTGTAAATTAGCCAACGTTAAGCTATATCTAAACTCGGAATCTTATCCCTACGATGATTTAAATTTAGATTTCGATAAAAACAGATGGTCGATTCTGTATGATATGTACTCTCGTTTTCGCAAATCTTATTACGGGTGTGATATTGAGAATGTACTAACTATTTAAAGCAAAATTTCTACATTGCGGTCCTCTCGCAGTTATTGATTGTTCGCGACAAAATGAATCTGTCAAAAATTCTACCGTGGACGTGAGAATAGAATTTGAATGTAAGGAAGATGTACCGGCAAATACTACCGCCTATTGTCTCATTTTGCATGATCGTGTTGTCGAATATTGTCCGTTGACCAACATAGTTCGTAAAATTACTTAACCAGCAATTATCCTCCGATATAAAAGATTGAGATTTTTAACAATCGACATCAGTCGTCCAACATTCTTGCAATAATATGGTTGTACCAACGTTTGTGGATCTACAAGGATTTATTTTCAATAAACAGTTTATTGTGAAGGAAGCGGCGATCCTCAGAAGAGGATTCATTGTTTCACATTATTTTTTCGCATGCCCCGTACCATGGGGTGTGCTCATAAAATTGGAGAGACGTCAAGCCTCATGGTTGACTCGAAATCATCATGGATTGCAATGGGTAGATGGAAATGTTCCATACAGCATGGCTCAGCGTTTGATTACAACAGCTATCGCTGGTATGATACAAGAAGAAGAAGAGTCATCCTCTCTCTCGTGTACGTAAAAGGCCATGAAAAGCGAGAATGGTTGACCGATATAATGGACGATGCGAGAAACGGTTTCATTATTGAGACCTTGGATGCAGACTATGAAGATATTCCTACCTTAAACAACTTAGATACTACCTATAGCCTACGTTGCGATAAACATGTAAAAAATTGCGCTTTAGAAAATGTATTTAAAATATTTAATTGGTGGTCAAATCATCGCAATGATTCGCCACACCCTTTTTTTGAATAAATTAATATTGAAATAATATTCTCTTTGTTCTCTCTATCTCTCCTTTTCCTCATATGCATACAAGAATTATATGTCAGCACGTGCTCGTATTAATTTTAGTATGCGACAGCATTCTTATGTTATAATTTTTAAATGTAGTCGATTGAGGTTTTAATGTGGTTGATTGATGTTCGATCGATGTTCGAACGTGGTTTGAAAGTGGTTTGAGGGTGGTTGATTGGTGTTCGATCGAGGTACGAACGTGGTTCGAAAATGGTTTGAAGGTGGTTGATCGTGGTTCGAAAGTGGTTCGAAGGTGGTTGATCGATGTTTGAATGTGGTTGATTGGTGTTCGATCGAGGTTCGATTGTGGTTCGAACATGGTTCTATTGACGTTCGATTGTGGTTCGAAAGTGGTTGATCAAGGTATGAAAGTGGTTCGATCGAGGTTCGATTGTGGTTGATCGATGTTTGAACGTGGTTCGATCGAGGTTCGATTGTGGTTCGAACGTGGTTGATCGAGGTATGAAAGTGGTTCGATCGAGGTTCGATTGTGGTTGATCGATGTTTGAACGTGGTTCGATCGAGGTTCGATTGTGGTTCGAACGTGGTTCTATTGACGTTCGATTGTGGTTTCAATTTTAAATATTATTCATATGCTTTTTCTCATCATGGAATCTTTGTCTCGGACCATCTGTTTTCTTATCTCATGTGCCGAGTAAGCGTTCAAGCTATTATGTCTTACATACCCTACTCTTTTTAACGTGAGTCTTTTTAACCCCGTGGTGTTCGTACATCCATCATAAAGTTTCAGACTGTTAATAATGGAGCACGAGGTTATAATTATTGATGATAGTGATGATGAGGTGATAGTGGTTCAAGTTGGATCAGACGTTGATGCTATATCAGACGACGAAATGGGCTTGGACGTTGAAATTGAGCCCGCAAACGATTCGGACTATGACAGTGAGTGCGATGGTGTTACTCGCGAAAGAAGAGTGCAAAACTTGTACACAGCGGACATCATCGCCATGGATGATACGACGAGAATGTGCGCGATACGTCTGTATTATCCCATGGGGTGGTGCTAAGTTGTGCACAAGGTGTTTTGTGCGAATGCAAGATCTTTTCGTTGAAATTTACGTCGTGCGCACTCACCAAACGGCGCAATACGAGCAGCTTTTGGGACAGTGGTGTACCGGTTGTCAGGCTCCGATGGACCAAATTTTTACAAGAAACATGTGTCCAGTGTGCAATCCATGTAAGTCTCTTTATTTTTATAATAATAAATAAATTAAAATATTTATAAATTAAAAAATTAGGAAAATATTAATTAACTTTGTTATGCAGAAACCGCATCCGCCTCGCAGCCACCGCCGACACCCACCACCTCGCAGCCACCATCGCGCTGCTGTATACATTTTACATTTTTATATTATTATTGTATTATTATATTTCATATTTTAAATTTTATATACTTTATTACATTTTATATTAATTTATATTTTTATATTATTGTATTATTATATTATACATTTTATATTAATTTATATTTTTATATTATTATTGTATTATTATATTTTCATTTTTATATTTTAAATTCACACACACACAGTTATATAATAAACATTATTTTAAATATTAAATAAATGTATTTATTTTAGAATAGGTCCTCTCCCCTTCCTCATCCTAAAAATATTAATTTAAAAAAAATATGAAAAGAAAAAAAATATTAATTAAAAAAAATTCTCTCTTACGAACGCCTCTCTCTTTGCGTTCTCCTTCGCCGCGTTACCTCTCTCGCGTCCGCCTCTCGCGCTCTCCTTCGCTGCATCAGCTCTCGCGCTCTCCATCGCCGCATCATCTCGCGACCGCTATCTCTCTCGCTCTTGCGTATACGCCTCGCTTGCGTCATCTCTCTCGCGTGCGCCTCGCGCTCTCCTTCGCGTTCCTCTCTCCCCGCGGACCCCTCACCAATAAAGCTTCATGCGGTCTTTCGCGGGTTCCTTTCTCCCCGCGGACCCCTCGCGGACTCGGCTCCAAAATCGCGGACGCTTCCCCCTCCCCGCGGCCCCCTCGCGGTACATCGCGGACGCCTCCCGCGTGACGTCATTCCCCCGCGCCATGGGTTCCCCTCGCCCCTCGCCCCCCCCTCATTGCCACTGTGTTAGAACCGGCATAGTATTACTACTTATATGAATAGTAAGATTTGATTGTTATATACTTTCAAAAATTATCAAATCCTTGTAATTAATTATTCGACCAATATAGGTATAAATTTATAAATTACATGTAACGCAGAAATCATTTTTATATATGAAACAGTCAAAATGAATATATAACAGAATCCTACATATAATATCTTGTATAACTTGTAAGATCAAAGTTATATATGCCACAATTTAATGTCAAAACCCTTTATTTCAAGATTCGACCATTATAGGTGAAAATACAGAAATTTCACATATCTCAACATCGAAAATAATGGATATCTAATAACATGAATAAGATGATGAATTCTAACTGCAGCATCTCGTATAAATCATGAAGTAGAGCCATTATATACTATCCACAAGTGCCAAATACATGAAATTCATAATTCGACCAAAATGGGTATAAATTCAAATTTATCATGTATCGCATAAATCAATATTGTATATTTATCAATGGAAAAGAATAATAAACTGAATCTTCAGTATATAATCTTATATAATTAATAAGATGCTAGTTATTTATACCTCAATTAGATATCAAAACCCTTTATTTTAAGATTCTGCCATTATAGGTGAAAATACAGAAATTTCACATAACCCCCCAGCTAGCAGACATACGTCAAAATGACGTTAGAAATTGGTCAGGGAATGACCAAAAATGACCAATGTAATGACGTGAAAATGACACAAAAATGACGGACTAATGTCACGGACCGATGACGACATTTCAAAACGTAAAAAAAACGTGATATTGTGACCCATTTTTGATTTTTTAGTGACGTTTTAATGACATTTTAATAACGTGAAGGATTAAAACATTGAAATATAAAATGACACTATAAAATACATTTTTATTGAGCAATAAAATACATATTAATAACATTTATAAATATATTAATTCTATTTAAATTTAAACATATTTTTTGTACGTTTAAAACAAATTTTTACAAAAGACATATTCTTATCGTATATATTATATATCTATATGATTTACATAAAAAACTAAAAACAATACATTATTTGTTAGGGATAGAAAAAGAAATGAAAAGTATAAACTTATAATAGTGCCGTCTATATTTCATACAGATATATGTAAAAATAAAAGTATTATAAAGCAAAATATGTTTTTGTACTATTTTTATAACTTAATTTACTTTCTATTCAATTACTCAAACTATGAATTATTGGTAACGATACAAAAGAAATATTATTATAAGGATAAACGATGCATTTACTAAAGAAATTATTAATTGACCAAAGTTTAAAAGTATTAGACAAATTTTTGATAATAAAAATGTTCAATTCAGAAGACTGACATGGATAAGAATATAAATTTTTATATTCAAGAAATTGTTTTCCAATAATATAAATTTGACCTTTTGTTGTAACAACTATATTATGTATTTGAACCACTATATTTCCATTAACAAAGCTACAATAACAATCTGAATTATTATATGAATAAATTGTTAAAGTTATATCCTTAAAGTATAATTTTTTAAATTGTTTTTTGCAGTTATAATGATTTGAATTTATTAAAGGACCTAATACATGTTCATATTCTAATTTTTCTATATTATTTTGGGTAAAATTATTAATAGGTAAATTTATTTCGGCAAGATTTATTTCGGCAAGACGACGATGAATTTGTTGAAGAACGTTTTTTGGAGATTTTACAAGTTTTTTAAGTTGACCTAAATATGACTCAAAAGAAAATGCTGAAAATTTATCTAAAGAATCAAACACATTAACATCATCACATAAATGTGACATAATATGAACATTATAAACGAGAAATTCTAAACCATATAAATTTTTACAATGTTCAATAAAAACATTGATCATATTTTGTACAAAAGGAATTCCAAAATTTTTTATATGAATATCCGATATTAATATAGATACGAAAAAGTGAATTAACAAAAAATTTTCATAAACAGCAGCATCTAATATATTTTGTAATACAAAAGGTCCTATATATAATAGAAACAGTCTAAATTCTGTGGCTTTCCAATGTGGTAGCTCGTCTAATGACCGTGGTTTACGGTTGAACTCAATTGGCACATTAATTTTTAAATTAATTATTCGATCAGAAATAATGTTTACACTACGTTGTGACAATCGGACATGTAAGGGACCTTTAAGCCATGTATTTAGCAATTTCCTCATAATACCTAAACAAATGTTATGCATATAGTCAATAGGAAAACATTTAATTAAATCAATGGGTAATTTTAATAAGGGGGTTTCACCTAAATGATGTTCATTGTCGTCTTGTTTTCGAAACATTTCATTTGTGCGCTTTTGAGCATTAGTGTTCAATAAAACTATTTTATTTTTATAATATTGGCCACCCTCAATACATTTTTCACAACAAGAATACCCTGTATGTGACTTAATGCTTTTTAAAAATGCACGTGCTGGTGCGTCACAGACAAAACTATGCACTTTAATTTCAAAAAATTTTCCATTAAAAACAAATCCATTTTGTAGAAAGGTATTCAATTCAGTCACAAAATTATTTAAATATTGATCAATTGGTTTTGGCTTAGATTTTCCAGAAAATAAAGCTACAACAAAAGGTCTACATTTAAAATTTTTTATTTGGCCTAAAATAGGCCACAGCTGTATTTTCGAACTTCTAAATAATGGAATTCCATCTACATTAAAACAAAGTTCTAATTTTTTAAATTGGCAGTTTACAGATCTCAAAACTTTTTTTAGTGCATTTTCTAAACCAATGTAACAAAATTCACCTGTACCTAAAGATATTATTTGAGTAGAAACTGGAGTTTCTAGTAATGTACGACTGTCTAATGGGAGTTCAGGGTGATATGATACTAATATATGAAGTAAATCCGTAAGAGCTGATCGACTAATATTATATTTAACAGTAGCCCAATGTATTAGCTTTAATTTCAGATCATCACTATTGTTGCTATTACTAATATTATCATTATCAATATCATTAATATCAATATTATCATTATTGATGATATCATCATTATTATTTGTGTTATAGCCCGAACTATAACCAGTAGTTATTAGGAATAATAATATTGTAAAACATTTTTACTTATAAACGAGCGCTCTCGCCAAACGCTCGTCGAACGAAAATGCTAACGCAGCGAAATACGCACGAAGCACGGAAATCGCGAGCTGCAAGCGAAGGCCAGGGACTTCGACCTGCTTCGCTTGCATTTAGACCAAAAACGCGTGAGTATTGTTAACCAATCGGGGACTTGTTTCCAAGGGCCTCGCCCGTTGAAAATCAAAGAACAAAAGAAGATATAAGACGGAGAGCCCGCCCGCGAAGGCAGTCTCGAATACAATTCCTAAACATCAAGACGTGGTCGCTAATAAGAATCCGGAACATCAGGACGAGACTCACTAATAAAAATCTGAATCATTAAGAAGAATTACTAATAAACGCTCGTTAGCCAAACATCGAATGTTACGCGAATATATATATATATATATATATATATATATATATATATATATATATATTTAAAGAAAGGACGAGAAATAAAGTGAAACCAAATTTAATCAGAAATAAAAGTGTATTTAAACAAAAGAAGAGATTATAATCCTCCTAACGTCCCGCGAAGTCCTGATCGACCCGAGGATCCTCATCCTTAATTCGGCGCAACCCCAGTGCCTTGCTCGAGGCACACAACATTTGATAAATCATTTCTGAACGGTTCATTTATGTTTTCATAACAAACTAAACTTTTTTCAGATAAAAGTGATTGAATATTAACATTTTTCACTACAGAAACATTATTATCCGTATTACTATTATCAGAAACATTTAAATCACTATATTCAACGTGTTGACTTATTATTATTTCTTTAATAAATGCATTTTTAGCCCTTCTATATTGTTGTCGGCGACCAACAAACTCTTTTTCTTTATGAATCTTTGGCATATTGTTAGAATTATAAAAGTAAAAAGAATAAAAATTAGAAATATATAATGTTAAAAAAAGCTTGCTTAACAAACCCGTCTTTTCCTTTCATCCTCCAAGCGCTGCTTTGCATGCTTAAGCCACACTTTTATTGCATTCTCTATATCATTTGTTGTAGCGTTTGTTGACCTTAGCTGTATTGCACCTATAAAATATTAAACATTGAACAATTATTAAACGTTAAACATATTTGCAATTATATATAATTATCACTTAAAGAAATTTACACAAATTATCACAGATTTTAACGTAAGATTAAAGAAAGCAATTTTATTATTTTGCCTCTGTCCGGCAAAGTTGTAGTTGCATGCCAGTTCATTTGTTAAGACGTAACGTAAAATTTTGTTGGTTTGTGATGTGATGTTACTTCCACTCAAAGTAGATAAAAAAGAGGCCTAACAAAATAGTATATTAATATACATATATAGAGTATAACAATATATACAGTATTTTTTTTACAATTTTTATATCATAATTAACAAAAAAATCATACTAGAGTGTTTTGATTGCTACGTATATTCAAATAATTTTCCAATATTTGAAGTTCGTTGTTTGTTTTTAATGGTAATTGTACTGGAATATCATCAAGAAGAGTATTACATATTCCCGAAGTTTTTGATTGTTTTAGTAGCCCAACAACTTCTTTTACTTGTTCTTGGAGTTTAAAGATCTGGTAGTAAATTTTATCTACAAAACATTAGAATGTTATATCTGTGTGACATCTCTTATAAAAAAAATTATTAATACAAACCTAAACTAGGACGGTTTGCCTTTCCATTTGTAATAAAATCTAAAAATTATCAAAATCTCAAAAGTGTGCTCCAATGCAATAAAAATATTATATAAACTTTATTTATTATAAATCATTGATAATATTTAATTTTGGGGATTATAAATATACAAAATGCATGCAAACCTGTTTCAAGATTTGAAGTTGAATGAGAAACATGATCATCTGCAATGTCGATATTTTCGAATGAATTCGAAGATGCGGAAGAACAAACTATATCGTTTAATCTAGTTACATCGTTCGTTCTTTTTTCAGATCGAAAAATTTTTTCAGGTCGAGACAAAATTGATGGAATCTCTTCATCTTCACTCGATGTAATACTTTGGTACCGCTTATTAGGCTTCCTTTTTCGTTTGCATTCTATTTCTGATGAAGATGGTGCTTCTGTATCATTATTATTTTCAATTTTTTGCAGTTTTTTGTTTACTCTATCTAAATCATCTAAAAATATAATAAATATTAATAAAGTAAAAACAAAAAATATTGATAAAAATTAAAAATTAAACATTTATAGAAAGCATATAAATATTAAAAAGAAAACACTAGCAAAAATTTAATAACAACAAACCATGTTTAAAAAGTAATCGTCTTATTGCATACAGTTCCCACTTCTCTTTATCTGGTATTTCGGCTTTTATTAAAGCTTTATTTATTCTTTGACCTGATTTGTAGGGAGGCCACCAAACTTTATTTTGAGCTCCTGACAGCCAAGAATTATGGGCTATACCCATTACAAAATCATCGTCATTAGTTATAAATTCAACTGCAATAAATGTCATGGCTAATAATAAAATAAAAAGATAAAATAATTAGTATTTGTTGTGCAAAAATGTAAAAAAGCTAGGTTTAATTAAAAGCGAGAGATATATATATAAATAAAAAAAATATACAAAACTCAGTCAGAAATGTATATTGATTCAAAAGTGCGATGTAACAATAAAATATTGACGTTGATGATTTCATGTTGATGGAGGATTGATCTCATCCAAATAGCACAAAACGGAGGGCATAGATATATGTGTATATCTTCAGAATAGTATCAAGCCATCAAAATATATATATATTTAAGATCCCAGAATAGATTCCATACTATTTAGGTTAGGTCATCGTTTCTCGCTACATAAATGACAGTATTTATTTTATCAAAACTTACCTAACAAGCTTTAACTATTCACACACACTATCACAAATTTTTATTATTTTACTTAAAAAACACCATACAATGTGTGAGATAGAAGAAAAAGCAAAATTAATGACTCGGCAGAACTGTCGCCAGTCAACAGAGAGGGAAACATACGCAACAATTGAAAGTCGCGCATATGTGTTGCGCAGAATGCTCTGCGTGGTAGCGCTGTACGTCTTAAAGCTGCGCGCGCGACTTAACATAAAAATAGAACGTCTTTATAACGTCACATTTTGTACATTTTTAAAACGTTACAAAAAAGACGTTTTATTTTAGTTTTTATTTTGTCATTTGACGTCATTGGACCAATAATCACCAGTTTTTCACGTTATTTTGACGTGGGTATGCTAGGTGGGCCAACATCTAAAATAATGGAAATATAATAACATGAATAAGATGCTGAAATCTCACTGCAGCATATCGTTTAAATAATTAATTAGAGCCATTATATAATATCCAAAAGTGCCAAATACACGAAATTCATAATTCGACCAAAATAGGTATAAATTCAAAATTATCATGTATCGCATAATACAATATTGTATATTTATCAATGGAAAAGAATAATAATATGAGTCTACAGTATATAATCTTATATAATTTATAAGATCCAAGTTATTTATACATCTATTTAATGTCGAAACATTTTATTTCAAGATTCGACCATTATAGGTGAAAATACATAAATTTCACATATCCCAACATCTAAAATAATAGATATCTAATAACATGAATAAGATGCTGAATTCTCACTGCAGCATCTCGTTTAAATAATTAAGTAGAGCCATTATATAATATCCAAAAGTGCCAAATACACGAAATTCATAATTCGACCAAAATAGGTATAAATTCAAAATTATCATGTATCGCATAATACAATATTGTATATTTATCAATGGAAAAGAATAATAATATGAGTCTATAGTATATAATCTTATATAATTAATAAGATCCAAGTTATTTATACATCAATTTTATGTCGAAACACTTTATTTCAAGATTCGACCATTATAGGTAAAAATACATAAATTTCACATATCCCAACATCTAAAGTAATGGATATCTAATAACATGAATAAGATGCTGAATTCTCACTGCAGCATCTCGTTTAAATAATTAAGTAGAGCCATTATATATTATCCAAAAGTGCCAAATACACGAAATTCATAATTCGACCAAAGTAGGTACAAACTCAAAATTCTCATGTATCGCATAAGTCAATATTGTTAATTTATCAATGGAAAAGAATAATAAACTGAATCTTCAGTATATAATCTTATATAATTAATAAGATCCAAGTTATTTATACCTAAATTAAATGTCAAAACCCTTAATTTCAAGATTCGACCATTATAGGTGAAAATACAGAAATTTCACATATCCCAACATCTAAAATAATGGATATCTAATAACATGAATAAGATGCTGAATTCTCACAGCAGCATCTCGTATAAATCATGAAGTAGAGCCATTATATATTATTCAAAAGTGCAAAATACATGAAATTCATAATTCGACCAAAATAGGTCTAAATTCAAAATTCTCATGTATCGCATATGTTTGGAGGGTGTGTTCAAGTCTCCTCCTAAAGCGATAGTTGCGATTTTATTCTATTTAAATCATGGACTGTATCGAGCAATTTTACACGCGAAGGGTATAAGACTTAGCGGCTCGCGAATAGTAAATCGAGAATAACTTTCGGTAAGAATTAGCAAAAGCGACAAGCGACAAAGCGCGACAATTGTTAAATATATAGTAAATAATTAGCGAGCGATTGCGACTCACCGCACGGTGCATACCTGGGATCTCGCTGTTCGGTCCTCGTGGCTTCTCGAAACTTTAGAATTCTCGTCCTTCTTTGCTTTGAGTCCATGCAGCAATGCTATCAGGCAAGGTAAAAGCACAGGCAAGCAAGCAAGCAGGAATTCTATGCGTAATTGTCGTAGACAACAGAGCGGACATCCACAGTGCGAGAGCTCCGTGTCGCAAGTGAGTACGAGAGCGGTCCGTGCGAGAGTGAGTTCCAATCGTCTCCCTGCAAGCGTGTAGCAGACCCAGCAAAAAGCTCGCAAATTCTTCACGAGGTATCATCGGTGGATCGACGATGGCAGCACCGATAAGTGAATCGAATTATTGATTACACAGCCGATCGCGATCCACCGACTTCTCGTGACAATCGATAACATATAGTAAATCTATATTTATTAACCTTACATCTAAATTATTTCTAATTACTTATTAATTAACTAAAGTGAGCGCCAAACATACCGCCCACCAAAATAAGACTTATTTTTAAGAACTCTCAATTTATATTTTTCTCCGGTGAGTTGCCCATCGGCAGAGGGCACAGTATCACCAGAGGACGAGTCAATAATCCGTCCGCTGTCCTCACCGTGGCTACCCGAGATATCCCATCGCGACCGGGATACAGAGATACAATCCGCCCGCGCTTCCAATGCAACGGAGACGCGTTGGCCTCCTTTAAGAGAACCAAAGCGCCTTCCGAAACGGGCGCCCCAGGATTGAGCCACTTAGGACGCTGCTGTACAGTTTGCAAATACTCGAGATGCCATCGTTTCCAAAAATCTCGATGCATCCGCTGAATGAGTTGCCACCTATCTAATCGACCCAATGGCACAGATGCTAGATCGGGACTCGGAAGTGAAACGAGAGGTTCGGTGGTCAGAAAGTGTCCTGGCGAGAGGACCGCAAGATCGTTTGGATCGGTACTCACTGGGCAGAGAGGCCTGGAATTAAGAACAGCTTCTACCTGAGCAAGAATGGTGGAGAACTCTTCTATCGAGAGGAGTTGATCACACACTACGCGCTTGAGATGTGTCTTGAATGATTTTACTCCCGCCTCCCACAGGCCTCCAAAATGAGGCGCCGAAGGCGGATTAAATGACCACCTGATTTTCTCACTTTCGGTAACCAATTCCATATATCTTAACAGTTCGCGGTGCGCACCGACAAAATTGGTACCGCAATCACTAAAGATGAGCGAGCACCTTCCGCGCCGAGCAACAAAACGCCGCAAGGCGGCCAAGAATGAGTCCGTACTCAAAGAAAAGGCGATTTCTAAATGGACGGCCTTAACTGCAAAACACACGAACAAGCAAACATACACTTTAAACGAGGTAGTTCCGCGAGCTCGACGAGGCGACACCAAAAAGGGGCCAGCGAAATCCACGCCCGTAATGGAGAAAGGCTTGACCTGATTGACTCGCTCGGAGGGTAGAGAGGCCATGGAAGGCTGAGCAATACGAGGGCTTGCCCGGAAGCAACGATAGCATTTCGAGAGAACTCGCTTGATCGCTCGCTGCACTCCCAACACCCAGAAGTTTTGAGCTAATAGATACTGCAGAGTACGCCTGCCAGGATGCATATGCTGTTGATGAGTGCTCTCAATCAGAAGCTCCGTAAGACGATGTCGGTTCGGTAACAATGCCGGATCGTATGGCAAGATCGAGTTTACTATCCTTCCGCCCACCCTGAGGATTCCGCGCGAATCAAGAAAGGGAACAAGTTTGCGAAGATCCCGGGAAACCCTCTTTTTGCTTTCCAACGCTTGTAGCTCCACCGAGAAGCTTTCAGTTTGCACGTACTTAACCAGCAAGAGTAGAGCGGAATGAGATTCCAATTGATCGACAGCCGCACTACTTGGAATCGGAACTTTTCGGCAATTACTAACAAAACGATGACAGTAAACTACGATACGACAGATCTTCTCCAACGACGAGAATCTCGACAACAAGAGTTCGAATGGAGACGACAAAACGCTAGTGAGAAATGCAACCGAAGCCGTCGCAGCTTCCGGTAAAACAACAGAATCAGTATCGAGTTCATTGCGTGGTTGAAAATCCCTCAGCCAATCGGGCCCCTTCCACCATAGGTCGCAGGCCACAAGTTCCCGAGGAAACAATCCACGTGAGCAATGATCAGCGGGATTAGAGTCAGTCCCGACATGACCCCAAGCAGCAACAGCGAGATTCTCCTGTATCCGTGCCACGCGATTACGAATAAAAGTCTTCCACCGATGTGAAGATGACCGAATTCAAGCAAGGGTCACCATTGAATCCGACCAGGCGTGTACGGAGTCCAAAGTGAACCGATCCTTGAGTACCTGTTGCAAATACTTAATCAATTCCGAGAGTAATAGAGCCGCGCATAATTCCAAGCGTGGCATGGTGAGAGACTTAAGCGGAGCGACCTTCGATTTAGCGGTAAGCAGGCGAATAATGACCCGAGTGATCGTATCGACACGCAAATAAACGACGGCCCGTAACCGCGTTCACTGGCGTCGCAAAAACCATGAATCTCCCCACGCAGCACACCATCAAACGCGAGAGATCGAGGTATCCGCAAAGAGGCTAGCTCCCCCAGCTCAAGTTCATACCTAGCCCACTATTGACAAATATCAGTAGGAGGTTGAACGTCCCAGTCCAAGCCTAGCGTCCATAATCGTTGGATGAGCAGCTTGGCAGCGAAAGTGAGAGGCGCCAGAAATCCCAAGGGGTCAAAAATTCGCGCCAACTCCGATAGGATGACCCGCTTTGAGCACTCTCTATTTAAGGGGTGAACCTGAAATGCAAAACAATCTGAAGGCGCATACCATCGAAGTCCAAGCACATTCAGAAAATAATTTTCACCAGAGTCGAAAGATAACATCGAATCGCTGCAATGCTCCGACGCGATATCCTTTAACACGGCAGGATGGCTAGTAGCCCACTTTCTCAAGGAAAGACCCGCACTTGGAGCAAGTCCTGTAATTGATCTCGAAGCGCGAGAGCCTCCTCGATGGAGTGAACACAATATCGTCGACGTATAAGGATGATCGCAAGGCCAGAGACGCTAAAGGGTGACTTTCCTTGCTCTCCTCCGATAACTGAAGCAAGCATCGAATCGCTAAATACGGAGAGGAAGCGATCCCGAAGGTTATTTACGGTTCGTAATCTATAATCCGCTATAGGTTCGGAATCCGAAAATCGCCACACGATCCGCTGACAGTCACATTGCGAAGGTTCAACCTGGATCTGTCGAAACATCTGTTTGACATCTGCGGTCAGGGCCACAGATCCAATGCGGAAGCGAATCAAGATGGCCGAGATATCCTGCTGCAACTTTGGTCCACTCAAAAGTGTCTGATTAAGCGACAACCCATTAGAGCCCTTTGAGGAAGCGTCGAAAACTATCCTCAATTTAGTAGTTTCACTATCAAGCTTTATGACACCATGATGCGGCAAGTAATAAACTTCACCGTCCACCGGAAACGGTTGAGGAATAAGCTCCATGTGGCCCAATTCAAAATACTCTCGCATAAACGCCAAGTACTGCAACTGGAAGGCCTCGTCGGATTTGAAGCGGCGCTCGAGTGATCGAAATCGATTAAGAGCAATTTGGCGCGAATCGACGAAACAAGGTGACTTCTGTGAAAAGGGATACCGAACTACAAATCTACCGAGACCATCTCTACGAGTAGTATGCGCGAACAATTCTTCACAAAACTGGTCCTCCTTTGATGCCGGCGCGTTGTACGGAATCTCCTCTACCTCCCAGAACTTTCGGATAGTAGTATCCAGAGTCCCCAGCGAGGTCACAAAGGAATGCACGGGCTGCGATGCCACCGAAGAGACCGCGCCCATCAATACCCATCCGAATATAGTATTAAGGGCATCTGGTTCTCCTACCTTTCCTTTACGATGGCCATCTCGAAGATATGATACAAAATTTTCGGCCTCTAGCAAAATGTCGATTCGACCTGGTCGATAGTAGTCGGGATCCGCTAGCGATAACCCTTCTAAATGTTTCCACGACCTTAACTCTACCTTGCCACTAGGTAACTGAGAAGAGATACGAGAGAGTATCGTAGCTTCTATTGGAATCCGGATATCATCTCGATCTCTGACGCGAAGCACGAAAGAAGTGCTACCCTTGGTGGTGGCGGCCTTGACATCATTCAACGCGACCACTACCATCTGACTAGGCGTACGACTAAACCCGCCTCTTTGGACGCAACTCTCGGTAATAAAGTTAGATTGACTCGCGCAGTCTAAAAGAATACGGACCGGAGAAAAATTGCCATGTACGTCAGCAATCTCAGCTTTAACAGTCGATAATAGAACGACAGGTTTAGAACAGGAGATGCTAGCCATGGTCACGAGCGATGGTACTGTTTCAGTGGCAGTCGTAGCAGTCAAGAAGGACGATGCTGTTTCCGATAAAGAGGCGACGGCGGTCATAGTAGCCTCCGTAGAACGAGGCTCAAAATGCAAAAGCGTATGGTGCTTTGCTTTGCACGAACGACAGGTCCAACTAGATGGACATTTGCTTACCTGATGCCCCGAATGAAGACAATTCAGGCACAACCTCAGATTCTTCGCCTTGGAGTATCTATCCTTGGCCGACAATTTCAAAAACCCAGGACATTTTGCAAGGCCATGAGATTCTTTACAAATAAGACAATCTACGGTACTAGTCACAAACGAGGAAACAGATGACGCGGACCTTCCCTCCGATTTGCCCGTCTTTATTGGCGCACTCGATAAAGACGCGAAAACTCGACAGTAATCGTTCAAAAACGTAGTTAGCTGCTCATATCGTGGGATTTCAACTTCGCGATGCTCTGCTTCGAACTTCTCGCGCAACGAAGGAGTGATTTTGTCTAACAATAGGTTTAGCAATATAAAATCCCACGTCTCCGTAGGGAAATACATTAACTGCAAAGCTCTCAAATTTTCATTAAACGTATCTAAGAGCTGACGTAGCGAGTCGGACGAATCCGCCTTCAACGATTTTGCAGTTACGACTGAACGCCAGTAATGACTGGCCAACTTACGTTTATTCTGATATCTACCGACTAAAGAATCGTACGCGATCTCATAGTGGTCCGCAGATAGAGGCAGATTTTTAACCACATTAAGCGCGTCCCCGCTTAAGGAGGCAAGCAAATATTGATATTTGTCAATCGCGTCGAGTTGCGTGTTATTATGAATCGACCGGTTAAAAAGCGCGAAAAAGGAGGGCCAAAGCGTAAGATCTCCCGAAAAACGCGGTAAAGATATCTTAGGTAGCTTGATTTTTGATGCTGAATTAGCCGAGGGAGTTTCAGTTGTTGAGGATCGAGGCTCACTTACGAACGTGTGATATGCCGTTTTTATGCGATAACGCATTTTATCAAAGCGCGCCCGAACTTTATCCTCAGTCTCGAAATCTGCCGTAGCATCCTGAAGCAATTTCAAATGAGCGATCTCGAAATCCTCGATAAGGGTGTCTACATCCGGATAGCACGCAAAAAATGCGGTTTTATACAGAGGGTCCGCTTCAGCCTTTACCGCGGTGTCAAAAATTTCCGACAAACGCCTAACGCACAATTCGCGTTTGATCTGAGCATTTTTTGTCATCGTGAATTAGAAATATTTAAGTCAACGTATCACGCGACGATATCGACTCAATTTTTCGACCCAAATCAAAATCAATCGACAGTCCAATATAAACATTCGTGCCAAGAAGTCGACCAGATAGATGTTCGGTAATTATCGTTCGAGATTCAGGAGCACAAATTACGAAATTTATCTCAGTTCGAATGAAAGCGAGAAAGGACCGAATTCACGAGAACGATCTCGGAAATATATGCGGTGTAAATAATATAAACTGTAAGATAATAGATCCTGGACGAGCGAGCTCTTGCACGGTGAAGACTACGGCGAGAGAAAGGATAGAAAAAACGTAAACACGCGCGCGAGGCTCGAGAGAACGCGAGATTACAGGCGTCGAGCGAGCAGAACAAATTTTGGAAAATTCCAACTACTAAATAAGAATGCTGTAAAGAACGACAAATTAACACAAGAAAATATAGAGATACATATATACATAAATATACAACAATATTATATTATAAGAGTGCGCAATATATTATGAGAATATTATAATTGATGACAATTCATGAATACTCTGGATAGAAGATATGCCTCTTTACAATGATGCAAATAACACTAAGAATGTTCGCAAAAGCAAGACATGAATAGACGAAATGTTCAGGACTGATTTACGAGTATCAAAATCAATTCTTTGGAATTCGCTTCCAAAATATAATTCCCGAGATGCGAAAGTAATTATACCAGTGAATGCCAGAGCAATCAAATTAATAATCGATATAATTCTATAATTCTTACTCAATTTCAATTGCAGTTAACAATTGTAATAATCAATAATATAATAATATAAGAATCAATAATTTTTCAAAAGCAACAAATAATAACAGCAATCCGATCAAGTAACAATACAATAAATGCGCAGATAATGATAGCAAGTAATAATCACAATATAGCAGTGGCAATAAATATAAGATATATATATATATATATATATATATATATATATATAATAAACTTAAAGTAATACACAAGATATCAAGCCGTATCAAATAGCATCCAAATGTAGCAAAAAAATACTAGCAGATAAATCGCAAAATAATAGCCCGTAATAATAGCGAGAATTTAGAGCGAATAATACTCATAATGCAAATAGTAGCAAAAAATAATAGCAAAATTAATAGCAATAATAGTGGCGAAAAATAGTAGCAAATCTAGCAACAATAATGTAAGGATCAAATAATAAACGCACGCAACAATCGAGTTGAACGCAGTGATTTATGATATCGCAAGTTATGTTAGCAAGATTTCGATATTAGAGCGAACCGAGTGTAGCTCTCAACGAAAATATTGACACACTCAAAACTCTGGAATGCCGCGACAAAAAAAACGAGCGAGAGAGAGCGAGAAGAAAATACAAGGTAAAATCGAGCAACGAGAGGTCGGTGTTAAATAGTACTAACATTCGAAAATCAATTTTTTTTTTTTTTTTTTTTAAGTGAAGAAATCCGGCTCGAAGGACCAATGTTTGGAGGGTGTGTTCAAGTCTCCTCCTAAAGCGATAGTTGCGATTTTATTCTATTTAAATCATGGACTGTATCGAGCAATTTTACACGCGAAGGGTATAAGACTTAGCGGCTCGCGAATAGTAAATCGAGAATAACTTTCGGTAAGAATTAGCAAAAGCGACAAGCGACAAAGCGCGACAATTGTTAAATATATAGCAAATAATTAGCGAGCGATTGCGACTCACCGCACGGTGCATACCTGGGATCTCGCTGTTCGGTCCTCGTGGCTTTTCGAAACTTTAGAATTCTCGTCCTTCTTTGCTTTGAGTCCATGCAGCAATGCTATCAGGCAAGGTAAAAGCACAGGCAAGCAAGCAAGCAGGAATTCTATGCGTAATTGTCGTAGACTAAAGAGCGGACATCCACAATGCGAGAGCTCCGTGTCGCAAGTGAGTACGAGAGCGGTCCGTGCGAGAGTGAGTTCCAATCGTCTTCCTGCAAGCGTGTAGCAGACCCAGCAAAAAGCTCGCAAATTCTTCACGAGGTATCATCGGTGGATCGACGATGGCAGCACCGATAAGTGAGTCGAATTATTGATTACACAGCCGATCGCGATCCATCGACTTCTCGTGACAATCGATAACATATAGTAAATCTATATTTATTAACCTTACATCTAAATTATTTCTAATTACTTATTAATTAACTAAAGTGAGCGCCAAACAGCATAAGTCAATATTGTTAATTTATCAATGGAAAAGAATAATAAACTGAATCTTCAGTATATAATCTTATATAATTAATAAGATCCAAGTTATTTATACCTACATTAAATGTCAAAACCCTTAATTTCGAGATTCGACCATTATAGGTGAAATTACAGAAATTTCACATATCCCAACATCTAAAATAATGGATATCTAATAACATGAATAAGATGCTGAATTCTCACTGCATCTCGTTTAAATAATTAAGTAGAGCCATTATATATTATCCAAAAGTGCCAAATACACGAAATTCATAATTCGACCAAAGTAGGTATAAATTCAAAATTCTCATGTATCGCATAAGTCAATATTGTAAATTTATCAATGGAAAAGAATAATAAACTGAATCTTCAGTATATAATCTTATATAATTAATAAGATCCAAGTTATTTATACCCACATTAAATGTCAAAACCCTTTATTTTAATATTCTACCATTATAGGTGAAAATACAAAAATTTCACATATCCTACAAACCAAAATAATTAATATAAAATAACATGAATAAGATGCTAAATTCTTACTGCAGCATCTCGTTTAAATAATTAAATAGAGCCATTATATATTATCCAAAAGTGCCAAATACACGAAATTCATAATTCGACCAAAATAGGTCTAAATTCAAAATTATCATGTATCGCATAAGTCAATATTGTTAATTTATCAATGGAAAAGAATAATAAACTGAATCTTCAGTATATAATCTTATATAATTAATAAGATCCAAGTTATTTATACCTACATTAAATGTCAAAACTCTTAATTTCAAGATTCGACCATTATAGGTGAAAATACAGAAATTTGACATATTATAACAACTAAAATAATTAATATAAAATAACATGAATAAGATGCTAAATTCTCAATGCAGCATCCTGACGGTCGACGTCAAATATAAATGTAATATAAAATCGAAACTGCCAAAAATTATATAATAAAATATAAATAATTTATTTTTTTACATTTTTTTTAAAAATTATTTTATAAAATTTTATTTAAAATATGAAAATATTTATTTTGAACTTTTTAAGAGCAAATATTAAATTTTTATAACAAAAGGTGCTTGAGCTGCTGTTACTCCAATCGATTCGGCTCTGTATTGGACCCAGACAGCACAGTGACGTTTTAAAAACGTATTAAAAATGTACATATTGGACGTTTTGTACGTATTTATAACATCCATATTAGAGCCTTCGACATCTTTAGGACATTTTAGAAATGTCCAGTGTTATTTTTCTGGACAATCGAAACATGGCCATTTTAAGGATTAAACGAACTAAAATTGGACCTGCTTCGAACATTGAACGTATATTTTATAGTAGATAGGTGTAGGTATATATGTAAATTTATATGTTTAGAGTTTAGAGTACTGAATATACCTATTTTAGTACACATACAGCATCAAAAAATTGCAGAAATCTTGCAAACATCCAAAAGAAACAAGAAAAAAAATTGTTGAAACTATGTAAGTTCATTTTGTTTATCCGTAATACTTAGATATTCGCGTATTATATAATCTTAATATTCAATATTTGCAAGCTTTATATATAATTCTCATAACAAATCTTAAATACGGGAAAGATAGCGCCTCGTGCGTCACATAGCGGTAAATAAAAGAACTAATGATTAATGAATACTGTTTTTATAATATTTTTGGAATGTTACAGCAATATTTCGTTTAAAATATTACAGTTACATGTTCTTATAATGTCTCTCCAATATTACGTTGCAACTTGTAAGATTATAATATTGCTGCAATGTAAATGAAATGTTCTGTGCTGTACGTAAAATGAATGTTTTTAAAACGTCTAAATATAATATACTTTGAACGTCTAATAATGGATATTCTTAAAACATTCATATTATATCCATGGACATTTGGACTAAATAAAAACCAAAACTGGACGTCCATTGGATATTCTGTGCTGTCTGGGGAGTAGAGCTAACGAGTTACTGTAAGAAATCAGATAGAAATAGGCCTAACTACGCTCCTGTACCCCTACTACAGCGCTCACATCGATTGCCGGAGAGAGAGATTATCGAACTCGAAGAGGCTCGAGGAAGAATCATTGTGGAGCAGTAGGAGCATAGCTACCATTCGGACGACACAGTCGTATTCGCTCTAGAGAAATTAGAACAGCGGATTAACCTCCCCTTTTGCTTTTCGTGGTAGCAACACTCCATGTTAGCTCTTTGATTCTTCCGAAATCAGTTAGGAAGTTCTTTTGCAGTATAATAATACATTTCGGCCAAGTCTTACAGACATTCGTTTCTAATAGTTATAATAACTAGGCTAATATGATTTTGTTTAAATACGAACATTAATTGATAAGTTTACAAGAGTCACCAATAAATAGTGACTCTCTGAAATGCTGTCAATATTAATCAATTAAAAGCTACATATTATTTTCTAATAGTGAGATACGTCTTCCTTCAATTAAATCCTTGAACCGCCGTTACTTCCTTATATAATAACCTGACATTAAATTAAGATTCGCACGAAGAATATAGCCAAGGAATAAAGGAAAGAAATCAAGTCTTACAAAATTCAGAAGTGGGATTACGACCCTCTTTCCTCAGGTGAACATTGACTATTGCTCCGAGGCAAATTCGCCCTCGCCATAGACGTACTTTGCATTTTCTTTAAATATAAAATAAATAAAAATAGTGAGTGCGTGCAGTTTAGCAGAGACTTTAGATTCGTTGCTATCGAGAATTAAAACAGTAGTGATCGTTTATGGTCAACACCAGAGCGAAGGCGAACCAGACAGCAAAAATGGAGCGCGAGCGTTTAGAAACGTTGATCAACGACCAACTACGAGAGGAAGCAATAAAGTACCAGCTACATCTTGTATCGGATCGGAATAAAATGATAGACTCTATCATGACGCATTTGGAGCAGAACAGCCCCATGAAGAAGCTGACACAATCCAAAGCGTCACGAGGAACCACCACAAGCTCAAAATCCAAAACGAACAGTGGGCCGTCGGAACGGTCTACGTCGGCGAGTGTAGATCCAGCTTCCCAAACTCAGGAGCAAAGCACCATACACCAAATAGCGGAGACGCTAAACATATGTTTAGCGCAACAGCGGTATATGATGGAGGAAATAAGGACACTAGCTAGTCGATCCACATCAAATCTTACGGAGCCAGCACAAGAGCGGGAAGACATGGAGCCGGTACGTCCGCCGGCATTAACTACCTCTTCTCCTGCTCAAGCAGTAACATTATTGACGCCGCAAATCCCGGAATACGGAGGTACGGACGACGAGAACGTACTGGTGTGGACGCAAAGAGTGGACAAGGTCGCACGGATCCACAGAGCGACGGACGACGTAACCCTCTTAGCGGCCTCAAGTAAGTTGACGAAAACCGCCAAAGCATGGTACGATATGCAAGCAGGAGATGTGTTAGAATCCTGGATCAGGCTGAAGCAGGAAATTATCAAGATTTTCGATAGACAAGTCTCCTTTACCTCTGCCATGCAGAAGATTGAAGCCCGACGATGGCTTTCGCACAAAGAATCGTTTGATCAATATTCGATGGACAAACTGACGCTAATACACAGATTGAATCTGCCAACAACCGATGTAGTTAGCCTACTCATCGGAGGAATCCAGCAGAGCTCTTTAAGGGCTGCTGCCTTAACGCTGACGTCCCATTCTCTTGACAAGTTTTTAAAGGCGAAGAATAACGGCTGGAATGGCCGATTGCGAAAAGAAGACGTTCAATCAACACAAAAATGGAAAAGGCATGGAAATCACTTGCAAGATGTGCGGCAAAAAGGGGCACCTTCAACAAGACTGCCGGAACGCAGACCGTGTCTGCAACTATTGCAAGGGTTCGGGTCATTGGAAGGCCGAATGCCCGAAGCTGAAGAAGAAGGACCGCCCGCCGACGGCAAGCGCATACCAGGCTCCGACGGCGAAGACATCACCGGCTGCGCAGACCACCTCTGCGACAGTCATCGAGACGGAGAAATGTAAAGCCAAGTTATGTATAAATGGTCCATTAGTTAAGATAAATAGCATTGACAATATCGCGTGTGAGTTAAATGCATTGCTAGATACGGGGAGCCCGGTTTCGTTTATTGCAACTAGCAATTTAGAAAAAATTTTTGGTCTATCCGCAGACGTTTTAGAACCGGTCGAGCGTAAATTCAATGCACTAACAAAAACTCCGATAAATATTTTAGGAAAAATAAAATCTAATATTAGTTTTGAAAATTTCCCGGATAAATCGTTTGAAATAACATTACATGTCGTTGGTCCGGATTTCGCGGACATTGATATAGTAATTGAACGCGATCTGTTCGAAGATCACGAGTTAACGCTGATTTATTACGCGGAAAAAACCGGCCCTACTTTTACGCAATTATTAATGCAAACCGATGTGTGTTATACCGATGTTTGCGCCGAATCAATTATCGATGAAACTGAAACAGATTTTGATCCACCGACTAAAGAGCGATTAAAAAATATTGTACTCGAGGCCGAAAATGCAATGATACCGCGTGTCGAAGATGATTATTTCGTTTCAGTGAACTTAAAAGACACGACTACGTACGCATACGCGCCGAGAAAATTTGCACTTATCGAGAGGCAACAGATAAGAGAAATCACTGACGACTTGTTAGAGCGCAGAATAATTAAAACAAGCGTATCCCCGTACTGTGCACGTATAGTGCCCGTTAAAAAGAAAAACGGCAATTTGAGATTGTGTGTGGATTTACGTCCACTGAATGCACGAGTCATAAAACAAAAATACCCATTTCCGATAATTGAGGACTGTCTCACGAAACTCGGAGATAAAATGGTTTCTACGCTATTAGATCTAAAAGATGGATTTCATCAAATTAAAGTCCATCCAGATTCGACCAAATTCTTTTCGTTCGCGACGCCCGACGGGCAGTATGAATATCTTCGATTACCCTTCGGTTACTCAGAGGCACCGGCAGAATTTCAAAAGCGTATAGTTCAAATACTACAAAAGTTGTTGAGGGAAGATAAAATTTTAATATATATAGATGACATTTTAATTGCATCAAAATCAGTCGATGAAAATTTAACAATCTTACAAGAAGTTTTATTTGAGCTAAAAAAGTACGGCTTTGAACTTAATTACAAAAAATGTAAATTCTTGAAAAAACAAATCGAATATCTCGGATACGTGATCTCACATAATCGAATCACGATGAGTGATCGTCACGTAACCGCAATAAAAACTTTCCCTCGTCCAAACAGTGTACATCAAGTACAAAGCTTTTTAGGTCTAAGTAATTACTTTAGAAAGTTCATACATAATTACGCACAAAAGGCAAAACCTTTATATAATCTGTTAAAAAAAGTAAAGTTTGATTTCAACGATGAATGTGTGAAAGCTTTTGAAAGTTTGAAAAGCGAATTAGTAGCTTATCCAGTATTGCGACTTTACAATCCTTCGGCGCCGACCGAACTCCACACAGACGCAAGTTCGAAGGGATTCGGAGCAATCCTGCTTCAAAAACAAAAAGATAATAATTGGGCTCCTGTAGCGTATTTCAGCCAAGCTACAAATAAAGCAGAAGCCAATTATCATAGCTTCGAGCTAGAAATGCTCGCAATAGTACGAGCAATCGAGCGTTTCCACATATATCTATATGGTCTAAGTTTTACGGTTGTTACGGATTGCAACGCTTTGGTATACGCAATAACTAAAGCTAACTTAAATCCGAGAATTGCACGTTGGACTCTGTTGCTACAAAATTATAATTTTAAAGTAGAGCATCGCGCGGGTAAAAAGATGGTCTATGTAGACGCGTTGAGCCGCCAGATTTATTACTTAGAAATCCTTCCGCTAGAAAGGGAATTAGAATTTCATCAATTAGAAGATCCGCGTTTAAAAGAAATTGCCAAACAATTAGAGTTTGGTGAAAACAAAAAATTCGAACTTATCGACGGTTTAGTTTACCGAAAAGAAACAGAACGTGCTCGCTTCGCGGTGCCCGAATCGATGATAAATAATATTATAAAAACACACCATGACGAAATGGCGCATAGCGGACTAGAAAAAACCTACCAAGGTATTTACGAAACGTATTGGTTTCCGTCAATGCGAAAAAAAATAAGAGTATATCAACAATTGTGTTGTTTGTCTGTTAGCAAATTCAGCAGTCAATAGATTTGAAGGAGAGTCGCAAATCGAACCCTCTCCGAAAAAACCTTTTGAGGTGATTCACCTCGACAGGGTTGCCAGATTAGGCGATTTATCGCCATTTGGGCTATCTCGCCAAACGAAATGACGACAAAAAATTTAAGAAATCGCCTGTCGCCCAAATGGGCTATCTAAAATCTCACTTTTACGATTTTGGGCTCCTATATTTACAAGATTTTTTTCTAATTTTTATAAATGTTCGTTACAAGGCATGTCGTCTGCTGAAGTAACTACGGATGCGTTTGGAATTTGTTCGGGGTTTAACTAAAAAGTTGAAAATCCCTAGAAAATCTGTATGCCGAACACACCCTTTATTCGAGTTTTATCTAGTTTCGAGTGTGGTAACATATACGTATTACCGACGGGACTCGGGACTTCACCGTTATCAGCTGAGGTCCGTTCTACACACTTTCCATAATTGTAAACGTAACCATACTATAAAGATTCGACCAATCGCGTTGCTTGATTCGGCGAATGGATTGCCGGAAATCATGATCACGATAACGATTGCGGAAAGTGTCCGTTGTTTAGCAACAATAGCTTAACAATTAATATAGGTGGAAGATCGTAGATATATATTACATATTATTGTATATTTGTATGAGCTGAGTTTTGATATACAATGGAAAAGTTTGGCAAATACGAAAAGAAGTATAAAGAATCATGGCAAGCCTTGCCGGAGTTTAGTGGTATGACAAAAACAAATAACATTTTAACGTATAATTTTACATATGTACTTCTACTAATTGAATTTTTCAAAATCCTAATAGTAAAGCTTACGGCACGCGATACAATTTTTCGTCTTTTATCAAAGTGAAAACGTGAAAAGTGAAAAATTTCCTCCAATCACACATTGAATTCATTTTGAAATCAATGCGTGATTGGCGGAAATTTTTCACTTTTTACGTTTTCACTTTGATAAAAGTTACAGAATTGATACCCAGGTTGCAAATATTCTCTTTGCTATTTGCTAGTTGACAGTTGTGGATTGACCAATCAGCTGACAAGTTGCTTTGCTCTGATTGGTCAATCTGCAATTGTCAACTGACAACGAGAACATTTGCAACCTAATGTGGAATGACCCTAATAGTGTTTTCATACGCACGACAATCGACAAGCTTGGATCTGATTGGTTGGTATACAAGGCGATTTTGGGCTACTTTACACGAAGATTTCGGCTATTTCTCATCGAGAACATCTGGCAACCCTGGGAAGAATCATGGAGCAGTAGGAGCATAGCTACCATTCGGACGACACAGTCGTATTCGCTCTAGAGAAATTAGAACAGCGGATTAACCTCCCCTTTTGCTTTTCGTAGTAGCAACACTCCATGTTAGCTCTTTGATTCTTCCGAAATCAGTTAGGAAGTTCTTTTGCAGTATAATAATACATTTCGGCTAAGTCTTACAGACATTCGTTTCTAATAGTTATAATAACTAGGCTAATATGATTTTGTTTAAATACGAACATTAATTGATAAGTTTACAAGAGTCACCAATAAATAGTGACTCTCTGAAATGCTGTCAATATTAATCAATTAAAAGCTACATATTATTTTCTAATAGTGAGATACGTCTTTCTTCAATTAAATCCTTGATAGAACCGCCGTTACTTCCTTATATAATAACCTGACATTAAATTAAGATTCGCACGAAGAATATAGCCAAGGAATAAAGGAAAGAAATCAAGTCTTAGGGTGGCGTCCCATGGCACCTATTTTCCGCGTATCGCGTATCGCGTAACGAATGCGCGTAATCAGAAGTGTTGCGCGTTTTCTGTTAGGGTGCCGTCACATGGGGCGTAACTTGCGTAAGCGTAACTTGCGGTAACTTGCGCCGACCAATCACATCGTCTCATTTGAGTATCAGCTTCCGCCTAGTTATTTTATGCTTTTTACGCTATGATCGTTACGCCGAATCCAATTTTTGGCGGAAGAAACGCTGATATATGCGTATTGTGTGGCGTTCGTCAATTATTTATCCCATACTCAATTATTTATTACATACGTCAACGTTTTAAGATAAATATATGAACAAGAATAATCAAATCAGGGTAAGTTAACAAATATCGAATTTATTATATAAAGCTTAATAGCGTTCGATTATAATAACCGATCTATGCTTACGGCATGTGATAAAAAATTTCAAGGTTACAATTGTCTATAAGTAGGTTCGCACTTTTTGCATTTGAAATCTGTTTTCTCTTTCTCCAATATTTAACGTATATTTATTTTCTTGTTTAATATGCATGAATTTTTGAGAATTTTAAGCAATATGAACATCTTAATGCATTATTTTTTACATTGCATGCTGAATCCTTTTAGCACAAATGCGGCTATTGTGGATGGCTTTTCAATTTCACTACTAATTTTGTCGAGCATGAATGTTTCAAGCATTATGTAGAGGATAAGGATCGCATATTTGTAGATGACAATTATGTTGTGACAATATGTTATGACAGTATGTTTACTGCATTCTTGTATTCTTTGCAAATATTTTATTGTATTATTTTATTGTATCATAATAATTAAATGTATTTATTTGTTAAATAATCCAAGAGAATACAAAGACTGCAGAAGGTTCTGCATGTGCAGATTCTTTGGACGAACTTTTGATCGAAGCAGTGAAGGCAAGGAAGGGACTCTACGACTATCGCATATCTGCTAATGAAAGGAGCAATTTGCGGAAAAATGCGTTGTGGGCAGAAGTGTCTAACACTCTAGGAAGTACTATTAATATCTTTTGTGAATACATATGCAAATATTTTATATATTATAATTAAATAATGAAATTAAATTTTTAGGGGCTTTTAATCCAGAGGAGGCGAAGGCTCGCTGGAAATATTTGAGAGATAATTACACAAAAGCTCGCAAGAAAGTCAAAGGCTACATTCCCAGTGGATCGGCAGCCAATGCTGCTAGTGGACAAAAGAAGCCCAAGTTCAGATTTTACGACCTCATGACATTTTTAAACGACTTTCTTGAGACACGGCAGTAAGTTCTTTCTCTTCAATGTGCAAAAATGTTTCACTTTTTTTTGTCATTTTGTCAAGGAAAATAGATATAGAAGACAACTTTTCATGTTCGATACACTCACATAGGGTGCTATACCCTGTGAAAACAGCCTAGTCAAAATGATGTCAATATGACGTCATATTGATCAAATTTTGGTCAATATGACGTCAAATTGATATCATTGACTTTCTGTTTTCACTGGGTATGTATATATAAATATATATTTATTTCAGGACTGTGAGTTCATTGCCATACGTTGCTGAAAGTGAAAACTATGAAACATTTGAGCCACACGAGGATGATAGCAACAGTGCTTTGGGGCATTTTTCACTGATAATTCTCCTTTGATGCAGACTACCATTGATGCTTCTCCACCGTTACTGACTCCCACACCAACTCTCGTTCCTCCGAGGACCTCAACACCCAGAAACGTCTCTCCACAAACGCCATTAAGTATGACTTCGCGAATACTGGCCACAAATGCGAAAAGTTAGTATATTTTTTTTCCGTGTCCTTTGATGATAATAACTACACGTATCGAAATATGTATCGCTATAATAACATTGTTGCCTTGTTTTCAGGACCGTTGCAAACTGCTGAGAACTATTTTGATGAAAGCCGAAAAATTTCCCCAGCCAAAAGTAAGTCATAAATTTTAAGAAAAGTTATAATAAAGTAAATATATTGTAAATGTGAAGATTAATAATAATTTAATTTAAATATTAAAAATTTAAATAAATTTAAAAATAAATATAATAATAATTAATTTTTGTATCGCTAGTAAATCAAAGGTATTTTCATATAAATTCGACCAATACTAGCTATAAAATTGTTTATTTATTATGACGTTTCGACCATAGGTTTTGGTCCTTTTCAAGTACAAGTTATAATGATAGCATCAATATCTGTCAAGTTTAATTTTTACAAAGAAATATCAATATTAACTTCATCACAATTATAAAGAGAAATCGTTGTGTCATATGTTTAACAGAATTCTAACATGACACAAACGATTTCTCTTTATAATTGTGATAGAAGTTAATATTGATATTTCTTTGTGAAAATTAAACTTGACAGATATTGATGCTATCATTATAACTTGTACTTGAAAAGGACCAAAACCATATGATCGAAACGTCATAATAAATAAACAATTTATAGCTAGGTATTGGTCGAATTTATATGAAAATACCTTTAATAAATATAATAATTAATATAATTAATAAATTTTAATAAAATGTATATTTATTTATGTTTTAGAGCAAAGACCGAAGGCTTGCAAACAGCTTTAATAGAAGCTTTAAAAGAGCCAACAACGCAAACTGTTGATCTGCTAGATGGGTTTTCTAGCACGGTTGGGAGAAGGAATGCGAAGGTTGCCATATCGTGACAGAGCTCGCCTGGAAATACGATTTTTGACATTGCTCGCTGAGTACTCTGCGTTGATACCA